>NC_135822.1:7775542-8137836 GCF_964213995.1 Mustelus asterias | reverse complement strand
ACAGTAAATTAGAGAAAGTGGAAGGATGTTCCTCTTACTCATCTTCTACACAAACAAACAGTTATGGGGGGGGGGGGGGGACTACATGTGGGTAGAAAGATGGGGAGGAACAAGATCATGAAGTGATTTAAACATGATCTAGTATAAAATCCAAATGAGATGACTTTTTAAAAAATAATTACAACGTAAGCTCCTCAAGTAGCAACTTTGCCCATGCTGAAATGTTTGAGAAACATTGTCATGTGAGGCTTTTTGTATCTTCTTTCCTGCTACCTATGGTCAGATGAAAAGTAGATTTCAGGGTTGGCTACAATCAAGCAGCAGACTTTGTCCAAAGACGCAACTACACTGTATACCACGTGGACAGCACCAAATTTTCCACTGCCAGAGATGAAACTCTATTTTCATTGTACTCTATCGAGCGAAACAATTGATAATAGACTTGCTCACTGAGTGGCAGGCTCCTTGCCACAGAGATTCAAAATTTACATTTAAAGGGTTACAAAATTATTTTGGAATATTTAAGAAATGGCTTATTGAGCACTTTATTTACAGCAAGGTCTGAAATGTGCCAGCAAATGCAAGAGGTAAAACACATTTATCCTGCTGTACTCACTATAAGAGACTAATTGGTTGCCTGGTTTAGGGCACAAGGAACTTTTGTGAATTATTTGGAGCATATATAGTAAAAACATGAAATTACTTGGAATCACCAGCCAGAAAACTGCGGCTTTAGATTATGGTTGTACTGTTTGGACAATGTCATCCATAGATATGCTGGTAGCAATTCACTAATGCAAAGCAACACTTGAACCAATAAAATGTAATGCTGCATCAATGTACTTTGGATGTAATATTAATTACTATCACTACTGGTAATCGGCATGATAGCATTACAGAACTCAAAATGGTCACTACTTAATTTGTAACATAGCATCATGGAACCATAGAACACCTACAGTGTGGAAGGGGGCCATTAGGCCTATCAAGTCTGCACCAACAAGTGGAATAGTACGAAGGCTTAAGCCCCTCATTAGACTTCACTGAACCCTTAGCAGCAACATAGCGCACAGTGACAAAATTTGATAGGAAGAACAACATTTTGTATGGATCAGCTGCTGAAGGGAAAAAGAATAAATCAAACTAAACTTTCAACCCACGTTTAATAGCACCGAGTGCTGATTTTGTAAAGCATTAACGTACCGATATATGGCATGGCAGGATACAGATTTAATTCTCCAAGTCTGGTGACGTCCCAGTCTCTACACAGCTGCGAGAAGATGCAAAATGGAACTCTAGCATATTAATGAGAGAGAGGATGCCTGCTCTCAAGCTACCCCTGTCCAACAACTTGAGGTGGTATTGGCCGAGTCCTGGGAGGAAATCGTTCTTGTGTGATCAATGTGTGACATTGCGTGGAGAAAGGAGAGGATGCTGTAATCTTGAGGTGTAGCTAGTTGCAAAACTTATTACCTTTAATACAACATGGCACTAAAAAAAAGGGAGTTTTTAAATGCAGGTTTTGTAGTGATTATGCTGTTCATTGGTTCGAAAATAATTTTCCCCTCCGTGAAGCTAACTGGTTAATATCCTTTATAACGTCACTCGTCTTCAATTGGTTTGTCATGAAAGTGAACAAGGAGGCATCTTCAATATTTGATTAAATCGTATTAAGAGCATTTGTGTATACTATTTGCCAAAAGAAAAGCAGGAACCCCTTACCTTGTCTCTGGGTTATAGCCCAATATATAAAAAAATTGGTCCGGTCGTGGCTTAAACTCTCTGGCAGCAAATATGTCAGAAAAATGTATAATATTGCATTTCCCTCTGAAAGGAAAAAAATATATAATTGATGTTGCCATGATATATTTGAAAACCAATTAGTATTTCAATCATTGGTTTGGTTGAATAAAACCACATCACATTAATTACTCAAACTTGCCTGAGTGCTGCAGCATGGTAGGTGTCTACATAATCCGAAATGAAGAGTTCCCGACTCCTAATTACTGGGTCTGTGATCACAAGCTCACGGCCAGAATCTACAGGAAATGTAATTATTATGTACGTAAATGACTTCCACATATTTATTCAAAAATTCAGATGGAGGATAAATGCTAATATAATTGAACACTGATAACAACACAAGTCTCCAAGGAGGAGATTTATGATAATCTTATGACAGATGAAAATACATTGAAAATAATAGGCTTTGTCAAAGAAAAACATTGTACCAACAGATTCCAATCAGAAGTGACCTTGAAGAGCAGCTCTGAATCGGAGTGGGATTGTACCAGAATTCATCCAACAATTAAATACTTTTTCACATTCGCCCTTTATAGACGTCCTTGCACAATTGTTGCAATTACCGACCGTTTTCTCCCAACAATTTGTCCTTACCTTTGTCCCGCCCTTTTTGCTCGAATTAGATTAATTACAACTAATTTTGGGCAGCTAGGTAGCACAGTGGTTAGCACTGCTGCCTCACTAATTCCAAAGTGGATGTCATCCTATGGGTGGGATGAGATAGATTTGATTTTGACAGAAGGAGCCCCAAATTGCTAAATTGGAGTCAACAGCATAAATGAGGGGCTTGGCTTGGATTATAGTTGCCACTGTAAACAAACTGTAAAACACTGAACCCGAATGAATGTGTGTCTCGACGTGGATTTTCACATTGGAGGCAAATTTATCTCTGATAAATGGGTTATTTGCTGTGAGGATAGGAGGGGGAGATGTTTTCTTGGAATGAGGCTCCTTTTGTCAAAATCAAATGCATTACCTTCCACCCATAGGATGACATCTGGATTGGAATTAGTCTTCCACGAGTTGGAATGCCAAATAGTGATGGCCTCATAAATGACACTTTTAAAACTGAAGTAAGAATTGAACAAGTGTGACTTTGGTACCTAGTAAATATTTGATAAAAGTTTTACTTCTTCAAGAAAGGTACAATTTTGGCACCATGTTCAATATATTAATCAAAAATTTAGAATGATTTTGAATGGTTGTCTAACTTCAAAAGAATGATTTGGTAATTTGAACCTTTTAAAGCAATAAAATATCTAGATAGAGAAACTGAAAATTAATAAAATATTGTATTTAAGCTTTAAGTTTATGTAAATTTATTTATTAGTGTCACAAGTAGGTTTACATTAACACTGAAATGAAGTTACTGTGCAAATCCCCTAGTCGCCACATTCCGACACCTGTTTGGGAACACGGAGGGAGAATTTAGCACAGCCAATGCGCCTAACTAGCACGTCTTTCCGACCGTGAAGGAAACCGGAGCACCCTGAGGAAACCCATGCAGACACTGGGAGAATATGCAGACTCCGCACACACATGTCTCTAAGCCAGGAATCGAACCCGGGTCCCTGGCGCAGTGAGGCAGCACGTCTTTCGGACCATGAAGGAAACCGGAGCACCCGGTGGAAACCCACGCAGACAGGGGGAGGACGTGCAGACAGTTTATAATGCACATCTCACAATGTGTAATTTTGAGTTCGAACAAATTATCCCCACAATATGGGAAGTACAGCTAATGGTAGGTGGTATGCAGCATGAAGTGGTTACCATTGCAAATTGAGCCACTGATATCATCAGTCTCTAAATTAGCCCAGTCACGAAATCAACCAAGGCATGGTTATACTTCAAGCCAGGATTGTTTCAACCCCAAACTTAATTACCAGGTCAGCTAAGTAAAGGGGACAAGGGAAGGGAGCTCCCCCAATGGATTCATAATTTCATTCCAACCCGGTATTTAAGAAGTCCAAAAATGGTGGGTTCACTACAGGATCGAGTAATAGGGAATGAACCACAACAGATAAGAGAAATAAAAGTAGTGGAAAAGCTAGGCAAATGTGACCATGATATGCCTGAAGATAATAATACAGAAATACATAAGATCAGGGTGAAAGATGACAGAACAACCAATTTTGAGGGGCCAAGAATGTTTGCCAACAATGATGTGGGACAGCAACGGATAACATTTAAAATGGTGTTCAACAGAGACTAGTAAAAACACATGCTGCTAACAAATTCATGAGACACGATAAACAAATAAAGATGTATGGGAACAATTGAGGATAGGGAAAGGCATGGCAAGTGAGAATGCAAAGAGATTAGGAAAGAAAAGTCAAAAAATAAATAATCAGGAAAGCAAAGAAAACAAAAGATATAAAACAAAACAGTAAAATATTTTACAGGCACATAAATTTAAAAAATAAAGTTGGGATGGGGAATAGGGATGGACAGGATAAAAATCACAGGCAGTGATAACAAAATGGCAGACATATTAAATAATTATTTTGCTTCAGTACAAGCCAGGGAGACAGATCAGGTGGGCATAGCATCAGAAGATGAGATTAGAAATAATATAACCACATTTAAAATGAGAAGAAATATTAAATGAACAAATAAAATTCAAACAAGGTAAAAACTTCTGGGCCAGAAGAATTATATGTAGGCACTTTTTTAAAAATCGAGAGAAGAGACAGACAGAAAAGGCACTAGTACATATTTAATTAATCAATTAGAAAGGGATGCAGTATCAGAGTATTGGAAGATGAGTAAAGTCATATCTATATTTAAGAAGGGAGACAGAACATATGCAGGGGGTGATAGACCAGTCAGCTTAACATTGGTGCTAAAATGTAGATAGTAAGGGCAAAGCAGGTGGAAAGTGTGGTGCTACAGGAATCAGGGCTGGGATTGCTGCTGTTCACAATTTACAGGCTTCAAATTGAAAAACAGAACTTCTAAATTTGTAGATGGTACCAAATTGTGAGAGGGTGGATTGTGGGAAATAGCTAATCCCAAGGAGGACAGCTACAAATTTAAAGACATTGATATGTTTGCAGAATGGACATATAATCGGAAAATTAATTTCAACGCAGATAAACATGAGGCATTACTTATTGATAAGAAATATAAAGCTGTCGCATACGCCTTGGAAAATAAAAATTTAAACGAGATCAAGTAGCAAAATGATCTGGGGGTGTAAATACACACATCACGCAAAGTAGGTTAACAAGTCCGTAAAAAACAAACCAGTGTTTATGCAAAGATGGAATTGAAAAATAGAAGTTATGCTAAACTCGTATTAAACCTTGATTGGGCTGCAGAATACAGTGGTAACGGAGAGGTTACAAAAAGGATTTACAAGAACAATATCAGAAATGTGAGGTTATACTCTTCAGAAAAGAATGAACGGGGACCTCTTGACACATCACCCAGGTTTCCACTGTACCACCAAAGTATTTATTTTTTGAGAAGACATCCACATGGCGCCCTACAATTCGCCAATTAGAGTATACAACACTTAGTAAATTTGCCATTGCTGATCTAAAGACAAAATATACAAATTTACAATGCAAAATTTTATAGATGGAATTCTCCCACCTGAGACTAAGTCCCGTGGCGGGAGCAGGGGCAGTGTGTGTTTCCTACTGCAGGGGCCAATGGGAACCATGCCATACCTTCCAGTCGCACTAATTATACATCCAGGTGTTTTGTGCAGTATTCTGTGGCGGGGCAGGCTTGATGCCACATGTTCCACCATCATATCCAAGTGCCATATTTAAAAACCGTCCGGAATCCTTACTGTCAGCACCTACCTGAAAGGAAATTATAGGAAGGGGAGGTGACAGTCCGGCATCCAAATTTAGTGACAGCTCCTTGGGTGTCCTCCTCAACCATGTCTACTCGGCTGATGGTAGGAGGCGGTCCAGCAGGGAAACCAACATGGCATGGCCACAAGTGGTTGATGCTGCTAGTTTTCAGGCGATGCACTGCTAATTTGCATCAGTGATAACCTGCCACACAGAAGTGGGCCATCTTTCATGGGGGGAAATGAGAAATGATCCAAAATCCAATGCTCCAACCGACGTAACATGCAGTCCCTCTTAAGTGTTCTCCTCTTTGAGCAGAAGCACTACAGAACAGGAGAGGACCGGAGAGGGTCGACCACACTCGAAGACTCTAACCGAGTGCAGGGAGAGGTCTTCAGAGTTCACAGGAGTTGAGTGGGACAGAGCCATTGTTGATGGGGAGTTTGGCCTTAGCCATCCATCGAGCAAGAATTCATCCATTCAATGCAAACCATATCAAGTGTGCCTCAATGCTGTCACTTGCACTCTTTCTCACTTGCAGCTCTCTCCAGGAAGAGACCAAGGCCAGAGGAGGACTCTTTTTCCAGCCACAGCCCAGAAGAGGGCCAGGAGGAAGCAAAAAAGAAAGCTGTACAGCATTCGATACATCGCAGTGCACCCTCCACCAGCTCAAGTACACACACCTTGATAGGTTTTGGTGCTAGTTCAGGATGGGTCGCACAATGTGGTGGTGATCACACGAACACGTGCCCACAGCAGGAGGGGACAAGTTTAGCCAAGCCCCTTGGCTCTCGGCAGACAGCTGGCAAAGAGGCATGGGTGAGATCCCGGTCTGATGACCAGCCTTTCGAATCCACCTTCCACCTTACAGTGATGAGTCAGGAGGGGAACATCAGGAAGAGCCATCAACAAAGTGGCAGGCGAGTCAGAGGAGTCTGTTCGCCCGCTCTGTGAAGTGGTGCCCGCACATATGCGCATCAAAGTCTCCATGGGGGTGCATGGCAGACACCATGGAAACCCTTGTCTCCCAGAACATAGAAATGCATGCCGACCTGCACTCCATCGCCGTTGCTGTGGGTGAGTCCATGCAATGGCAACTCTGAGGTGAACACAGTAAGAAGTTTAACAACACCAGGTTAAAGTCCAACAGGTTTATTTGGTAGCAAAAGCCACACAAGCTTTCGAGGCTCTGAGCCCCTTCTTCAGGAGTATCCACATCATCAACTCTGAGGTGAACAGGGCACCTCAAAATCCCTCCGGGGCCCTTCTTCTCAAGGAGTCAGGTCAGGCCCTGGGGCACCAGTAAGGAGGAGCAGCAGCAGCTGGACACTCCTGGATCGGGTACTCAGGACTCCCACCCATACCTAATCTTCCTCAATCTCCTCCACCCCACCCCACCCCCAACCATCCTTCGCCATATCCCTAATAGCACTTGGCAAGACCCTGAATTTCCAAAGCAAGTCAAAGAAGTCAGTGGAGACTGTGGAAATGCTGACAACGTTTGGTGAAGACGCTGAAGTTGCAAAGCAAGTCCGACAGCGTTGAAGCCGAAGCTACTGTGCGGGGACCTCCCACTTTGCGAGACGTGCCATGGACATAAGGGTCTGCCCACCATTCCAAGCGGTGTGCTCCTAGGGTCTGGTAGCAGCAGGTCTCTTGTCTGCTCCTTGGATATTCATGATGCGAGCAAGGCCCTAAAGGTCAGTCCTGACTTTTGTATGCCACAGTGGTCCAGATGCGTTCTAGACTGGTGCTTTCCTGCTGGTGTAACGGAAAATCAGGAGTAGGGAAAGATTCTGGCCAGGCTCTTGTATGCATTCCATTAGCGGGACGCAAATCAGTTTCATGCCATCCTCCAGTGGGATGGGTTGGGGTAAGTTTGAGTGCGGAGGAATACTGTGCAGAGTGGGTCAGTTTGGGTGTTTAAAATAGTTACACTGAAGTTAGATGTGCTTCTATTCCTTCTAAATCTTTCAGAGCAACTATGAGTGCCCCCCCCCGCCCACTTCCCACACACACACACACACACCCACACCCCCCCCACACACACACACCCCCACACACACACCCCCCCACACACACACACCCCCACACACACACACACACACACACACACCCCCACACACACACACACCCCCACACACACACACACCCCCACACACACACACACACACCCCCACACACACACACACCCCCACACACACACACACACCCCCACACACACACACACCCCCACACACACACACCCCCACACACACACACACACCCCCACACACACACACACACCCCCCCACACACCCCCACCCCCACACACCCCCCCACACACACACACCCCCACACACACACACACACACCCCCCCACACACACACACACACACCCACACACACACACACACACCCACACACACACACACCCCCACACACACACACACCCCTACACACACACACCCCCCACACACACACACCCCCCACACACACACACACCCCCACACACACACACACACCCACACACACACACACCCCCACACCCCCACACACACACACACCCACCCCCACACACGCAGGTAGGTAAGGGAAATGCCCAGTGTATTTTCACATTCCACTCTCAATCTCTATTAAGTGATCTGATCATAGTTTAATTCTAGAGAAAGCCTCAACATCCCAGAGTAGTGTGAAGTGATTGAAGAGTTTCACAGGTCTGGACTTTGGGTGAGCTCAAATCCTACACAGTCACACCGCCAGCTGACAATTCACCTGAAGAGTGGCCAAGTGGATGAAACACCTGAGGGCGGTGAACACCTGTAGAAACGTAGCTCTGTAATTGTTAAGAACGATAATAAAGAAAGGTTTGTCAAAACGGAGTACTTACTCCTTTGCAAATGCTATCTGCCTAGATTTCAAACCCTTTGAAGAAGAATAATTAAATTTTAAACTTCTGCCAAATGGCCTTCCACCAAAGCAGCAGACAGAATGATGATAGGAAGTGATCCTTATGAAACATGATCACAAACTGCTGTTCATCATTAAGCTGGTTACTTACCGACTAACCAGGAAAATATTTTTTTTCCTGTTTAAAACACCTGGCCAGACCATACTTTGTTCTCAGTAAAGTACATCAGCTTGTATATAAACTTACTTTGCTGCAACAAGCTCATTTATGCAAGTTAAGAACACATCTGCTTCTCTTCCATTCCGATGTAAGCTTTTCAAACAAAATCTGCATGCCACATAAAAGTTACCAGTTCAAAAAGGGTATATTACTTTATTCAATAACAGCCTCAGATACTACTACTGAAGCTTTCGAGCACAGCCGATCTTTTAATTGCTTCCCCCCACCACTCCCACTTCCCCCAGAAAGAGGCACTATAGAATCATCCCTAATTCATAGGGTCGAAAAATGCAGGGAGCATGATGTTTTCAGCATCCAATGGGATAATGTGAACCTTATGCCATAGCAGTAGAGGTCACTCTAAATCAGAGGGGAAGAAAATTAAATGCTGATTTGGCCACTGGATGTAATGCAATTCAGATTGGTTTTATACCTATTATTACAAGACCATTAACTAAAAGCTAGGCAATCCAATTTGCCTAACTCCTAGCTGAGATTATGATCATTATGATCAGATTAAGCAGCAAACACTCGACAAAAAGATGTTGAAGATACAGTTTTAAGTGACCAGGTCATCTTTGAAGTAGCTTACAAGATGTGTGGGTTAAGTCCACACAAATCAATGATGTGTCTTAGCAGGATATGGGTCGATCCTGGAAACATGACATGGTAGCTTCTGTCAGAAAGCCCTTAGAACTGTATTTCATTGCTTACAATGAAAGTGCTCTAGCTAGTTTTCATTGTCTCTTCAAATAATGGATTTTCTCCAGTGTCCACTTGTGCAAATGATTAGAGATAAAGTTTTCCTTCCAGGTTAACTAGCCACAGTGCTCTCCATAGGATAATTAATGGACTTTGCAACTGAAATGTAAAACAAAATACCGTTAAGACAAGCCAGACCCTAACTTGCTTATCCGTCATTGCGTGTCGTGACCAATGCACTTCTCACCTTGCCAGGCAGGTAAGTCAAAAAGTGTTATTTATTATAATTTTACAACTGCCAACATATTTATTTTTTTCTTTTCAACAGTAAAAAACTTCAACAAATGTTGAGTCACCATCATCTATCGAGATGCACTGTAGTTTTGTGGACTATTGTCCGAACATGCTGTCACTATAATCTGACACTGAAAAGCTAAGTGATGTCAACAGTCCTTTCCTTCGTTTTGGAGATACTACTTCACAGAAATTTGGTTGGAAAGATCAGAGTTACAATCCAAGCTTTCAAGATGCATTCACGAGCAGGATTAATTTGGAACCTGATTCCTATCCAGGTAATTCATATTTTAATCTGGAATTTTTCCACGTGTACCAGAATACCCCAAAAATAGCTGTGCATTGGTACTATCTTGGTCCAAAGAAGGAACTGTTGAAATGGAATATGCGCCAGTCATTTTAATTACACATAATTATCCACACCCCTTGAGAAAGATACGCGACTAACAAATGATACCCAAGACTAACTAAAGGGTGTGGGAGGTGGAGAAAAGGAGAGAGAGATGTTCGACCAAACGACAGCACAATGTTTTTAAAACATGGCCAAACAGAGTCTTCAAATGTTTCATGACACACTGGCAAATACAAGAACACCAGGCATACAATTGGAATTATGGATTACACAACTATTTCATTCCATTTTAGGATCCATTGTCTCCTTCCAGGGACTTGAAATACAATGGATGAGAATTTCACTGATCCCATGCTTCCAGCAGAGGGAAATGCTGAAAGGCAACACGGTTCAGAGTAATTGCTGTCACAATGCAGTGATCATTCTGTTATATCCATTCCCCTTAAACACAGCTCCACACAGGGAGTACGGGATCACTAAATTTATCCTACAATCTCTTGCGCTATGGCTCTGAAGCCTTACAAAATATTCATTGCGGAAATACCATGAGGACCATCAGTCGAATACATAACCGCACTGAAAAAGTTAAACAAGGCACTGGGCAATTTTGGCAGAGGGATATAATACAATTCAATGGAGGGGTTGCGCAAGGTTTAGGGTTGCGATTCATGTAAGGACATTCGTTTTAAGTGAAAGGGGATTTTTAAAAATGCCAACACTCCGCAATGCCTTGCTCAAAGAAAACAAAATTCAAAATTCAGTAAAACTGGGAATAATTCATTCCACAGAATAATGCTGAAATGTCAACAAAACTGACAGCCTTAGAAATAGCGTAAATCTATAAGATGGAAGTAAAAGAACGGAAGATAAACCATGCATGAATGTTAGAACAGAAAGGAAGAGAAAGTTGAAAGATCCAGGATGAAAGTTTAAGAAAATGGCATGTTTAATCCCCTGGATTTATTGTCTCAAGGTATGAAGCTATTTACAAAAATATTTTTTTTTTGTACTTTTCCAATTCAATCAAATCAAATCCAATTCAGAGTCTCAACAAGTTGAGACATTTCCGATCCAGGCTGACAAGACAGGGCAAGCGACCAAATTACCCTGTCCTGGGCCTGATCTACATGAGCCAAGCTGGTTTATCCACGTGGATGTACAAGGTGGTCACTGAAAAATGGCCCCTGCCTGCCATAGCCCAGTGACATAGAGGACCACATGACCATCCAGGCCATGACACTGAATGGATTAACAAGAGCATTCTGTTTCAGTTAAGTGCAACTCTTATCATTCAACTCTTTCAAAACTTAAAAATGGAAAAGGGACTTAAAAAGTTCTTTGTTCAGGCAGGCACCAATTTTTATACAGTTCTAGTACATACAGCAAATTAACCACAAAATCTAATCTACAGCAAATTCTACTCCATTTATTAATTACAGATCTTCCAGTGCCAACATTCAGTTACTAACTGCAGGTTTTGGAAGACTTCTTTTGTCATCGGGTAGTTCATCATGGAAAAGCAGCATGTACAAGATAGTCATCCAAGTTTAAAAAAAAACACTCATGGCATCTATCCATTGTTTGGGCATCACTGGGGAGCGATAATTGGCCTCAGTCTCCAGGACAATTAGCAGGAGAGAATTATAAGCCAACGTTCCTGATCTTGAATGTTATCCAGTGGCTCTTGCTATCAAGTGCATGTCTGTGGACACTGCACCAGATTGATACATGCCCCCCCCACCCAACTACAGAACGGTGCGTGTTCAATAGCCTCACTCACATATGAAGGCATGATGCCTTAGCGTCTTAGACAGCAAGTTAGAGAGTTACTGATACCAGTGCAAGTTGCCACCTTCAGGAGTGGAAAGGAGCTAAGGAAAGACAATTGGAGAGAAAAAATGTTTGTGACGGCATGGTATTAGAGTACTCACCATTTTCGTTATGTCGATCCTGAACCAGATGCTGGTAGACTGAATCCGGCACCTCTGATTGACGATAGTACCACTTGACATTCATTAACAGGTGGTCCCGTTTGCTCTGAAAGGTTAAACATCAGCAGACTAAGTAACTGAAATGATAAAGGATGCAATGCGAGAACTATTCTTTGTTTTGTGCAAATAAAAATTTAGCAAGACTTAGCCATTTAGTAAATGATTTACACTTGAATTGACAGAAAGGAACATTCAATTTGAGTAATATTACTGAAACATTCTTGATGAGGCCAGTCCTAACATGGAAGCCATGGTCAAATGGCTGCACACATTTAGCAAGTTCCATATCACCTACAGCAATGATTTAACAGGGACATAAACTGAATGATGCAGCCCTATAAACAAATGGGCATAAGTAAATTATAAATCCAATTGGGATGGGTTAGATCTACAAAACACTTCAGAGTAATGCTACACTTAGGTACAGCTATTACAAGTAGCCACAAGGATGTCCATGGATATAAATTAGAATACGATAGTGCATTTTATTTAATGTCAGAAGAATATCAGCGCTTGTTAAATAGAACTTGGGAGGAGTAGGCCATTGTCAACCATTCAATCAATACCTCAAACCATTTACCTAACTTTGTTCCAGATACTTCAACACCCTTAACTGATAAAAAAATCAATCTATCTTAACTTTCACAGCTCTAATTGTCACAGCATTCACTGCCTTTTGGGAGCTGGGTTCAATTGTAATTTTTGCTTATGGGCAATGGTGTAGGGGACTGATTGGAAACTTAGAAGCACAGACATTCTGCAGGAAATGGCCAACAGAGAGGAAGACTGAGGTGCAGAACAACATTAAAGTTTTAAAGTTTAAACTTTTATTTATTAATGTCACAAGTAGGCTTACATTAACATTGCAATTAAGTTACTGTCAAAATCCCCTAGTCGCCACACTCTGGCACTTGTTCGGGCACACCGAGGGAGAATTTAGCACGGCCAATGCACCCTAACCAGCACGTCTTTCGGACTGTGGGAGAAAACCGGAGCAACCGGAGGAAAGCCACGCAGACGCGGGAAAAATGTGCAGACTCCACACAGACAGGCGGGTATTGAACTCGGGTCCCTGGCACTGTGAGGCAGCAGTGCTAACCACTGTGCCACCGTGCTGCCCCCTTAGCTGCCTGGGAGAGAGATGGGGAAAGAGTGCTTTCGCAAAGGTAAAGGAAGCATTTCCAAGCATTCTCTGGGAATTCATACACAAGTAGTTGGGAGACTTGTACAATAGCAAAGGCAGTGTGGACTGCAAATAAGCACCAGTGATAGAGACATTTTACTTCTTATATTTTATATACACAGAAGTTGAACGTATATTGTGCAAATTAACTACTTTATACAATAACATCTTGACCATTGAATTCTGTGAACCGCATATTGCACAGTTTTTACGTAAGTGGGAGAAGTTCAAAATGTTAGTTATTAAAATTGCTAAAGTGCACAACAAAAACAGCAGGGAGTGATTTGAATGTTGTAAATTTACACATATGGACTTGAATATAGATTGAAGCAGTCAATTAGATTTCATACCATAGTTACCTATTCTGACAGCTCCTACAAGGATCACTGGCAACCAGGACAAGTCAGGAATAGGCAGGGCAGTCCAGGGCACGCTTTAAGAGTGGAGATCGGAAGGACTGAACCTTGACCATATTCCCTGGTTTTGGCTGGACACTCTATGACGCCTCAGGTTCCCGCCACGACATTATTTAGAAGGCAGCTGTGTGGAATATGCATACTCAGCCATGGTCACCTAAGGTGCATCCAGCATCCTCCAAACTAAGGCATTTGCAACCTCATTGGGTGCTATGACCTCCACCCAGTGACTGGAAGCCAGGAAAGCTTCCAGAACGATGCAGAGGAAGGGGGTAAGAGGAGACACCCAGAGGCCACTTCCAGCAAAGGCTCGGGACCCGCAGCGAAGAAGACTACAGACAGGACTCGGCAGCAATGCAAAGACAACGCAAGAGGGTGCGCATGAGAATCACCTTGCAGACGATGATCCCGAGATGGCAGAGGCTCAGAGAACTGGACCCGTGGTTCAGTCAAGTTCGATCGGCGTGGGTAGTCTTAGAATGTGAGGCAAATCGGGTTCAGATAATTTGGGAATAGTAACTGTGTTAATATTTATTGAACTTGTTAACAAAATTGGGTTGAACTGCAAACCAAGTCTTGTCCTTTTGTTCATCTTGTAAGTAAGAGCTCCTGGGTAAAGATTGAGATGTATGAACTGGTCAAAGTGTCTGTCTGCGTTTTACAGACAACTTTATTATTATTCTAAACTGACTGCTCTGAAATATCACTACGCAGTGAGGTTTGAAAATGCCATTCTACTTCATCTTTTTTGGCCTTTTCCAGCCAACCTTCTTTTCAGTTAAATCCATCAAGTTGCACAAAAGTGTTGAATAAAATATATTTCAGCAAATTCAGTTTTAAGGATAAAGCACAAATTTTCTCAAAACTTGCGGCAGTGTCACCCTTGGCCATCGTTGGTGCAGAATTTTCCACTGTCGTACAAAAATATCAGGGAACATAGTGAATTAGAGAAAAGTTGCTTTTATATTTTGTTTCCTGTTCTGAACATGAATTTTTGAAGACAGCTTTTTCACGTCAATGTTAGTTCTTTTTAAATTGCTGAGAACAGTTGCGTGCTGCTTGCAAATGCTTATCAAAAAAGTCTCCACTGTCAAATCTTTAGTACATTGTAAAGATACAATAGATTCTGTACTATCAAGCCTTCAGTAGTATCATCAGTAAACCAGTGAGTGGCAGCACCGAGTCAGAAAACTGCAATATTTGCTACCACACTAACTGTACTATTCCATGCAAAATTCATGATGGTATTAGTTAGTAGCCCCCTATATCCAATGCTCGTTTATAGAAACAGAAAAGTACTTGCAGTTCATTTTTTTGTGTTTTCTTCTTTGCAAATCAAAGCTTTATCTATACAGAATGGGACTCTCATACCTCCAGAGGAGATTTTCACAGTAACTTCATTGCAGTGTTAATGTAAGCCTTACTTGTGACTAATAATGAATGATAAATCAACTTTAACTACCCATGAGTGTTAGGCAAATCACAAATCTGTGCAAGAATTTCAGAGACTAAGTTTCCTTGCCAGAAGCAGCACTCCAAAACATGCAGCATAATCATAGTGTGACCAAAATACTATAGAATCTCAGATGAACAAAGGACCACAGTAACTGTGCAGAGTAACACTGTGGATATAATAAGCAACAACTCAAAAGCATATTTGCATGTTGTCAGAGGAAGCTCGGAAAATCTAAACCTTTGCCAAAATCAAATCACATGGAGCCCTTGGGGGGCCGGAGGGGGGATGACTCTCCTTTGGAGCTTTTCCAAGCAGTTTTAAATATGTTAATTTTTTATGGAACATTTATATACATGGAACAGGCAGTTCTGGCATTCCCCAGGACCTGAGTGCAGTACTCCTCACTGGATCAAAACTGTAGGTCGGAATAAAGAGGTGTGAGAAAAACCTTTGTAACAACTGCAATTGAAGCTATTTTGCAGGAAGTGCGCGCTATATACAGGAGGATTGCTGAAGTTAGTTACCCAAGTTAGCTATTCCATATCCTGTTCTTAATTTTAGATGTGTACAAACTTGTTTCATTGCAATAAAGCTGTATTGCTCCATACATCATTCATGCACAGAAATACGAAGCAATACTTATTTTGGATATGAACTTTGATTTAGAACAGAGGTTATTGCTCAAATTTCTGATACTCAAACATGCTGCTTTCAAATAACCAAATCATTGATGATTTCATGGAATCCCTACAATGCAGGAGGCTGCCATTCGGCCCATCGAGCCTGTACTGACAATGATCCCACCCTGGCCCTATCCCTGTAACCCCAATAAATTTACCCTGCTAATCTCCCTGACAATTTATCATTGGCCAATCCACCTAATTCGCACATCTTTGCACTGTGGGAGGAAACCGGAGCACCTGGAAGAAACCTACGCAGACACGGGGAGAACGTGCAGACTCCACACAGACAGTGACCCAAGCCGGGAATTGAACCCAGGTCCCTAGCGCTGTGGTCACTGGTAACCACTGTGGTCACTGGTACAATCAGCATTTATTGCCCATCCAGAGCTGCTCTTGAGAAGGTGATGATGAGTTGCCTTCTTGAACCGCTGCAGTCCATCTGTTGCAGGTACTCCCATAGTGCGTAGGAAGGGAGTTCCTGGATTTTGATCCAGCGAACGATACAGTTTCAAGTCAGGATGGTGTGCGACTGGAAGGGAGCATGTTCTCTGCCTTTGGTCGAGTTCGCAGGTTTGGAAGGTGCTGTCGAAGGAACCTTGGTGAGTAGCTGCTGTACATGTTGTCCACCACTTTTTTTTAATTCATTCATTGGACATGGGCGTCACTGGCCGGCCATCATTTATTACCCGTCCCTGGTTTCCAGCGATGGTAATGCCATTGAATGTTGTGGGAGGATGGTTAGATTCTCTCTTGTTGGAAATGGTCATTCTCTGGCCCTTCAATGGTGTGAATGTTACTTGCCACTTATAAACCCAAGCCTGAACGCTGCCCAGGTCTTGCTGCACATGGACACCAACTGCTTCAGTATCTTAGGAGTCCGAGGTCAACACCTGAACCTGGGCTCACAATCTATGTTGATAGTAAAGTGTAGTATTGAGGGAATGTTGCATTGTTTGAGATTATAGAATCCCTACAGTACAGAAGGAGACCATTTGGTCCATTGAGTCTGTACCAACTACAAACCCACCCAGGCCCTATTCCCATAACCTCACACATTTATCCTGCTGATCCCCCTGACACCAAGGGTCAATTTAGCAAGGCCAATCAACTTAACCCGTACATCTTTGGAGTGTGGGAGGAAACTGGAGCACCTGGATGACATTTTCTAGTTGAGAAAAGCAGAGCTGCTGGTTCAGGAGACATTAAACATCTGAACAAAGAACAAAGAAGAAAATTACAGCACAGGAACAGGACCTTCGGCCCTCCAAGTCTGCACCAACCATGCACCCCCAACTGAACTAAAACCCCCTACCCTTCTGGGGACCGTATCCCTCTATTCCCATCCTATCCATGTATTTGTCCAGACGCCCCTTAAAACTCACTATCGCATCTGCTTCCACTGCCTCCCCGGCAGCGAGTTCCAGGCACCCAATCACCCTCTGTAAAAAACTGAGGTCACTTTTCAAAAAGTAGCAACTTTCACCTGGTGTCCAACATTCCATCACCACCAAAAGCTATTGCCATTCATGACTGATGCATTTGCTTAAATAACAGGTTATTTCACTTCAGAAGGTAATTTTGCAATATAGTTATGACCCCTAAACCTATCGACCTCTAAAATCCTCCTCAAGGCTAAACTGCGACCAAGCTTTTAACCCAATTTTCCTAATATCTCTTCCTCTGACTCTGTGCTTTCTGATTAGATTTTTGTGGAGCACCTTGAAATGTTTTTATACATAAATGCTGCTGCCTAAATGTTGACAAGTCTACACTCCAGCATGAATCAAAGCTTTCAAAGGCAACCAGGAAAATTGGGGTAGAAATTAGACCATGTCATAGGAGGAGCTTTTCCAAATTCCTAATGTCATGAAGGTAATTTAGTTGTGTGAAATGTTCTTAACAATTCATTGTTACTGCTTTAACAGCATACAATAATGACAACCAGATCACTGCATTACTGCCCTTGTTAATGATAGCATTTCCAGAACCAAAAAATATTTTAACTGGAGTACTTTTCCCTATATTGTCCTGCTGCATGTTCTAAAAGTTCCAAGCAAATTTCCTTTGAATTAGAAAGCTGCAAGCAATTTATCGTTGCTACCATTCAGTATTACGGAGTGCAGCCGGGGGCAACTGGAATGAGGTCAGCTAACTCAGGAAATTGGCCTTGATGGTTACTGGAGTCTTGCAAAATAAAGTAAGCACCGTAAACAGAGGAGAGAAGAGCACATAAATTCTTCCAGCATTCCTTAGTTAACAAGTTCGCCATGAAGTCAAGGCGATGGGTGATAATACTTTCAAAGAACAAAGAACAATACAGCACAGGAACAGGCCCTTCGGCCCTCCAAGCCCGCGCCGCTCCCCGGTCCAGGATTGAATCCTGAATCCAGGATCCCCGCCCAATTTTCCAGCCTATCTACATACCAATATCCTATCCACCGAGCTGTCCCTCACAGCTATGATGCTTTGTTCATTACAACCTATTAACTCACCCCCAGCCCCCCATTCCAGACCATGTGATCTCCAGGGAGAGGCGAAAACCCAGAGTGAAAAACCCCAGGGCCAATATGGGGAAAAGAAAATCTGGGAAATTCCTCTCCGACCCCCTGAGGCGATCGAAACGAGTCCAGGAGATCACAATGGCCCTGATCGGAAAATGCTTCCCAACCCTAGTCATTTCCACTTCCACGAACACCATATGAATTCCCTGCCCCCGAGACAGGTTCCCAACTATCCGCACTATTGAACTATTTCGCTCAAGGAACTTTGGGGGTTGTCACTGAGTTGTCCTGCACATTTCCCACATGAACATTCTAGAAAGAATAAACTGGCATTGGTGTTCTTGCATCTGATACCATTTCACTGTAAAATGGCACACATCATTCAAGGAGTTAAAGAGTTATCCCATTTGGAATTAATCAAAATTCGAATACCTTTTCTCTCTCTTCCCCTCCCCGATGGGCTGAATAGCCTCCTCCTGCACTGTAACAATTCTGAGATTCCCCTCGCCATGTGTATATATTGAAAACCTAAATTTTATATAACTACAAATTTCTGCTGCAATATTCTTCACACGGAATTTTGGTTTTGCAGTAAAACAATTGTTATTATTTAGTGATTCACAACAAAATGAGGATGAATTTGGAAATATTCACTGTATATATGGTGGTCAGTTCCACTCGCACTCATTAGATAATGAGGCGGTCTGTACCTGCATACAGCAAGACCTGGACAACATTTAGGCCTTAAGCTGCTAAGTGATCAGTAACCACATAGCTGCCAAGTAACAACTCTTTTCTGTGAGAGACAAATCACCTCCCATTGAATTCAATTGCATTATCATTCTAAATTCCCACATCTACATCCTGGGGATCACCACTTAACTAAAGTATTCAAATAAATACAGTGGCTTCAAGAGAGGCTCAGAGGCTGGGTATTCTAGGATGAATGATTCATCTATTGACTCCCCTTTCTTTATCATCTACAAGGCACAATCAGGAGTGTAATGGAATCCTCTCCACTTGCCTGGGTGACAGAACTCCCAACAACATTCAAAAAGCTCGATACCTTCAAGGAGAAAGTAGCGCATTTGATTGGCAGCACATCCATCTCATTGAACATTCACGCCTTCCATCACTGGTCCGCAGTGTGTAGCATCAACTACAGCAACTTGTCACGGCTTCTTTGGCAGCACCTTCCAAACTCACAAGCTTTACCATCCAAAGGGACAAGGGCAGCAGGCACATGGGAACATCACTGCCTCCTAACTTTCCTCCCATCACATGGAACAATGACTTGGAAATACATCGCCTTTCCTTTGTTGTCACTGGCCCAAAATCCCACAATCTTTCCCCAACAGGACTGTGGGAGTACCTTAAGCACACAGACTGCAGGGATTCAAGACACTGGTTTATCACTACTTCCTGAAGGGCAATTAGGGATGAGCAACAAATACCCTGGAGGATGCACTGGGGGACCCCCTCGATTGCCCCAACGAACGACCTCTGTTGAAATGGCCTAGGAAATTTCAACTTCTGATGGGCAATTCCCCTGCATCCGGAGCCCTCAGAAAAAATCTCCAACAATGACTTAGAGTTGGAAATATGGAGGGTTTCGATTCACTTACCAGAATCGCTACCCAGGAAATGTTGAACAGGAAAAACTCCTGGGTTAAAAACTCTACCTCCCACTGACCCCATTTACGGCAGTTGGTGTAAAAAGGGGATGTGGCTTAGCTTCCCTGACGATCCTGCCCCAACACCTCTACTTTCTCAGAAGACTAAGGAGATTTGGCATATCAGCTATGACTCTCACCAACTTGTAAAGATGCACCATAGAAAGCATTCTTTCTGATTATATCACAGCTTGGTACGGCTCCTGCTCTGCCCAGGACTGCAAGAAACTACAAAAGGTCGTGAATGAAGCCCAATCCATCACTCAAACCAGCTCCCCATCCATTGACTCTGTCTACACTTCCCACTGCCTTAGCAAAGCAGCCAGCATAAGTAAAGACCCCACGCACCCTGGACATTCTTCTCTCTTCCACCTTCTTCCATCGGGAAAAAGATACAAAAGTCTGAGGTCACGTACCAACCGACTCAAGAACAGCTTCTTCCCTGCTGCTGTCAGACTTTTGAATGGACTTACCTTGCGTTAAGTTGATCTTTTTCTACAGCCTGGCTATGACTGTAACAGTACATTCTGCACACTCTCATTTCCTTCTTTATGAATGGAATGCTTTGCCTGTATAGCGAGCAAGAAACAATACTTTTCACTGTCTACCAATACATGTGAAAATAATAAATCAAATCAAAAAGAAGAACTCCCAGAACAGGCACTCTTCACAGTTCTGAACAGGCTCAGTTCAGATCTTCGGGTGAGAATTGCAGAGCTCCAGTGGCATGTATAAAATAGGAAATCCAACGGTGATTCCCACTCCTAGGAAGATATGGTTCATTGTCTACTTTTAAAAATGCATTTTAGACTGAACTACAAACTACAGAATGAAACACTAAACAGTATAAATATAGGTGGCGTTCAGCCTAACATGCATGTCAAATCCCACAAACATGATGAGATTACTAACCCAAAAATAATTTATGAATTTTTGCTTCTTACAAGGACAGAGACTGGTCAGTAATGTGCCTGAATTGGTGAAAATGCACAAAATGTGTTTACACGCGGACATTACACTGCCTGAATTGGCCCCATAACCTTCCCACAAATGCTTTAATTCAGGACTGGGGCTTCATTTCAAAGTGCAACATTAAATGGGGAAAATTAGAAACGTCAGCTGCTTATACATTGAGGATATCAGATAGAGAGCTTGAGTCTGGGCTACAGTCTTGCGGTGGTCAAAGGCAGTACTATAATGACACCCTGAAGACTTCACATCAGAGTTTTGACAACATAAGAGTCCTGGGAGAAGCTCGCCCAGAATCGCTGCACCTATGCATCCAAATAAAAGTGCTTTGAAGGCCAGCATGTATTGGACGCAGAGAGAAATCACACGGAGTGGAAATTCCGAGCCGGCGTTGGACTGGGGTAAACACAGTAAAAGTTTTAACAACACCAGGTTAAAGTCCAACAGGTTTATTTGGTAGCAAATGCCATTAGTTTTTGGAGCGCTGCTCCTTCGTCTCCATCTCCACTGGTGATGGAGCTCCATTCCATCTGACGAAGGAGCAGTGCTCCGAAAGCTAATGGCATTTGCTACCAAATAAACCTGTTGGACTTTAACCTGGTGTTGTTAAAACTCTTACTGTCCTATTTGTAGCAGAATCTTCTAAGCACGATCGATTTTAGCAATCACCTACATAACCTACCAAACACTTTAGATGATAAATATGGTCATCTTGGCCTCAAAGGATGAACGAGAGAGAATATTATGTTACTTGGTCTCCTAAAAGGAGCATTAGTCCACTTCTTTATAATAACTGCCCCAAGTCCATAAACATATATTTGATGATAACATACTCAAAATAATTGGTGGACATTAAAGAGCTGGAACTGGCATCTCTCTTGGCCAGATAACTTGAACACTGCCGGCACCATGAATTATATCTTTGATATCACTTCCTAAATCAGTGTCCAGACAAACAAATTAAGGAAAAATTAAATGGATGTCCCTGACTTTCCTTAGATTAAGCTCAATAAAGATCCATAGAGACCCACCAGTCAAAGGCCCAAGCATGATGGTGAAAGGGGTTCAGAGCAAGTTGAGCTACAGGCAACAAAGTTTGGGATAGGCACAAGTTTAGGCCAGGGGCAAGTTGGAAGGCTAGCTAGACAAGCAGTGGAATAATCACATTTTGGGATAATGGAAGAGGTTTCAGCAGCAGATGAGCTAAGAGGCAGGGAACGAGTTAGGCGATCTGAAGGAGGTAGAAGTGGGCAATCATGGTGATGGTGCAGGTACGTTGTTGGAAACTCATGCTGGAGGCAGACAACACACACTTACTCAGCTTAAAGCTGTTCCCAGGGATGGAAAGTGGCCAGAGCAAAGAGCTTGGGGCAGGGACCCAAGATAATGGTTTTAGTCTTCCCATCATTTAGTTGGAGGAAATTTCTACTCATCCAATATTGAATATCAGACAGGCAGTGTGACAAATCAGAGATACTGGAGGGGTCCAAAGAGATGATGATGAGATAAGTTGAGTGCTGCGGCATAAATGACAAAGTATGGGAAGATCTGAATCTTCCTGATGTGTTTGCCAATATCGACAAGAAGCAGAACCTAGTTGAGAAACAGAAGAGGGTCAGGGATAGATCGTTGGAGGACTCTAGAGGTAACTGCTGGAATTGAAGGAGTAGCTCTTACAGGCGATTCTGTGGGTAGAATTAGACTGATAGGAATCGAATTGAGCCAAGGCAGTTCTACTGAGGAAATAGTCTAAAGGACGATGTTGTGACCTATTATGATGAAGGATTCAGAATGGTTGAGAAGGAGGAGGAGGTATATTTCAATATGTGGAATTATAGGCTTACCCTCCAATGAATAATGTGAGTTAGCTGCAACTTGAGACAGTTACGACACTCAGGTGGAATTTCCAAAGAAAATTACCAAGTGTCATCGTGGACGGGAAACCCGTTGCAATTCCCGCCAGCCTGAGCGCCACGATCCCCATCTTCCAACACCTGTCATTTTTTTGTGGATGGGGAGGCGTGTTTAGCACTGTCATTGAGGGGGGGCAGAGCCTAAAGACGCTGAGTCTGGTTCCTCAGAGATTGGGGTATCTTTTTTTTAAAAGAACACCCAATCTCAATTTAATGTTAAAGACCCCGCTCCCACCAATCACCAGCATCCCTCCCCACCCCGTGCAAGTGAACCCCGCTATGGGTTCAATCATAGGCCCATCCCCCACATTGCCAAGACGGCACTGTCAGGCTGCCACTGCCAGGGGGCCATGCAGGGCATATTCTTGGCCACCCTCGGGGCTACACTGGACTCCGAGCCCTTGGTGTGCTCATCATGTCTCCATTTTTGGAGACCAGTAGTGACTCCCGTCAGCGTGTGGGAACACCTGACATTCTTTGACAAGATGGCGTTAAGCTGACTTTGCAATGCAAGTATATTTAAATATATGGTAATCAGGTTCACACCCTTCCCAATTATGTTGCAGGCCGGGGATAGGGAAGATCTCACTCTGAAATCTCCCCGTTACAAATCCCATTGTGACCTTCTCGTGAGTGTTTCCGGCCATAACAGGATTTGTGCTTACATTGGATGGGGCCAGAAAATTGCATCCCCCCCCCCCATCGCGTAAAAGTTTCACAAGGCCCAGATGTTAACATTGAATGACACCACACTTCTCACAGTTCGAAAGCAATCGCTCTCCAGTGATGTTTGTTGTATGGGTTTACCTTTGGGGCTCTCATTCATGTGGATGTAACTAAGACACAAGCATCTGTGGGGGTAGGGCCTGGGTGGGATTGTGGTCGGTGCAGACTCGATGGGCCGAATGGCCTCCTTCTGCACTGTAGGGATTCTATGATCTATGATCTGATAGTTGCCTGTGATCCTAATCACAGCCACATGTCTGACAGCTCTGAAATTGTAAACAGATCCAGCATTTTCCACTTTGCCTCAGTAATTACATGAGAAATGGTAGCAGATTTCCCATTTTTAAGTCATTCTGGGAGGTACTTCAGAATTAAGAAATATGAGTTAATCTAGCTTCGAATTGGTTAATGTGTAAATAGGAGATGTTTATTCCAAAGTAATACAATTCACAAAGAAAACCATGTACCACAAATATTTTCATGTATATTTTACATTATGACAAAGTCTTTATTTAACATTGCACTAGTCAATCTATTCACAGAATATTCAATTAACAATAGCTTGGTGGTGGGAGGAGGGAAGCATCATGTTTATTACATACTGGCTTCACATGTAGACTAAAATAATGCAAATTAGCACATTTTGGCCAAAGGATAATAAAAGATAGTCAGGATCTTCGATTTAATAAGTTTATTGAAAGATGTTTTTGTATTACAGAAGCTATGGGGAGATGTGAATGGCTCGCCCTTTCAGCTGTACTGCATTACTACAAACATCCATCTCTGCTCAGAGAACCAAGAGTTGCACAGGCCTATGCAAAAGTGGTGCTACAGATTAAGCCAGTTTCACAAAGTAAATTTGGGGAGTTAGACACCCCATCAATTCAACAATTGGATAGAAACATAGAAAATAGGTGCAGAAGGGGGCCATTCGGCCTTTCAAGTCTGCTCCACCATTCATTATGATCATGGTTGATCATCCAAATCAATAGCCTCGCCCTCTGATCCCCTTCACCTCAAGTGCTATATCTAACTGCTTCTTGAAAACATTCAATGTTTTGGCCTCAACTACTTTCCATAGGCTGACCACTGTCTGGGTGAAGAAATTTCTCCTCATCTTTATCTACCCTGTATCCTCAGACTGTGACCCCTGGTTCTGGTCACTCCCACCATCGGGAACATCCTCCTTGCATATGCCTTGTCTAGTCCTGTTAGAATCTTATAGGTTTCCATGAGATTCCCACCTCATTCTTCCAAACTCCAGCGAATACAATGCTAACCGACTTAATCTCTCCTCGTATATCAATCCCACCATCCCAGGAATGAGTCTGGTAAACCTTCTCTGCGCTTGCACTAGAGCAAGAACATCCTTCCTCAGATTAAGGAGACCAATATCGTAAAGTAGAATATCCTTGATGCCAATCTGTAAATCAAAGGAAGAGTGTTGCATGGAGACCCCATACATGTTTGAGAGGGGACTGTGGGGTGGTGGGAAGCAGCAACAACTGGGCATTATTAATTCTTTGGCAATTGGTCTAAATGTTCTCTCTTCTATTCCGTGTACACAGCTATCTTAACGCTAGCTATCAATAAATAGTAAAGAAATAAAGGAGAAATGATATTTGCATGCTACACTGAACAATGATATTTGCAACCTATTCAAGGGAGCATATTCACATTCTGTTGCTACAAAACATCCTATTCAGTCTGATACTCGTATCTATGGGGACCATTTCATAAATTCCCTTTGCAGTTCATCTGTCTGGAATATCGCTGACCACCCCCCCCCCACCCCAACCACCCTGCCTTACCCCAGCCAAAAGACCAAGCAGATAACATATTCCCAATCTTTCCAACAATGTCACTACCTCGGGGATGTACAACCACCGCCACTGGTGATGCACCATCTGGTTTTACCCACAATTTCACAGGAAAACCACCTGGCCTCGTTTTCAGTGCTAGCACAAAAGAAACCACACTGCACGACGTAGAAATCCACATTTTAACTCTGTGGCACAGCATTGGGGGGGGGGGGGGGGGGGGGGGTGCCACTTTGCAACCAGATTTCACAATATCGCTTTTTTAATTTTTAATGAATGTGTCTGCTCTGTATTTTCTTGCGCTCAAATCAAATATTATGGACCAATTTATAATAAGGCAAATGCCACACAGTCACAATAACGCTCCAAACATACAGTGGACGCACCCCTTCAATTTTTTTTTAGGGGCAGCATTTGTGAATTTCATTTTTGAAAACCTTAAATACTACTTGCATTTATTCACCACTATAAATCTGGTAGATTTAAAACAAGAGCAGCGAGACTATATCCGCACAGTATGAATTAGGTTAAGTACAGATCCTCTCAAATGTTAAACCTTTTTGTGACACCAGTGCTCAAAGGAAGCTTTGTTCTTTCAAAAGCCATGGCATTAAAGGCAGCTTTGAATGCAAATCTTTGGCATTAAATATTTCATGGCAGCTTCAGCAAATACTAACATTTACTTTCTTCTGTTCTGGTGCTTCAGCCAATATCTATAGATATGTTCGTAGCGATTCATCACATTTTCTATTGAACACACGGCAGATAAGAGTAACAAATTCACAACAACAAAACTGACAGGAGAGAGAAATAAAATTCCCCGGTTCAAAGGTTGAAAGCTAATCTCATCGGGAACTTACTCGACAGCTGCAGTACAGGAATGTGACCCTTTGCAGCTGAATAGCCTACAATTTTTAGTTATTTCACAAGTACTCATTAAAGTAATGACCCCCTGGGAAGCAAAACAAAAAAAACTGGTTTTGATTTGGTCAAAATAACATTAAAAGGCAAGCGTTTTCATTGATTAGCTGAACCAATACTCAACAAATAAAGAAGCCCTGCATTAAGCACAGTTTTAAACTATTTTTCCCCCCCCCCGTAGAATGGAAGCTGATTAAGAATACAAAGCCTCTGTGATAACACACAAAGAATGCTTCTCCCAAATCAATCTCCACATCCCATTATTCCAAGGTAAAGTTAGGCTTTCTTGCATTTAGTTGAGATTGGAACAATCATCTCAAATTTATTTTGTCAAAAAATCATTCCGTAGCCTTACAGCTTCAAAATAGAGCCAGTTCTAAAATCAGTTTCTCCCCCCATGAGCACATTATTTAAATAATGGAAGATTTTAAAATTCTGACATCATGCAGCTTTAAATATATTAAAATATGCAATAGTTGCCGTTCATTCCAGTCTCCTGTGTTTCCATAAACATGAGAATTTCCGCAATTTGTTAAATCCACAGATGTACCTACAATAGGGCAAGGAATTGTTACAAGGAGTCCAATATTCCCATTATTGATGTCTACTTAGGGTTTCATTCTCTGAACCAAAGCATGACCTGCATATCACCCAGAGAATGCCAGGATAACCAAATCCATAATAGGAATGCACCTTTTTTTACAACTTGGCACTATTCACTGCATTTCTTTCCCTCTATTCAGCACTCTCCAGTGACCACAAGAAATAGGAACAGGAGTAGGCCATTCAGCCCCTCGAGCTTGCTCGGTGGGATCACGGCTGATCCAAAGTTCCTCAAGTTACCTTGCTGCTCTTTCCCGTAACCCTTACTGATCAAAAATCTATCTCAGCCTTAAATTTACACAAGGACTCTGCCCCCGCAGCTCTCTGTGGCTAGGAGTTCCAAAGACTCACAACGCTCAGAGAAGAAATTCCTCCTCATCTCAGTCTTAAATTGGCACCCCTTTGTTCTGAGGCTATGCCGTCTGGTCCTCGACTCTCCCATGAGGGGAAACATCCTCATAGAATCATAGAAACCCTACAGTGCAGAAGGAGGCCATTCGGCCCATCGAGTCTGCACCGACCACAATCCCACCCAGGCCCTACCCCCACATATTTACCTGCTAATCCCTCTAATCTACGCATCTCAGGACTCTAAGGGGCAATTTTTAACCTGGCCAATCAACCTAACCCGCACATCTTTGGACTGTGGGAGGAAACCGGAGCACCCGGAGGAAACCCAAGCAGACACAAGGAGAATGTGCAAACTCCACACAGACAGTGACCCAAGCCGGGAATCGAACCCAGGTCCCTGGAGCTGTGAAGCAGCAGTGCTAACCACTGTGCTACCGTGCCGCCCTCAGCATTTACCCTGTCAAGCCCCTTAAGAATCCTTTATTTTTCAATGAGATCACCTCTCATTCTTTTAAATTCCAATGAGCAGAGTCCCAGCCTCTTTCACCTTTCCTCATAAGACAATCCGTCCATACTGGGGATCATCCTAGAGAACCTTGGGAACTGCCTCCAATATCTTTCCTTAAATAAGGGGATCAAAACTGCTCATGTTGCTCCAGATGTGGTCTCACCAGTACCTTGTACAATTGCAACAAGACTCCCCTACGCCGACACTCCAACCCCCTTGAATAAGGGCCAACGTTGCGCTAACCTTCCTGATTACCTGCTGGCACCCGTGTGCTAGATTTCTGTGCTTCATGGAGAAGTACTCACAAGTCCCTTTTCATTGCAACTTTCTGCAGTTTTTAAATAATACTCTGTTCTTTTGTTCTCCCTTCCAAAATTAACAACTTTACATTTTCCCACATTATACTCCATTCCAACGTTTTGCCCACTTACTTAACCTATCAATACCCCTTTGTAAACTGTATCCCTCTACCAACTTGCCATTCCACCTTTTTGTCTCGTCTGCAAATTTGGCTACAGTACAATCGCTTCCTTCCTCCAAGTTATTAATATATATTCTAAACAGTTGTGGTCCCAGCACCGATCCCTGTGGAACCCCACTGGTTACAGGCCACCAACTTGAAAAAGAACCCCTTACCCCCACTCGCTGTTTCCTGCCCATTAGCCAATCCTCTATCCATGTCAATATATTACCTCCAGAACCATAGGCTCTCTTATCTTATGACTTAACATTTTGTGAGGTACCTGGTCGAACATCTTCTGGAAGTCCAAATACAACACATTTATGACTCTATGGGATATGGGCCAGGCGCAGGCAATTGGGACTAGCTTAGTTGTTTTAAAAAAAGGGTGGCATGGACAAGTTGGGCCGAAGGGCCTGTTTCCATGCTGTAAACCTCTATGACAACACACCTACTGGCTCCCCTTAATCGACTCTGATTGAGACTTCCTTGAAAAGCTCTAATAAATTAGTCAGACACTGTTTCCCTTTCATGAAGCCACGCTGACTCTGCTTGATTAAATTGTGACTTTCCAAATGTGCTATTATTTCCTTAATAATTGATTCCTCTCCTTCCCTGTTTTTTTTCCAGTTCTTTCTTCATAAGTTAAGAAGTCCTAAAATGAAGCCTTGAAAAATTGATAAAATAATTAATATAATTAAACAGAGTAGAATTTGATTGGGAAAGTATTACCATTAGAATACTTCACTTTAACACTGCAAGGCAAGTCATCTGACTTTCTGCTCATCCCATCTAATATTAGAACGAGTACTGCTATCAAGAACCTTTGTTGAGATGCACTTTATGTTCAAGACTGATCAACAAAATGAAACCAGTGCAAAAATAGAATCCACAAAGGTTTGCTGTCTGTAGGATACAAATCATGTGGTCTACAAATTGGTCAATTGCAGTCGACACAACAGGTTTTGAAGCATGTTTAGCATTCACATAATCTGCCTGCCGCCACATATCTTCATGACGTCCAGGAACTAGCATTACCTCCTCCAGTAAAAGTGGGAATCGTTGATGAAATCTTTTTAAAATGCTGAAAACAACTCAGCAGGTCAGGCAGCATCCATGGAGAGAAGCAGAGTTAACGTTTCAGGTCAAGTGACCTTTCATCAGAACACTTCAGATTTCCAGCATCCGCTGTATTGTGCTTTTGTATTAGTGATAATCACAAATACGCAGTTTGCATGTACATCTAACAGATGAGAAAAATAGCCCTTAGACAATGAAAAGATTGTCTGGATTAAACTTCCTCACAGGAACAAAACATTGGAGCATTCTAGAGTCCATGGCAAATAAGCCCATGTTCACAGAATTAAAGAATCCCTACAGTATAGAAGGAGGCCATTCAGCCCATCGTGTCTGCACTGACTCTCTGGCAGAGCATTCCAAACAGGCCCTATCCCTGTAACTCCATGTATTTTACCCCAATAATCCCCCTAACCTACACATCTTGGGACACTAAGAGGCAATTTAGCATGGCTAATCCACCTCACCCGCACATCGTAAGACTGTGGGAGGAAACCGGAGCACCCGGCAGAAACCCACACAGACACGGGGAGAATGTGCAAACTCCACACAGACAGTGACCCAAGGCAGGAATCGAACCCGGGTCCCTGGTGCTGAGAGGCAGCAGTGGGCTAACCACTGTGCCACCGTGCTGCCCTCTATGCATCTAGATGCATGGAAAAGTAGATTTATTATGACTAAGGGTGTATCAATATCCAGGCAGTTGGCAATAGGGTTGGATACTCTAGCCAAGTGCAGTGATGACAGGATCATTGAGTGAGCCCTGGTGCCAATAGCCAATTGATATACAGGACATGGGTCCCAAAATGGAAATTGCAGATTCCTGTATTGACCTCATAACTTTAAAGTTTATGGTTCTGCCTAGCTAATTTGAGGGGGTCATTCAAAAAACGTTTCCCAGGTGTGCAAATAGCACTTCTAAACTCCCTAGAATAAATTTTAGACAGATAAACCAGAAAGCTGTATAATCCTTTATTGGCCAGCAAATAAAGTAGTGAAAATAACCTTGCACTGTTGAAAACATTAGACTATAAAGAGTGCTTCAAACTGGACATTTACAATGAATTGAAATAATGCAATGCTTCTTTAATTGATATTAACCAGCTGAAAGGGTTGTCACATACTGGCAACAGGAAAATAAATACAGGGAATTGTACACAGTACAAAAAGAGGCTGCTGCAAGGGCAACACACTCAGCATGACAATTTATGGGCTTTTTTGCCCTTACAAATCTTTATGTCAGCCCACAGGATAAATAAGAAATGTCATCAGCTGGAACACAGGAAAAATGCTAATTGCAGTTAGTCAAACTGAACTTTAAAAACAACCATCTAATTGCTTCATGTAAGTGTGAATTGTGATATACTATACTGTACTGGCAGAAAATAAACCCCTTCACACCAGTACCTTAAAACATATCAGGAAAGCAAAAGGAGGTGTAAATCCAACAAAAAAAGTAGCAAAAACAAAAATAAATAGATATGAACATTAACAGAAAAGAAGAAATAGGAAGGTATGCAAATAGAGAGGAGTGATTGGGAGTGCATTAGTCTGAAACAATCCTGGATGAAGCTCAAATTGGGATGAATTACCTAATATTCGTCAGTCCCGACAGAGCCAAACCTATTTCCATAGAGGTCTCTGAACAGAAAGGCGAGAGAACATCAACAGCAAGAAAGAAATTAATGTTACAGAGCATATAATGTGTTTCGCTTTTCTTATTTCTCTAGACGGTAGAGTTTATTTTAAATATCTCCAATGTCAATTCATCCATTCAATAAAATCTGGAAGTTTAAAAAGAACGGGGGTGGAATGTTGGACAATTGCAGGACAATTTATTTTATCAACACTTTCACACTTTAAAAAGGAAACCTGCACGACGTTTCAAGTTTACAAACATTTGACAATTACGGCATTACAGAAAAGTACCTTGATCGTTTAAAGATATTTAATTTGTTCGCTGGTTTATCCTATTTCTACAAATGTATTTTATAAACAAAAAAATGAAACACCCAGAGAACTCGGGAACCGGTTTCCAGCTGCCCAAACATTTGCCACAAATATGATGTTATTTGGGGGGGGTGGGGGCGATCTTAGCGATTTTAGAATTAAAATGTAAAAACTGTAAATAGCCTTATGGTGAACAGTTTATTAGTGTCTAAACACAAAACAAAGAGATACTATCTTTCCCAAAATGAGACAGGAACATCAGTTTTCGCAAAAATTGGAAAATAGAACTCAGATTTTTTTTTAAACAGTCTCACACAATAGATTTAACTTGACTGTGGAAAATGGCATACTGTAAGGAGCTTTTATTGTCACAAGGCATTTAGCAACGTGCATAATCACAGCTGCTGAAAACAAGCTTTTAGGTGGAAATCCTCTGTATGGTTACTGCCCGACAACAATCTTTTCAGATCAATGCGTAACAAAATGGTGCAAGTGGCCACAGATGTTGCCTTGGCTATGGTGGGCAGATCCTTTGTTTGGCCCAGGCAGTCACAGCTATTGCCTACACTATTTATATTTAAAACCTCAACTAGCTTTGAAGGCAATTTGGCCATCTGTCATCTCTGCAATTTCTTGGGACTATGAATATTACGCTCATCAGGCAGACAGTCTCTGGCAGGAAAATACTGCACAAACCTATCAGATGTTCAGGAAATGATTTGCTCTCTATGTAAATGTTAGAACCAATCTCCTTTATTTAGATATTACTCTCTGTAGGGAGACGGAAGATACAGTGTCCTTTGCCTTGGCTTGCACAAGCTCCATGTAAAACTTAATGAAAATAAGGCCTTCACAACATCTGTGTTGCACAGCTTATCCCGCTCATGAAATTTAAATATTCTAAATATTTAATCAATATAGGGGCATTACTTGAACTCTTTCCCCTACTTTATATTTCTATTGGTAGAATTCGCAAATATAATAGAATACATGAAATGCACAATAAAGGTTGCAGCACTTTGCTCACAGGTTTCAGCAGAAAAGCTGATTGATTATTGTCCTTTTTCTCAGAACTACAAGATGTTAATTTGGCAACATCGCAGTGATATCACAGCTCTAAATCAAGCTTTTACACAAAGTAAAATATTGGTTGGTAGCAAAAATATGACTAACTTGCACAACTATGTTCTATTTAACCCATTTACCTAGCATCACTTAGGAATATTTTTCACAGCCATTTTGATTTAGTTTACTGTCCATTACATCCAGAGCAATGGTGGTGATCTGTCCACAGGTAGGCCTTCCATCCAGAATGCACTGAGTTTTTCCTTCCCCACCTCAATTTTCCCACCCATGGACCTAGCTATCTCCCTGTGTCTTCTCCATGTAGCCGTTCCTCATCAGTGAGATCATGAAAGACAGCAGTGTCCCTACGGTTTTCAGCCTGGGAGAAAGGGCGAGTGGGGGAAAGGAAGGGGCGAGGGGGGGGGAAGGAAAGGGCGAGTGGGGGAAAGGAAGGGGCGAGTGGGGGGGGAAAGGAAGGGGCGAGGGGGGGAAAGGAAGGGGCGAGGGGGGGAAAGGAAGGGGCGAGGGGGGGAAAGGAAGGGGCGAGGGGGGGAGAAAGGAAGGGGCGAGGGTGGGGGAAAGGGAGGGGCGAGGGCGGGGGAAAGGAAGGGGTGAGGGTGGGGGAAAGGGAGGGGCGAGGGTGGGGAAAGGAAGGGGTGAGGGTGGGGGGAAGGGAGGGGCGAGGACATGGGTGGGGGGAGGCGAGTATTCACAGCACCTCACCTAATTTTCAACTAACATCCACACATTTTCCAACAAGGTAATTGAATGGCTATCTGCAGAAACATCCCGAATTGTAAAAAAATCTTCCTCAGGCCAACAATGGGACCTTATATAGCCACATTGACTTTAAACGCTATCTTATCACAAATTAAGGATCAAAATTCGACTCAGTATGTGTCAACATCAGAGAAATTTACCTTTATTTAATTTACTTTAGTTGATATATGCTCTACCGTAACCTTCTTACCCTAACTCAACTGAACTTTTAAATCTTTCATCCCTTTTTTCTGTCCAGGGGAGTAACTTTTTCAGGGGATTGCCTTTCAAAAACACAGTATCCTAAAGACTAAAATTCTGGATGCAACCAACTCAGGGGTGCTTCACCCCCAGTAAAAAAAAGCACAGCCAGAAAAGCTCAACTACAACATGTTAAAAATTAAAACCTATTTTCACTCTTGCTCCGTGAACACAGACAAGTGGCACAAGTGGTTAGCACTGCTGCCTCTCAGTGCCAGGGATCTGGGTTCAATTCCAGCCTCGGGACGCTATCTGTGTGGAGTTTGCATATTCTCCGCAAGGGTTTCCTCTAGGTGCTCTGATTTCCTCCCACAGTCCAAAGATGTGCGGATTAGGTTGATTGGCCATGCTAAATTGACCCTTAGTGTCAAGGGGATTAGCAGGGTAAATACGTGGGGTTACATGGATAGGGCCTGGGTGAGAGTGTTGTTGGTGCAGGTGTGATGGGTCAAATGGCATCCTTCTGCACTATAGGAATTCTATGATTTGATTTATTGTCACATGTATTAGTGTACAATGAAAAGTATTGTTTTTTGCACATTATATAGACAAAACATATCGTTCATAGAGGAGAGAGTGCAGAATGTTGTGTTACAGCCATAGATAGGGTGTAAAGAAAGACCAACTTAATGCGAGGTACGTCCATTCAAAAGTCTGATGGCAGCAGGGAAAAAGTTGTTCTTGAGTCGGTTGGTACGTGTCCTCAGAACTTTTATATCTCTTTCATGATGGAAGAAGGTGGAAGAGAGAATGTCCGGGGTGCGTGAGGTTTTTAATTATGCTGGCTGCTTTTCCGAGGCAGCAGGAAGTGTAGACAGTGTCAATGGGTGGGAGGCTGGTTTGAGTGATGGACTGGGCTTCGTTCTAAGATTCTACAGTATAGGATTTTATCTTGGTGCATCGAATTTTTTTCCTTGATCAAGTGCTCCACATATGGGAGGCTGCCTGGAAATGAGCCCAATGACTCTGATGTTGCCTCAATTAGCTTCAATGGACTCAAAATCAGGATCCACAATTTCCCAACAACCACTTCCTATCATTGCAGCTGCTGGCCCAGAACGACTACCTGGCTGTGCACCATGCATATGTTGCAACCCCCAAAAGATGATAAAATAAAATTACTACGGATGCTGGAATCTGAAACCAAAAGAGTAAATACTGGAAAATCTCAGCAGGTCTGGCAGCATCTGTAAGGAGAGAAAAGAGCTGACGTTTCAAGTCCAGATGACCCTCTGTCAAAGCTGCAGAGCTTTGACAAAGGGTCATCTGGACTCGAAACGTCAGCTCTTTTCTCTCCTTACAGATGCTGCCAGACCTGCTAAGATTCCCCAAAAGATGATCTTCTTTAGGTAAGCCAAATCATTCTTCAGCAGAGACTGATGTGGTGTATGCTGTAACTATAATGAAACATATAACTCTGGGCTTTCAATTGGCTGAACGTTTCTGTCCTGGCGATGTTTGCTGGTTATAGTTTCATATATTGGCACAATACAGGAGGTCACCATTTGGCCTATTGAGTTTGTGCTGGCTCTTTCAAAGAGCAATTCAATCCCGTCACACTCCCTGACCCTTTCTGCATATTGCTGCAATTCGTTTCCTTCAAATAATTATCCAGCTTTCTTTTGAAAGCTGTAATTGAATCGGTTTCCACCAACTAGCAAATGAATCACTGACAGCTCCAGAGTGGGTTTAGGCAGGAAGAGGGTTGGGATAAGCAGGGCAAGTGTACTCATAATTTATTTCAGTAGTTCATAGATCAAACTACTGGTCACTGGCTTTATTACTGTTCATTTCAGTAGCTTATAGCTTACAAAATCAAGGGGCCGAGACAGACAGAAACTTCCATCATAACCAGAAATAATAAATCAATCTTTTGTAAAGGATGCAATGATATCAGAGAGGCAACACAATTACGTCAAGAAAAAAATATTTGCATGAAAACAAAGAAAACGTGCACTGATGCATTTGATAAAATAGTGACCCAAGATGTTTTTAAAAGTTACAGGAGATATAAAGGAGAAGAACACTAAATTGCGTTAATATAAAATGATTTGTCACCTAACAAACATCTTTTGTAAACAAATGCCCAATTCCGATATGGATTATAATATTCAATTAGACAAAACCTGTGGAACAGTTATTAGGCTACGACATTCAAAAGTTTAGTTATTAGTCACAAGTAAGGTTTACATTAACACTGCAATGAAGTCACTGTGAAATTCCCCTAGTCGCGATAGTCCGCCGCCTGTTCGGGTCAATGCGCCTAACCAGCACATCTTTCATCACGTGGGAGGAAACTGGAGCACCCGAAGGAAACCCACGCAGACACGGGAAGAATGTGCAGACACCACACAGACAGTGAGCCAAGCCGGGAATCAAACCCAGGTCCCTGGCGCTGTGAAGCAGCAGTGTTAACCACTGTGCCGCCCATCCATAATTAAATAAACCACTCACCTGATGAAGGAGCAGCGCTCCGAAAGCTTGTGCTACCAAATAAACCTGTTGGACTTTAACCTGGTGTTGTGAGACTTCTTACTGTGCAAATAAACTCCAGAATTATAATCTGGGCACAGATTTTGAAAGCCAGTGTTGAAGCTGACTTTGAGAATAAAATGTTTGAATTTTCAAGCTTATTTACTGCATTTGTTATCCAATGTAGGAGAACGCATGCAAGACTTATTTTGAATATGCGCAACATTATTGGGTGGAACAATCCTCTCAATTATTTGCAGCATCAATGGGGCCATCCACCCGAACACCAGCTGCAGCTGAAGATCTGCAAGTTGCATTTCTCGCCGGCGAGTTCACGATTTTGGATCTTTCACTGCCCCTTGCTGGCGACGTTGTCAGGGCCTGAACCTACTTCACATGCATTTGAATAGATTTGAATGTAATTAACCCACCCTCTCGCCAGATATTGACCCCGCCCCCATCCACTGTATATTGACACTGAGCTCACATGATGTCATGTCAGTCCTGGTTTACAGCGGGGGGGCAAAGGTAAATATAGCCCCCAGGTGCAGGGGAAAGGGATGATGATGAGGGGGTGGGGCAATAAGCAATGATTGTGGGAGCATGGGGGTAGAGAATTGCCGACTCTGATCGGAGATGGGGATGGGAGGCCCTGAGACCTCCTTGGAAGGCTGGAGGTGGACGTTTACTCAGGTTATGATTGGGGCTGACGGTGTGAAACAAGCCCCCTTTATTTTTGGGGGGAAGAGGGTCATAAGATCTGGAGAGAAAACTGCCGTGTCCCTCTGGAGAGAATGAAACCGATTTTTTCGCCAGAAACAACACACTGCCATTTTTTGGTAAGATTTAGCCCAATATCTTTCACATGCCCCAAATAACCGCCTGTCATTTTGTTTTCCTTGTATTCAACATTATATCAAGACACTGAACTGGTAAAACCTTCAACATCAAATTGTGTCCACTTCATCACACAACCCCTTGTTCAATTTTACAGGATTTTAAAAAAACATTCACAATGTTGTAAAAAATGCTTCCATGCTGCCCATAAAGCAGATTTAATCAAAAAGCTGCCCAGAATGTTGTGGAAAGACTGATTATTGTTTGGGGATGCATTATTTAACTCCATACATTTTTAATAGTTTTGAAATTGGCCTACGCAGGCCAACAAAAACAGAATGCTGCAACATTAATACACAAGCCAGTAACTCCTGAATTATTACAGGGCTAAAACTGCCAGGTACTGCATTTCTAAAATGGGTCATAAATGTAAGATCAATATTGTACAGTAAATGGGACTTTTCATCATGAGGTGGCTTGTGTGCTTTGCTCATTCCTATTTATGAGAAGTGTAATGTATTGAGTAAACGTGTCTGCAGTAATCCCTACCAGCACCACAAAAGCAATTTTTTTGAAAAATATTGAAGGCTATTTCTATGACAGGCCTGCTCCCAACATACAGTGCTTCATTCCCATTTCTCTAGACCTGGACAACATAAAAAAAACGCACCTTTTAAACAGGTTAGTCTTATCTAAAGGCTGCACTATCTACACGATACTAGCAAATAGCAACATGCCTTGATTGCTTATCTCCATGCACAAGCGTAGCTGCAAAATGCCTGACTTGATTGAGCGAGGTAATGGAAAACAGGAAATGAGAAGGCTTGGTTAAGCCGCAGATAATCGATCACTATATTCAGTGAAGTGTGGGTTGAGCTGTGCTAAGCTGCTTGAGGTATCAAATACATCTACTGCTTCACTTGAATAAATAACAAGGTCCAACCTTTCAGCTATCTCTGGTAATCTGTACTCAGAAACTCAAAGGTTGTCTGTTCTCAACATCTTCACATTTGGACATTAATTATTCTTTGTATCAGTTTATTCTATCTGCTCAATGATAATGGGAGCGGGAACAATTTCAAAATGATGAATGCAATTATCTATGTTTCGGATCTTGTATTCTCAGATATAAGCAATTGGAGGGGGGATCCTTTTTAAATTTGACAAATAAGATGTGCCTAGGATATTAAGTTAATTATATTTTTGTTAAAGAAAATCAAAGTGGCCCTTCAGTGCTGGTCAAAGGTCACTGCTTGCCCTCCTTCATTTAATCAGTGTGTGGTGTCTTTCTGTTCCACTTCACATTCATTTCCTCTGAATTCCATTAACATCTGTCTATGCACAGTGCCTTGTTTCACAAAATGTCAAAGATGAACTACCGTGCAATGCATCTCTTACTAAATCAGTACATGTTATACTTAATGACATAGATTTGTTCAGTTTTTACTGTATTATCAAAGCAGTGGTTCCAGTGATTTCAACATATTAGCATTTTAACAGCTGCAATAAACAGTGTGCATTTTAAATTACGCGAGTGCCATGTCAAACACAATCAGCAAACACGTTACCTAACAACTCACAGTATTACAAAAACATTAAACTAATGATTGAATATGCATGGGTAATTTATTTCAACAAAGAGGCATATAGAATACCAGTGCTTAGAACATTAATATGCAGCTTATTTTTTTAAAATATTCTGTTAGAAAAGGCCAATTCCTTTTTAATACTTACATCTGGCCTATCATTTTATTACAACAATTAGTAATTTTCAAACAGGATTACACGAGGCAAAATCTATATTATGTTGAATGATATTCAGGAACAGGAAACAGGAAGAATGGATACACTGGGATAAGATTAATTTATCAGTACCCCGCCCCCCCCCCCCAATAGTCTAATTTTAGTGACAGTGCTGGGCATCAAAATGAAGTTCAATTGACCTTGCATTACATGATGTTACAATCCTAATTCACAGATGCAATTTCGTTGTCTGATGAATTTGCAGAAAGTAATACATGTCTGGGTGAGATCATTAAATTCCCTTCTCTTAAAAGATAAAATTAACACACATACACTGAGGACAGCTCCAAAGTGGAACTATTCCATGGATTGTCAATCATTAATTTGGGGAGGGGGTGGGGAACACTGCATATATTACCTCAATATTTTAAAATAGTTCAGTAGAGGTAATGTGACGGATTCGTGGTTCAAAACTGAACAGAATTGGTTTCAGGCTCAAAGTCAAAATAATTTTAATGAGTAAATAATTATTACAGGGTTTCTGTCATTTGTACTTTACTGAATAATCACTGGCTTTACTCCCCCACCCCATTTTTGGGACTGTTTTAGGTTTTCTCATGGCACAAATCTTCCCCAGCCAGAGACCTGCCAGAGACCTGCTCCCAGATTTTATCCATCTCCTGTCTTGTCAGTTAGGTACTTTGTCTCCCCTTAAAAAATTTTTACACAACAAAGTGATGAAGAGATACAAGAATTTTAAGATCAATAACCTATCATCTAGGCAATTGTCTCCTACCACTCTGGGATGTAGCACCCTTGCACTCAATATACTGTGACACTAACTCATGCCACGTTAAAATTATTTATCTGTCTACCTGCATCACTGAAAGTGGATAGTGTGTCAGCTTGGCTCAGTGCTGGCACTGTTACTTCTCTGTCATGTGGTCATCAGTTCAAGTCTCATTCCAAGATTTGAGCACGCAACCTAAGCTGACATTTGTGTCGCAATGAGGGAGAGCTCCACTATCAGAGTTACTATTTTCTGGATGAGTTTGTTCACACAGATGTGAAAGATCCCAAAGAACTATTCAAAGATCAGCAGTGTACTCCTGGTATGCTGGCCAAAAATTATTCCTCAACATAATTAAAAACAAATTAACTTTTTGTCATTCTGCTGTTTGCAAAATGTTGCGCACAAATTGCCTGCCATATTTGCTTATATGACATTGTAAACAATGAACTATGGAATCAAGGGCAGGCATCATGATCGGCGCAGGCTCAGAGGGCCAAAGGACCTGTTCCTGTGCTGTGTTATTCTTCATTCTTTGCTGTTCAAAATATTTAGGTACGTCTTGACAGTGTGAAAAGTGCATGTTCTTTATCTTTTACGATGTTCAATCATTAATTTATGGAACAATAGTGCAAAGATAAACATGAGGTGAACTCAGAATGAGGAAAATTACCTCATTCAATTGTTTTTGCCAAGTTTCTAGTGTGCTTGCCACCTGGGCCAAGCAGCCTACTGGTGTGCTGGGGCAGGAATTGGGAATGCACATGGGAATTGCCTGCTACTGGGTACCTAATGCAACTTCATAAGAGCCAGGCAAAAATCATAATTTTAAACCCCAGCTACCTTCATAAATGAGTCAAAAATGTAGCAGTATTACCTTGCCCTTGATTCACCCTCTCGCTTCTGAAACACCACCGTGACGCTAAAACTTCTTTCCTGCCCCTAGGAACACTGGATGGTAACTGATCAATATTTAGTATTACTGCAGCAATAAAGACAGCAAACAGATATTTGGGAAGATAGGAATTGTTAAACACAGACAAAAGCCATCTGTTGTCTTGCTGGTCACATGATACAATAATGGGTTTGACGACTAATCATAACGATCAATCTCAATTAGTCTACAACAGATCCAGACATAAAATGAAGAAAATTTCCTCGTGGTCGAAAGATTTGTGAACCATGTGATGTCACTCCATGCTCACTTAATTAAAACAAGAATAGCAGCATATTTGGGAGGATTACCCTGCCTTCAGTGCCAGGATGTGCAGGTTAGGTTGATTGGCCATGATAAATTGCCCCTTAGTGTCAGAGGGATTAGCAGGGTAAATACGTCGGGAAAGGACTTGGGTGAGATTGTTGTCGATGCAGGCTCGATGGGCTGAATGGTCTCCTCTTGCACTGTAGGGATTCTATGTTGCTACATGCAAACTCATATACCCATCTAGTAACAATAGATCCAAAATTTGGCATCATAAATGCCTGAGTGATAGTCCGATTGCTGCAATAAAACTCATCAGTGGAAATAAGCAATACAATAGTCATTGAAAATTATGTAACTTTGTTAAGAGTCCATAGGCATCATGGAACTCATGAAATCACAATAGCTCTCCACAATTGCTTAATTCCAGTTTAAAAAAGGCTTCAATAAAATACAATGCACTTTGGTTAGCCACAATTCAGCTAAGCAGCAATAAGTAGTAAATATAGCTGAAACACTTGGGAGTCAGCAAATCAGTTCTCAATAGGGATTGTTCTCATCAACTCTTGCACTCTAGTGTTGTGAACCATGAGGCAGAGGTGGAGAATAAGAAGTTTAAACATAGGATTAAATCCTAAATGGTACCAGATTTGGCTGTACACACATTTAGAATTATCACAAGAAACTAGCAACAGAAACAATCACAAGAAACAGACTAAGGGACATTATTTTCCTTTCTGTTGGGCATCATGACAGTTGAGCACCATTTTCTTCTAGGAGGTTTTATTACACATGAATGGGACCAAAAACAAGCTAATCTTAACACTGATGCAAAATTCTCCTTTCACTTCTGAAATATACAAATTGCCATTTGATCAGCGTAACTTTCAAGTTCAGAAACACAGGTGAAGGGTCTAATACCAGTGCATAATGGCTTGACAAAATTGGAATTCTAATTTACTCACACAGCCCTTTACTAAGCAGAAAGTGCCCATCTTGATCACAAACTGCGAGAAATTAATAATTTTTAAAATCTGTGCAGTCCTATGTTTAAATGATAAAACATCAGACATAAAATATACTGACACGCCTTGTATTCTTTTGTACACAGATTGGTGAGTACGTATCACACACAAGTATCAAGTCCACTTTTTCTTTCAATTTCCAAATGTATTTTCATCATATTTAACAAATGGAAGCAGACATCTGGTTCTGCAAGGATGGGTCATGCAAATGGCTAGCCCTTTGAAGCCTGTTGTTACATCACGATTGTGATTTAATGGTTAGCAGCTACTTACACACACGTACTTATGTGAAACATATCACATCTGCATGCACTTCCTCACAATGTTTCCATTATAAATTTTGACACCCATATTTATAATGAAACCAACCAATGTAAACTCTTCAAGTTGCTCGGTCAAAGGTCACAATTTTTAAAAAAAATAAAGGAACTCTCCATAAATACCACAATCAGAATAGCTGCAGTTTCTTAACAATTAGATTTGAAACATACAAGAATGAAGAATACTACATTGCCTTTTACATGATGCGGTATTTCTGCCCTACATTAGCACATCCTCAGACCAAGCCTGAGCAGTGCCGGTTCAATGAAAGTCTTGTACCTAACACAACCGCTGCATCTAAAAGACCCATCACGCAAAATCTATGTTACATTTCACCCGAATGGCTCAAATATCATATTCATAACCAGCAACAAATTGAACAAGTCAAACTGAATGATCTTAAACAAAAATATGTACTGTTTGCAGGCTCCTTTATAAACATAGAAACCCTACAGTACACAAAGAAGCCATTCGGCCCATCGAATCTGCACCGACCACAATCCCACCCAGGCCCTACCCCCATATCCTTACATATTTACCCACTAATCCCTCTAACCTACGCATTTCAGGACACTAAGGGCAATTTTTGCACGGCCAATCAACCTAACCCGCACATTTTTGGACTGTGGGAGGAAACCGGAGCACCCGGAGGAAACCCATGCAAACACGAGGAGAATGTGCAAACTCCACACAGACAGTGACCCGAGCCGGGAATCGAACCGAGGTCCCTGGAGCTGTGAAGCAGCAGTGCTAACCACTGTGCTACCGTGCCGCCCCAACTGGCAAGGAAAGGAGCCAAAGATTGATGACCAATTAGCAATTGATAAACAAACGTCTCCAGTCATCAGAAAACATGCTCTCATTGGCCATGAGTGTACATCCTTATGGGGTGTAATTCAGCAACCCCCGAAAGGGTCAGGTTGTGTTAAGCACAGCTCCATGTTAGCAGCTGAACAGCTCAATATCGCTCCAGACCCAGACTACCCATGAACATCACCGTGGAACATCAGCTTTTCTGATCTGAACAACTCAAAAATCTTGGTTGTATGTTTGGAACAACTTACTCTAGTGAAACCAGTCATTTTGGGGGACTCAAGACCATCCTGAATGATCATAGAATGGTACAGTGCAAAAAGGGCCATGCAACCCATTAATCTAACTTAATTGAATTCTGTTTTTGACTATTCCTTCTACATTGTTACTTTACAATTATTTTTTAATTCCCCTTTTAAAAGATATTATTGATTCGGTTTCTTCCAATGTTTCTGTCAGGATATTACATGCCCAAAGTTTCTCAATTCATTCTTCTGACAATGATCTTACATTTATACCTTCTAGTTACCAACCCACTGAGCACTGAAAATTATTCCTTCCTGATTTCCTTTTAAAACCCCTTCCTAATTTTGCATACCTCTACGGATCATCTCAGCCTTCTCTTCTACTCCAATGAAAAGAGTTGGGTTGGTCTAGTTTCTCGATTAACTAAAAAGACCCAGTCCTGGAATCGTCTTTGCAAATCTCTTTGGCACCCTCTCCACAGTCTTGGTATCTATTATAGAGTACAGCACACTGAACATAACAATCTGGGAAGGCAGCGGCACAATCACTGGACCAGTAATCCAGAGATCCAGAGCAAGATCTGGAGACCTGGGTTCAAATCCCACCATGGCAGTTGGTGAAATCTGAATTCAATAAAAATCTGGCATTAAAAGTCTAAGGATGACCATGAAACCGCTGTCGACTGTTGTAAAAACCCATCAGATTCACTATTTAAGCTTCGGGAAGGAAATCTGCCATCCTTACCTGGTCCACTCCAAATCCACACCAATGTGGTTGACTCTCAAATGCCCTCTGAAATGGAGGGCAGTTAGGGGTGAGCAATAAATGCTGGCCCAGCCAGTGACGCCCACATCCATAAATGAATTTTTTAAAACTGCAGTTTCTGATCAAAAAGGTCTATATTTGTTTTTGTACTTTTCACCTCTATTTAATAAACCCTAAATTTCATCTTTTAAAATAAACACATCTTCCTTCTCTTAAAGGTTTATCTAACTGAATATCTTTCTGCTGCTATAAACAGTTAAAGATTTAACTGTGCAAAGTTTGATTGCGTACTTATTTTAGAAAGTTCCCTAACATGCAATATGACAGCCACGAATGAGAAGAAAACCTGCAGAGCCCTTCCAATACAGTAGGCCAAAAACAACTGCCTTGTGGGAGACCATCACAAAGTGCAACAAAATTATGTTTGGAAAGTTGCTACTCAAAACTGATTACAACTATGAAATCTGAAATAGTGATATTTGAGTTTCCTATGCACTTATCAGCCTGAAACATTACATCCGGGTTCTGATTACATGTTGTAAACTGCAAGAGTTGTTTAAACAATTATCTGAATGAAATAAGAGATAGCTTGCAGCTTTAAACAGTCATTGCCATCTGTTATCTTTACACGACGTGTTATGCTCCTTGTGTGTCTACCACTCAAGCGCGTATCTCCCCCCGTTCCTGACAACGTGCTTCATCATTTAAGAACTGTTGTGAATTTTAGTTGTTAGAAGTTTAAAGCTACCTTTAATTCCATAAGTTATTGGTGAAGCTTAATATGTAGGTGGGAATGTTTAATTTTTGCCAGCAATATGAATATTGGATTTCTGGCAGAACAAAAGGAATATTAAAATAGTTTATGCCGGATGCAAAGGAAAAACTTCTGGGTGATCCAGAAATGGAGAATGGCCTCTTCTCATTCACATCTTTTCCCCTCCACTTGTATTATTCAGTTGGGAAAGGTCAGAGCAATGCTTCTATAAATAAAGTTTCTTGATGCTGCCACAGAGTATAAAACCCTCAATCTGTCATGTAAGAATTCCTGTTATTTATCCAAATAGATTTTCAGATCCACAGTCAGATAAAGGTTAAAAGGATGAGACCTCCTCCCTCGCGTATCTACTGAAAATATAGAATGACTCAAACCGAGATTCAAAGGGCTATTTTCAGTATTTCTCACATTTAACCAGACCCCATTTTATGCAAAACTACTGTTAATGTAAACAACACAAGTGTGTGAAGAATACTGCTTCAATTGTACATCTTCACTAATTCAGTTATTTCCTAATGCCTGATGGTGTATTTTCTCTTCCTACTGAATGGACCCAGCTTATTTTGTCTGCTAAATTCAATCACCATCGATTTTTTTTCTTGATCCCTGCTCTTCAAGGCCTTCTTTCTAGTGTTCAGTTTTTCCTACTACTTGATCTCTGCTCCGAAAGGGCTCACTAAGCTTTATTTCTAATGTCACAGCCTTGAATCATCTGTCACCCATTTTTTTCCTTCCACATTTCAGTGTGAACTACATCAACATGGCATTAAGGGAGTCAGGAGAGGTCACTGAAAATACTGAAATTTTATTCAGTTTGTCTCATCAATTCCTTATAGACTTTTAAAGACTTTGATGGAGAAACTGTGATTCTAACAGCTTAAGTTACCAATCCAGGTAATTGTTACTGGAAGGTGCTCAGAAGTTTTTGCTAAACTTAACATCTTGTTTTAATCTACAACGGCTAGAGCCCAACATACATAATTTAAGGCCCCATGCCAAGATTTTTATTACGCTGTACATATCATAACAAGATTACCAGATCAGCAAATCGTAACAACGGAAGTCAATGGACAGCCAAAATGTTGAAAAATATTAATCTTTCCACTGTCTTTGCAAATATAATAAATACTATGGTTTTCTCAAGGCTACTTTTTGTTGTATTGTCAGTTATAATTTAAGCAACATGGCAAAAAGAACAATCAGGTGAAACATCAGAAGCATGTACTCCTGTACTCCAATGCTTGGCACAGTGGTTAGCACTGCTGCCTCACAGCGCCAGGAACCCGGGTTCAATTCCCGGCTCGGGTGACTGTCTGTGTGAAGTCTGCACGTTCTCCCCGTGTCTGAGTAGGTTTCCTCCGGGTGCTCCGGTTTCCTCCCACAGTCCGAAAGACGTGGTTAGGTGCACTGACCCAAACAGGCGCCAGAGTGTGGCGACTAGGGGAATTTCACAGTAACTTCATTGTAGTGTTAATGTAAGCCTTACTTGTGACTAATAAACTTTAACTTTAAAAAAAACTTTGTCCCTACCGAGTTGAAGTTTATTTTGTCGCAGTCCCAAAAGCCAATTTTAAGATAACTTTTATATTCCATATCCAGGTGTCTCATTTTAAAATTTCCCAAAGGCATTCAAAATTTGTAACGACTATTTTGGTACATTGAATCAGGGCAGGACTTACTCAGTGAATGGTAGGGCGTTGGGGAGAATTACAGAACAAAGAAATCTAGAGGTACATGTTCATAGCTCCTTGAAAGTGGAGTCACAGGTGGACAGAGTGGTGAAGGCGGCATTCGGCATGCCTGGTTTCATTGGTCAGAACATTGAATACAGGAGTTGGGACGTCTTGTTGAAGTTGTACAAGACACTTGGAATAATGTGTACAGTTCTGGTCACCCTATTATAGAAAGGATATTATTAAACCAGAAAGAGTGCAGAAAAGATTTACTCGGATGCTACTGGGACTTGATGGTTTGAGTTATAAGGAGGCTGGATAGACTGGAATTTTTTTCTCTGGAGTGTAGAAGGCTATGGGATGATCTTATAGAGGTCTATAAAATAATGAGGGGCATAGATCAGCTAGATAGTCAATATCTTTTCCCAAAGGTAGGGGAGTCTAAAACTAGAGGGCATAGGTTTAAGGTGAGAGGAAAGAGATACAAAAGGGCCCAGAGAGGCAATTTTTTCAGACAGAGGGTGGTGAGTGTCTGGAACGAGCTGCCAGAGGTAGTAGTAGAGGCGGGAATAATTTTGTCTTTTAAAAAGCATTTAGACAGTTACATGGGTAAGATGGGTATAGAGAGATAGAGGCCAAATGCGGGCAATTGGGACTAGCTTCGGGGTTTTAAAAAAAAGGTGACATAGACAAGTTGGGTCGAAGGGCCTGTTTCCATGCTGTAAACCTCTGTGACTATCAGTCCAACAGTATCTACATTGGATATCCTTTACCATTGGATATCCTTTTTGTAAACCTTGTTAGAATAAATCAGTTTCTTCAAAAGATGATCAACATCTTTCAGCACCATTAAAACAAAAATACAGATCATGTGCCCTGATAAATTATTCTTGGCTATCCTAACTCCCATGCATTTTCCTTACTACAGTAGTTGGGCAGAGGAAAGAACCAGCATCTCCAATGCACACTACTTTCAAATGTTGTGGCGGTGACTTTAACAACTAGCCAGAGTAGCTGTTACAAGCAAAAGCAACAGGAAATGCATCATTTGTCTTTTAATTCTCTGCAGTTCCCACAGGTGTATGGTCTTGTATAAAAAAAACATATCTTGTAATATGCTTTCAAATATCTTTCGCAGTTGCTGAAATATTTCATTTTAAAATAATGCATTAATTTAGATAGTGTGCGCGTGTGTACTAAGAATGTAAATGGAGTTAATTTCAAAGGGCCCACAGGCTTAAATATGTCAACCATTCCACAAGCAAAATTGCTTTGTGAAATGCTGCACCTTATGAGACACATTGCAAATGATATCCTTGTTTCACAACTCCAGGTTTTATTTTAAAACCATAAAGGAGTTATTTTTGTATAAACAACCAGATCCTAATGTTATTACATAAAAAGGAAGCAGAGTTCAATCGCCCGAGGGTCAGTCATCATTCCAATATACACACATCCGGGTGCTCAGAATGGACTGCTATTTTCTGCCCATGTAAGCTTTTATTTTGCTTTTTATGCCTCACGATTTTTATGGATGATTAAAATGAGAAAATTAGTAATCACATGGACATTTCACTGGTTTTATGGTGCAGCAGCAATATAAACTAGGTAAACATTTCAGTGATGAATTAACTCAGAACCCTCTTAAAGCGCAAAAATTAATCTTAAGAGATTTGAGTCTTAAAGTGTTACTTGATACTGCATTCTGCTACATGTTAAGAATGCAATTATTTGAAAAGGTTAACATTGTACCACTGCAGGTCGCACATTTTTTATTAATTTCATTTCACTGAGAAAGAAAGGGAAACTGTCCATCCATAGATTATCTGCCAGAAATATAAAACGGTGAGTACTCAATCAATAAGCAAATAGAAAGCTTTCTCCTTACACAAACAGCAAAAACTAGATACACCACCTTCAGCAAAGAAAACATTCCAATGAACTTCACAATGAATTTTTCATTAAGTCGGGCAGCATGGTCAGTGCAGACTTGGAGGGCCGAAGGGCCTGTTCCTGTGCTGTAATTTTCTTTTCCTTTGTTCTTAGGTGTAAACCAAAATAAATGGACAGCAAGTCAAAGGAGGAAGTATCAGGAGCAGTAAGAGGTTGGCTTTAAGACTCAGTAAGAAGTCTCACAGCACTAGGTTAAAGGCCAACTGGTTTATTTGGTATCACGAGCTTTCGGACCACTGCTCCTTCTTCAGGTGATGAAGGATATCACCTGATGAAGGAGCAGTGCTCCGAAAGCTCGTGATACCAAATAAACCTGTTGAACTTTAACCTGGCGTTGTGAGACTGCTTATTGTGCCCACCCCAGTCCAACGCCGGCATCTCCACACAATGGCTTTAAGACTGGTCTTACAGGAGAAGAGGGACGTGGAGAGGTAGAGGAGCTTCAGCAGGGAATTCCAAAATATAAAACCTAGGGTTCTGGGGCAAGGTCACCAACAGTGGGGTGACTGGACAAAAGGCCAGTGCAGGGGACCACAAAGGATTCAGTGTAAAACTGGATGCAGTTACACAGATAGGAATAATAAAAATCAACAAAGAGGCTTAAATAGAAGAAAGAGAATTTTAAATTGCAGGATTGGGGTCCAGAGGCCCGGCCAATGGATGTCAGCAAGAGTAATGTGTGATGGATTAGCAGGATGTGGTGCCGGATAGGATATGAGCAGCAGAGTTATGGGGAGTTTCTTTCAGGAAGGTAAAGAATGCAAGGCCAGTAGGTAAAAATCTGAATAGTTGAATTGGAGGTGGCCAAAGATGAGATGGGTGAGGGTTTCAGCAGCAGTTAGGAAGAGACAGGATTGGAGGCAGACAGCTACAGGGATGAAATTAGGAAATCCAAGTGTTGGAGAGGACGTGCAGTCAGAAGCCTGGCTTGGAGTCAAATAGGATGCAAGATTGCAAGGAACCGGGCCTCAGAGGGTTAGCAGGGCACTGCATAAGGGTCCAGGAACCAAAAATGATGGTTTTGGTCTTCCCAATATTTAACTTGTGAAAACTAGTGACTCATCCAAGACTGGATGCCAGATAAGCAGTCTGTTGCCACAGAAACCGTGGAGAAATTAGGAGAAGAGGTGGAGAGGTACAGACGTGCTCTTTCTGGGTACTTTTGAAACTGACCAATGTCTCGGGATGATGTTGCTAAGGAACAGCATGTCAGTGATGAAGAGGAGACAGCCACCTACAGATCTCTGGGAGGCCTGAGGTATATATGCTCATGTTGGAACAGAAGCCATTGCAAACCAAGTGAGGGTACTGATCTGGATACTGGAGGAGACATGCTGGAGGAGATGGTGTTATGAGCCATGCCAAAGGCAGCAGACAGGACAATGTGGGATCAGATAGCAACCCAGCTCTATATCCCTCCAACTTTGAACTCTTCAAGATCCCCAACTTGCTTTGCCTTTCCATTGACAGATCTGCATGTGCAATTGAGTTCTGGACTTCCCTCTCGAAATTGCTCATCTCTCTACTGTCGTGAGTTTCTTTAACGCCATCCTTAGATCTCTTTTTTGACCCAACTTCAGGTTACCTGTCCCAATATTTCTGTCTCTGGCTCTGTGCTCATTTCTTCCTGATTGGATTCATGTGAAGCACTTAGGGACTATTTCCTACGATAAAGGCACTGTACAAATGTGTCAACTGGAAATCAGTTGGTAGCACCTTTCCTGAGTCAGAAGGTTGCGAGTTTAAGTCCTACTCCAGTAATGAGCAAAAAAAAAGCTGACATTCCAGGATAATAAATGGAGTTCTGCGCTATGGAGGCGCTCTCCTTCCGACAAGACTTTAAAGAAAGGACCCATCTGCCCTCTCAGATGAATATAAGGATCCTATTTTAAAGAAGAGGGGAGTTATCAGCAGTGTCCTGGCCAATATTTATTCCTCAATGAATGTCTTAAAAACAGATGATCTGGTCATGATCACATTTCTGTTTGCTGTGCAAACTGGCTGCCATGTTTCCTACATTACCTGAGATTACACTTCAAAAGCACTCCATTGGTTATCAGCATTGTGGGATGTCCTTTGGTCATGAAAGGTTCTATGTAAATGCAAGTCTTGCTTTCTTCTTCCATGTGACAGTTATTTTCCTGATTCAAAAAGATCTACGAAACACCTACCCTGTTAATGGTCCTTTACATGTCAACAAACACACCAAAATCCACCTTTGACACCAGATAATCCTTGTGGGTTTTTTTAAGAAAACACTAACAATAAGCTTCTACAAATGTCTAAATGATAATCTGCCAGTTTTATAGCATTGCAAAACTGGCACAAAGAAAAAGAACGCTTACCAACATTATTTTTTTTTAGACTCCCATGAAAGCTATCAACCAAATCAATCAAATTAGAATTTACATCTTCAAGATACTTGAAGCACATAGCTTCCCTGACAATCTATTGGTAGTTTTTATTACATGTACATTGAATTTAAATTTCTCCCTGTATCCATTATAGCTGTATACCTTTAACTTTATTAAATGAATGTGTTACCGTGTTTTGGCTGGAGTGCTTGATGATTTTCTAAATGCATTTGTTTTGCACATCCCAAAAATGGATTGCTTTCTCAACATTCAATTACATGAGTTTAATTATTGGTTTACACAGCACTTTATGCAGCTTCCTCACGGCTAGTTTTCCCACATACGGCATTTTATTTTGTTCTTGTGCACTGTGCTATGAGCCTTTCATTTATTCCCTACAAAAACCATGACTATTAACACAGGTAATTCAAATATATAAACATTAGTCATTGTTTGACTTGCGAGCCTATTACAGTTGATGAGGGTGTGCAAAACATATTTATTTTAAATGTAGTAATACCCTGTGTGTATTGATGGGCTAAAGATCAGAACCAAAGCATACACAGGCATAACACGAGGCATTAAAAGGAAATGGATATACTAACAGCGGCACCACTGCACACTGTTTTTACACAGTGGAAATATTAAATAAAATAATCAATTGCAGAAAGCCTAAATACTCAAGAAGAGGAAACCTACTTCCAGTAAACTGGACTGCCTCATACTTGTCAAACCCTAGAGAGTGTGCAGAGACTAGAACTGTCCATAACACAGAATAGCAAATGTCGAAAGACACCGTAATAGATACTTTCAAATGAGCAAAAAGGGATAGTATAATCAAGGGTGTTGCTGGCAGTGATGGCAAATCACAGACTCGCCCATTCCTTTGTTTAGGATCTTTGAACTTAGACAACTAAATAATAAACTCAACTGGTTGAGATTTTGCCAGATTTTGAGGTGACAGAACAATGCCAAATGAAACTCATGGGGAATTCCTTGAGGTTTAATGAAGGCTTAGTGTTATGATTCATAAGCATCGCCTAAACAAGTCAAATTTAGACCATAGCTGCGTGAAGCACAAGGTTCTACCAGTTAGGAAGCACAGATCCTTTTCATCAAAGTGTATTTTTCTATTATTGTCATATGCTTTGTGAAAGTACAATTTAAATAAAATTCAAATTAAGCAAACTGGACTAAAAAAAGATAGACATTAGAACACAACATAAATAATATCTCCTCCCCAATTTTTTTAAAGCTATTTTATTCACATAATAATCAAATACACTATAAATCCAAACAATACAAAATAATATATACAACATAAGCAGCTTGTGATATCTTTCTCTGAAACAATTATACCAGTGGTTTCATGCACAATAAGAATAATTAGGGCACTTAGTGAGTTCCTTCATTCTTTTTACAGTTCTGGGAAGCATAGAGGATATTGATGGGTCATTCTTGGGATTACTTTCCCAGTATTAGAGACAAATATTTCATGAGCCAGGGTACAAAAATTAATTGAATACAACAATGAGACAAACAAGTTTTCTCAACAGAATTTCCTTTTCCACTTAGAATGTTGAGCAGAATATCGACAATTTCTAAAGTGTGTTTTGTGCTCGATAAGATGAGGGATGTCAACAAAATTCCAAGCTCTAGGTTTATGCTCATCTAGCTGATCTCAGTCAAGGCAACAATAAAGGAACAAATGATCTCTGCATCGCTGGACTGCATTCAAGAGAGATGGGAAATATAATCAGCACAGATTCCATTTCTGACCGTTATATAGTGACTCCACATTGCTGAATGAACACATGTGGACAGGATGTGAAATGCTATGAATAACCGAACACTCATTGTCAAAGTTCATGTGAACAACGGGTACTCAGGCAATGTACTGAAGGGCTGCAAGTGGATGTTGATGTAAATCAGCGAGTCAGCACCATAGGGCAAATGACTGAAGAAAAAACAATTAGATTAAACTAATGTTTGTTGTGTATAAAGTTCAATTGTCACAAAACGTTCTTCCTTGGAATATTTCCTTGTGTAACTGCATAGCTGGCTTTACACAGATCAAATAAACAGAAATGAGTACCATCTTTGTACAGTTCAAGTTGTCTATATTCACTTTCATGTGCTTCATACGAAAGGTAATTGCCTTTCCAGGCATTGTACATCAAACAAATCGCACTACTCTCTCACAAAGTACATGAAATGCAACAAGCAGGACTAGCATTAAATCAACACTTGTGTTCCATTTAAGCAACCAACTCGTACCTTCCACTAAGTGACAACTGTATTTTCCAAAACTATATGAGCACACCAGGAACTAACAGGAGTTTCTCTGCCCTCAGTTTGGATTGCTGTTATTGGATAAATGTTTTCTGAGTAGTTGGATTTTGATAGCCCTTTACAAACCGAGTGGTGTTCCTACACTAATTAAGAAAATCGTATATTGCTATCTGATTCTTCAGACACTTAACATGTTCCTTTAAGTACATATATACAGCAAACCCACACCTCTGATTCAAAATAACTGATAGAAGATGCTATAATACTTTTCTTGTACAAGGAATACTGAAAATGTCAAATAAATCAATAATTCTGAATTTAGAATTTAAATTCCATCTCCTTCACCCCTTGATGGTTTTCTCCCATTTTGAAGGGATTGGTTCCTACTGGGTTATGTTTAGAGATATCAGTAATCATTCAGTAACTCATCCAAGTGGCCATTCTTCATGTGCATCCCAGAGAGTAACAGTCATGAAAATACTTAACTGCACCTACACACAATGTCCACAAGTACAGTGGAAGGAAGTCACTGGATAGCTTCCAGTTTAGAGAGGCATCAGTGGAAGCCTAGAAGAAGGTCACTTGCAAATTGGGCAGTTGGGACAAAAGAAAATCTAAAATTACAAAAATATAAAAGAAATTTCTCGAATAGCTGAGTAAAGGAAATACACAATAAATGGGAATATACTAAGAGGGCAGGTGAAGTGAGAGATCTTGGCGTACAAGTATACAGGTCCCTAAAGACAGCAGTTCAAGAAGACAAGGTTGTAAAGAAGGCACATGGAATGCTCTCCTTCATTGGCAGAGGTATAGAGTATAAAAGGACATAATGTTGGAATTGTATAAAACACTGGTGAGGCCACAAACGGAGTATTATGTGCAGCTCTGGACACCACATTACAGGAAGGACGTAGTTGCTCTGGAGAGAGTACAAGAATGTTGCCAGGGCTAGAAACGTGTAGCTATGAGGAGAGATTGGATAGGTTGGGGTTATTTTCCTTGGAACAAAGGCAGCTGCGGGGTGATTTGATTGAGATGTAGGAAATTATGAGGGTAAGAGATAGAGTGGCCAGAATAAAATTGTTTCCCTTGGCAGAAAATTCTAGAACTAGGGGTGATAGATTCAAGATAAGTGGCATTTGGTGCAGAGGGGACATGAAGAAGAGCTTTTTTCTTTAAACGCAGGGCAAAGTGGGTGTCTGGAATTCGCTGCCTGAGTTGGTGGTGGAGGCAGCGACCCTAAACTCTTTTAAACCGTTCTTGGATCTGCACCTCAAGTGCTGTAAGCTACAGGGCTATGGACCAGGTGCAGGAAAGCGGGATTAGAAAGGGCACCTGAGTTTCCTCAGGTTGGCATGGACAAGATGGGCCGAATGAGCTCCTTCTGTGCTGGAACCTTTCTATGGTTCAAAGGTATCTGGTGTATAACGGAGCTATAGAGAACAGAGTTCAATTCCTAGTTTATGCTGATTTTGCCCATTTCAACTGGCAAAGCAGCAGAGAGTCTAAATTAGCCTCAACACCCAAGATTAAGGAGGGAAAAATCAGTCAGGGTTCCTGCTCACTAGCCTAGTGACCTCTGTTAAAATTACATGTCAGGACACCATACAAATCATGAGTGTAATATTTTCTGCATTTGGATAAGTGATGTAACAGCACAAAGCTATGAATGTCCGCAATCATTAGAAAGAGGGAAGAAACAGAAATGAGGAAGAAAAGTCTTAAGGATCGTATTCTACTTGGATTTTGTGCAAGGTTGTTTCAAACACTCCTTGTAGAGTAAAGCCTTATCAGGAGCGCATGATATTGATGCGACTGTGAAGCAATGTGATATGACTAAGAGACTGAGATCTGCGGGAAGCAAAGTACAACCTTGTGTAAAGTACTGAGATGTGTATATAGATCTGCAAATAACAATGGCTTTACGAACAACAGACTATGACAGCATTCTTACGGTAACACAAGACTAAACGTGGTGGCAGCCGGTGGTTTCTGTTGACTGCTTACGTGCACCATCTTAAACATGGTGGCAGCAGAGCACAAAACCCAGAAAAACACAGACTGCAGATCTAAAAGACCTCTTAAAAAGGACAGAAAGGACACTCTCACCCGAGAGTGGAGCATTGTGGGTGCTGCAGATGCAAACACGCAAACAGACCCGGAATCCAGAGGGCAGTGAGTACAGATCACAGAAAGAGCCAAACTATTGAAGCAGCAACAGATCCAGAGCTTAGGGTAAGCGTGAAGTCGACAATGCCACAACCGTTCCAAAAAGAGGGTGACTTCCAACAGGGTCAATACTGGGACAGCTGGGGGAAGAGATTCCCCAGGTACAGAACAGCTTCAGGTTTGAAGAAGAAGGAACAGAAGGATCAGGTCAGTACTTTATGCAGTATGGGTCATAGCAGGGTACGTTGTTGCAGGATAGGCATGGATTGGTCTTTGAGTTTATATCAGAAAGTCCCAAAGGCATTCAAATTGTACTACATTTGATCATTAAGTAAGCAAAATTGAACACAGAAGCAAGAACCGGAGGAGTCCATGGACTCATTAGTAACTTATCTGTAAAGACATGCAGAGAATTGTGACTACAGAATCATCAGAGATGAATTAATACACAATCACGTAGCGGTTAGAGTCCTGGATAAAACCCTCTCCGATCTTTGCAGAAAAGAGAAGATTTAACTCTCAAAAAGGCAGTACAAATAGCACGAATAACCAAACAATAAGTGGTTGTTTGTGGAAAAGGTAACGTCCTTCGGAACAAAAAAGTGAAGCCATTCAAAACGTCTGACACCAAAGAGAAAGTGCAATGGTCAAAGGTGATGCTGGAATGTGGACCAGCAGAAGATCTTTAACAAGATCAGAAATCTTCTAATTTCGCCAGAAATTCGAGCACACCACAACCTAGCATTGGCAACAACTAGAACAACGGAGGCACCATCTTCAAGCCTGTGCATAGTGCTGTTTCAAATTCAAAAAGATGGACAAAGAGCATCAGTTTATTGTGCCTCAAGATCTCTAACGGACACAAAGAGGTATGCAACCATTAAGTAAGATGCACTAGCAATCACATGGGCCTGCGAAACTCTCTCTGATGTCGTGGGTTTAAGGTTTAAAATTGAAACTGACGACAAACCTTCAGTTATTCTTCTTTGCCTAAAGGAAACTGCAAAAATGCCACCTGGAATCCAAAGTTTCAGACTGAAACTCAAGATACGATTCAGTTACTGAGTATATTCAAGGGAAGTACCTGACAACAGCAGATGCATTATCAAATATACCAGTGGATGGGGTCAAATTGGAAGATTTACATTTTATTGAAGGAGGAACATAAGAACATAAGAAATAGGAGCAGGAGTAGGCCATCTAGCCCCTCGAGCCTGCCCCGCTATTCAATAAGATCATGGCTGATCTGAAGTGAATCAGTTCCACTTACCCGCCTGCTCCCCATAACCCTTAATTCCCTTACCGATCAGAAATCCATCTATCCGTGACTTAAACATATTCAACGAGGTAGCCTCCACCACTTCAGTGGGCAGAGAATTCCAGAGATTCACCACCCTCTGAGAAGAAGTTGTTCCTCCTCAACTCTGTCCTAAACTAACCCCCCTTTATTTTGAGGCTGTGCCCTCTAGTTCTGGTTTCCTTTCTAAGTGGAAAGAATCTCTCCACTTCTACCCTATCCAGCCCCTTCATTATCTTATAGGTAGAAACATATATTTTGCTCATTACTAAACACTTACCAGCCACAGAAGAGATTACAGAAGATTAAGCAAGCTCAACAGCTGGATGACGAGTGCATCAAAATAAAAGAGTACTGCAAGAATGGATAGTTGGATTATATTCCTAACAACACAGTACTTCACCAATACTTCGAACAGAGAAATCATCCTCACAATCATTGATGATTTCTTAGTTTTTGACAACAGACGAGTCACTCCCAAAACATTTCACTAGATAAAAAAAATGCATCAAGGTCGCTTGGGAACAGCGAAATGCTGTAAGAGCCCAGTAGTTAGCTTGGCATCCAGATATCAAGTCACTCCATTAAGAGGTAATCATGAATTGCCTTACGTGTGCAGTGAATCATCAACAGCAGAACAACCCACTGGCAGCCTCCACTTTTCCTTCAAGGCCATAGCAACCCCTGGAATGGATTTATTTGAGTGCAAAAGCAAAGTTTTCATCATCGTCACTGATTGCTACTCCAGATGATTTGAAGTGAGTAGACTGCACAGCATCAAGGCAGAGGTAGTCATTATGTCACCAAGAAGAATCTTTGCGATTCACAGCATCCTGGAGGTGATGGTTGTGGTATTAGACAACAATCGTCAACTTGCTAACGAGCTGTTCCATAACTTTGCACAAGAATGTGGTTTCACATATGTGAGTACTTTGCCTAGTTATCTTCAGTCAAACAGAGAAGCAGAAAGAGTAGTTTGATCAATAGGAAACTGATGAAAAAGAACAAAGATATTAAATTAGCCCTTCTTAACTACAGAATCTCCCAGCTAAAAATTAAGATCTCACCATCAGAACTATTGATTGAAAGAGTGTTGTGAACACAAGTTCCTGCTCTACCACAAGAACTCCAACCTAACATTATCTTGATGATCATGAGTGAGATGGGAAGTGTGAGGAGTAACTAAGAGACAGTCACGCTCATAATTTCAACTTCAGGCACACAGCATGAAACTTGAAAGTGCTCCAGTTCAGGGAGAGCAAGTGGTACAGGACCAACAGAAAGAATCATAGAATCCCTACAGTGCAGGAGGAGACCATTCAACCCATCGAGCCTGCACCGACCGCAATCCCATCCAGGCCCTAACCCCGTAACCCCTCATATTTACCCTGCTAATCCCTATGACACAACGGTCAATTTAGCATTGCCAATGCACCTAACCAGCACATCTTTGGATTGTGGGAGGAAACCGGAGCACCCAGATGAAACCCACGCAGACATAGGGAAAACATGCAAACTCCACACAACAGTGACCCAAGCCGGGAGTCAAACCTGGGTTCCTGACGCTGTGAGGCAGCAATGCTAACTACTGTGCCACCCAGAAATCCACTGCAACAGAAAGAGCTCCACAGCCAGGATCTTATAGAATTGCCACAGACCAGGGAGATATTAGAAGGAACCGCAGAGCCTTCATATCATTGAGAAGGAAACCAATGGAACCTGGCATGGTGCAAATCCAATATAAAAGAAATTTCATTTATTTATTAGTGTCACTGAGGGAGAATTTAGCATGGCCAATACACCTAACCAGCAGTCTTTTGACTGTGGGAGGAGACTGGAGCACCCACAAGAAACCCACGCAGACATGGGGAGAACTTGCAGCTTCCACACAGTCAGTGACCCAAGCCGGAAATAGAACCTGGGTCCCTCGCTCTGGGAGGCAGCAGTGTTAGCTGTTGTGCCAACGTGCTGACTTAAAACTCAAGTCTTATGCCAATACATCTGTTAGTTGCAGGAGACAAAGAACCAGAAACAAATAGAAACTACAACCACCCAGCTGGAATAGAGTGTGTCCAGTTCATCCTCAATCTCAAAATGAAATCAAGACCAGATCGGAGAATTTGGTCAAGGCACCTCAGGGACTAACTCTATAAAGTCTGAGACTTTGGGAGTACATATATTGTTGGAATAAACACTTGGTCGGGAAGGAGATGTGGAGCAAAGGCTTAGCATCAGGAGCGCCTGATACATGCGTAACTGTGATGCAATGTCAAGTGACTAAGAGGCTGAGATCTAGTAGAAAGCAGAAGAATAACCTTGTGTAGTGGACGGAGATGTAAATATAGATCTCTAAATAAACAAGAATGAGTTTTACGAATAACAATCTATAGCATCATTCTTGGGGTTTCAGGCAAATCCGAAAGAAACCCCGTCAAGACCCCAAACAAAACCACCTTCTACTTAGCACTGCTCCCACATAGCGCCAGGACCTGGGTTCGATTCCGGCTTGGGTCACTGTCCGTGTGGAGTCTGCATGTTTCCCTGTGTCTGTATGGGTTTCCACCGGATGCTCCAGTTTCCTCCCACAGTCCAAAGATGTGTGGGTTAGGTGGATTGGCCATGGTAAACAGCCCCTTAGTGTCAGTGGGACTAGCTAGGGTAAATGCGTGGGATTATGAGGATAGGGCCTGGGTGGGATTGCAGTCAGTGCAGACTCGATGGGCCGAATGGCCTCCTTCTGCACTGTAGGATTCTATGATTCTCTCACTCCTGCTGGGTCTTACGGTCAATATGCAAGAGATAACTTTGCTTTAAATCAATTGCATAGTCCTTTTATACAGTGCTGGTGCCACCAGCAGAAATCTCAAAATAAACTTTCCAAATTTGTTAAACCTAGCCAGAGGGAAGTTGGAAAAAAGGTTGTTCCCACCGGCACCTCAGCAAATTGCAAATTTACACAGGGGTTGCCACCAGCTGTACGTGCCACAAGTCAGGACCCAATATCACTAGTATGGCGCAAATCCAATATAAATGAAACTTAAGTCAAGTCACGACAACTGTTGGTTGCAAGCTGGTTTCATTTCCACGATTTACCAGGTGCTGAATTTTCTTATCCCAAATATGCCATCAGGTGGAGGTGTTGAGCAGAGGCAAGGCACTTTGTTCCTCAGTAAGGTTAGACAAGGTTTTTTTTTTCGCTGCTGCACATCAACTAGTTCAAGAGCACCTTTACCACAGCCCTAGAAGCATTACTTGCTGCTGCATCAGTGCAAAAATGTTGGCTTGTGCGAGGGCAGGCTTGAAAGCGTAAAGGACAAAGAAACATGAGAAGTGTATCTTAATAATGGAAAATGAAAACGACAGATAGTATTAGCAAAGACTGCAAAAATCTACCATGAAGGATAATTGCATAAATCATCCAAAAAGCAGTCACGATGTCATTAGAAAATACAGGGATAGAAAATACCAGGGAGCAATTTTCAAAATTGCACCCTAAATATAAACCTGTTCAAGCAGAATGTTGACAAGAATAGATCATGCTAAATTATGTTAAAATGGGAATAGTCATGAAGTTAAGCCAACCCACACTGCTCTTGTTCACCGCCCCATTCAGTTGCAAGCAGCATTCCAGAACAAGCCAGCTGCCTTAGTCAGAAAATGTGACAGTTGTAGGTGGAGGGACAGAAATATAATACAAAGCACTTGTAAGTGCCAAATTGCTAAGTAGATGTTCACACACAGGTCAGCAATAAACTTTCCTTAAACTTTAAAAAAAAACACTGGTATTTGTTTACAGCTTGCAAAGAGTTTTTCCACCAAGTATAATGTTATCTTAAGTATTTTAAACTTTTGAGATGATTAATCTGGATAAAAATTTGTAACATTTTAAGCAGAATTCTCTTAATTTTAAAAACTAGTACATTAATCCACATTGTTTCTATAGGTGAATAAATTATTCTCTCGTAAATTATACTTTTGGGATTAAGGTACTCATTCCTTATAAAGAACAGTGCTAAACACTTTGTGTAACAAGTCAACAGAATATAAACAAATAATTTACTCCCGCGAAAAACGTTGGGTTCAATAGTGATCAGAAGTTAGTAATCTCATATAGGGATTTGGTAATGACCTGTGAAGAGGGCTTTTTTTCTACTTTACATTTCTTTTGCTAACCATTGCTGTCAGATGGCCAGGAGCCAGTATACTCTATACTGATGTTTAACAAAGCCCGTCTAAACGATTAGTGATTATGACAATCACAATTCTACCAAGTGATAATTAACTGCTGACCATGAAATAGCATTGTTAAATAAGATACCAGCAGTGAGTCAATATATTTTAAATTAAACAGTCAATAAGTCGCGTTGTAGAACGTTGGAAGTTAGTAATCTATCAATGGATTCTTAATATCATATTAATACGGTGACATTGCATCAGCTTGGTCCCCAAGTGAGACATCCTTCTATAAATAATGTAGATGGCATATATATATCACCCACGCAAATATCAAATTTTTTAGACCAACGTTTTAGGCAAAATTTAAGGTTTTACACAAATGACATTTGAGAATTCATATCTTGATTTGGGTCCACGCAGCATCCTATACATGGATTGATCTTTAATGTTTATTTATTATTACAAGTAGACTTACATTAATGCTGCAATGAAGTTGCTGTGAGAATCCCCTAGTCACCAACTCGCCTGTTCGGGTACACTGAGGGAGAATTTAGCATGGCCAATGCACTTAACCGGGGAATCTTTCGGACTGTGGGAGGAAACTGGAGCATCCGGGGGAAACCCACGCAGTCACTGGGAGAACGTGCAGACTCCACACAGACAGTGACCCAAGCCGGGAATTGAACCCGAGTCCCTGGCGCTGTGAGGCAGCAGTGCTAACCATTGTTCCATCGTGCTGCCCTCATCTATTCAGATGAGTGCATGAACTGGCCAGCTGCATCTGGCCTATTGCTATGATGTGGAGATGCCGACTGGGGTAAACACAGTAAGAGTTTTAACAACACCAGGTTAAAGTCCAACAGGTTTATTTGGTAGCAAATACCATTAGCTTTCGGAGCGCTGCTCCTTTGTCAGATGGAGTGGAAATCTGCTCTCAAACAGGGCACAGAGACACAAAATCAAGTTACAGAATACTGATTAGAATGCAAATATCGACAGCCAACCAGGTCTTAAAGATACCGACAATGTGAGTGGAGGGAGCATTAAGCACAGGTTAAAGAGATGTGTATTGTCTCCAGACAGGACAGCCAGTGAGATTCTGCAAGTCCAGGAGGCAAGCTGTGGGTGTTACTGATAGCGTGACATAAACCCAACATCCCGGTTTAGGCCATCCTCATGTGTGCGGAACTTGGCTATCAGTTTCTGCTCAGCAACTCTGCGCTGTCGTGTGTCGTGAAGGCCACCTTGGAGAACGCTTACCCGAAGATCAGAGGCTGAATGCCCGTGACCGCTATTGCTATGACACAGGTGGGTGGGTGCAATCTACCAAGGTCCAGTTTGCCACTGTCGGAGAGGTTGCATTGCTCAATTCTTGTCTTTGTGCAGTGGAAGAGACCCACAGATTGTTGGATTGCGGCTGCACCTTGGCAGTTGTACCTCCCAGGGGAGCACTCCGATTTGGGCTATCCACAATGTTAACAGATCATCAGTTCACACAGCTCCTGAGGACAAGCAGATCGATACCAGGGCTTTCCTGGACAGCATCACCTGCCTGTCAGCTTCTTTCGGTGAATGTGTGAAGGGGTCACAAAGGTAGCGGGATATGATCACTGATTTTGTCCTCCACAGTTTGGGGCTAAAGCGAAGGACTGGATTTGGGGAAGAGGGAAGAGAGCGGAATTTTGTGCGTGTGTCACAATTTCCCTCAGCCTTCTCTTTTGGTGTGTCCTTCCTAATAAAGCATTATTCTAAAGATGGTAAAGCCTGTAGCAATGTTATTATCCCTGCATTCTTGTCTCTCTACCACAGCTGATATTTAAATGCCAGCTTCCTCTCCTGACTGCCAACTTCAATGCAGGCTCCCAATGCTGATTTAATATTGGAGACAGCAGGGGGAAGGGGTTTTAAAATTAGCAGTTGCCGCCAGGCTTGGAGTCAGGAAGGACAGCTGCCATTTAAATATCATAGCCCTGTAGGAATTATTTGAAAATAAGAAACAACAGACCGCTAGCTTGCATGGTGGAAAGTACTTCATGGATAACACGCTGATGCTAGCTACTTCAACAAGGGTCATGACATTTTTCCAGAGCTTTTGGGTGCAGTGATCAGGCTTTCCTATTACAAGTGCGCTTGGCATGAGTTAAAGTTTATTTATTAGTCACAAGTAGGCTTCTATTCACACTGTAATGAAGTTACTGTGAAAATCCCCTAGTTGCCACACTCCGGCACCTGGTTGGGTACACGGAGGCAGAATTTAGCATGACCAATGCACCTAACCAGCACATCTTTGGACTGTGGGAGGAAACCGGAGCACCCGGAGGAAACGCACGCAGACACGGTGAGAATGTGCAAACTCCACACAGACGAGCCGGGAATTGAATCCGGATCCCTGACGCTGTGAAGCAGCAGTGCCACGCGAGTTAGCATACAGATTATGAAGTGCAGGTACAAAACTGCAAAATAAGCAAACCATGAAGTTGAATGGCAACAGTGGTATATAAGGTATATATGGCAAGATCTTTAGTGGGAGTGATGGTTAATTATATGGGTCATCTGTGCCGAGACTTGAGTGCAGCCAACTCTTTAACTATCAAGTTTAATACTTACTTAATAAGAACAAACATTTTTTTTTATTGGTAAACGACTAAATATCCAGGTAATCCTTCGCTAGATTAAAAAAATAACTGGCTCTCTGTCCAGAGATACATGATGTGGAGATGCCGGCGTTGGACTGGGGTGAACACAGTAAGAAGCCAGAAGATGGAGTGGAAATGTGCTCTCAAACAGAGCACAGAGACACAGAAATCAAGTTACAGAATACTAATTAGAATGCGAATCCCTGTGCCCTGTTTGAGAGCACATTTCCACTCCATCTGACGAAGGAGCAGCGCTCCGAAAGCTTATGGTATTTGCTACCAAATAAACCTGTTGGACTTTAACCTGGTGTTGTGAGGCTTCTTACAGAGATGCATGCACAGGCTTACCTTAGCTTTTGCCTTAAAATTGAACAGAGAAAGCAGACGAGACCCAAATTAAGGTCCTGTATTTTCATCAAAAAGGACAGAAAGGATGACCATTTACATAGCACTTTACCAAATTTCTCAAACTTCCAAGGGCTTGACACATTATAAATCATTTTGAAATCCAGGGACACTGCTTAGTCAAACAAGGCAGCCATTTTGCATACAGGAAAAATGTAGGAAGATTTCACAATCAGCGTGACATATCATCAGTATTGCCCGGTGGCACTGGTTGGGAGTGGAATGTTGGCCAGAAGGAAAAGGAAGGACCTGCAAACAAGGCTCCAAGCACAATATCTCACAGAAAGATCTTCATCTTCAAGAATATTGAATCCCCTCATTGTACAAAAAGTCATAAATCAGAAATTCTTAAAACTGTCTTCCGGTTAAGAGAAAAAAATTGCCTTTTCCATCACAGTCTGTTTTGGCTGCTGTTATCTAATTCTACACAGCAACATGCTTATTTACTTTAAGTGACTTTCTACAAATGATAGTTTTTTTTGTATTAGAGCGAAAGGTCAGTTGTATTTTTCTTCTTAAGCTATAAATTTATCAAGCTCACAATCTAAGTACTGTCATGGGAAGGGACCAAGTTATTTTAACCAATTGTCTACCCTCCATACATAAGTTCACCAACATGTGTTTATAAATAATAATAGAAATTGCTGCACAAGAGGCAGCTATTTGGTCAGTGCTGATTCTAGCTCTTCAGCCGAAACTATCTGCTCCCATTCTTTTCATTCCTCCGATGCCATTTTAAATTCTTGTTGGCACGGTGTCACGGTGGTTAGCACTGCTGCCTCACAGCGCCAGGGACTCAGATTCGATTCCCAGCTTGGGTCACTATCTGTGTGGAGTTTGCACGTTCTCCCCATGTTTGCATGGGTTTCCTCGAGGTGCTCTGGTTTCCTCCCACAGTCTTAAAGACTAGCTGGTTAGGTACATTTACCTAGAACAGGCGCCGGATTGTGGCAACTAGGGGAATTTCACAGTAACTTCATTGCAGTGTAATGTAAGCCTTATTTGTGACTAATAAGTAAACTTTAACTTTTAACATTTTAAATTCTTGTTTTTTAAAACAATACCTCTTTAAATCATGTTGCAGTCTCCCATCTCAAAAGCCACTGTGGTAAATGACATTCCATTTTGTATTAACCTACTGCATTAAAAAATCACTTACTTAGTTTCCCTCTTCTCATAGAACATAGAAAAGCTACAGCACAAACAGGCCCTTCGGCCCACAAGTTGCGCCGAACATGTCCCGACCTACTCGGCTTACCTATAACCCTCTATCTTACTAACTTCCATGAATTGATCCAAAAGTCTCTTAAAAGGCCCTATCGAATCCGCCTCCACCACCACTACCGTCAACCGATTCCACACACCCACCACCCTCTGAGTGAAAAACTTACCCCTAACATCTCCTCTGTACCTACTCCCCAGCACCCTAAACCTGTGACCTCTTGTGGCAACCATTCCAGCCCTGGGTAAAAGCCTCTGAGAATCCACTCTATCAATACCCCTCGACATCTTATACACCTCTATCAGGTCACCTCTCATCCTTCGCCTCTCCAAGGAGAAAAGACCGAGCTCTCTCAACCTATCCTCATAAGGCATGCCACCTAATCCAGGCAACATCCTTGTAAATCTCCTCTGCACCCTTTCTATGGCTTCCACATCCTTTCTGTAATGAGGCGACCAGAACTGGGCACAGTATTCCAGGTGGGGTCTGACCAGGGTCCTATACAGCTGCAGCATTATCTCCCGATTTCTAAACTCAGTTCCTCAATTGACTTGCTCTGTAGCTGTGCATCGCTAAGGCGTTTCAAGTGCTGACCTAAACTCATCTTAATTGTTGTGAGAGTTGTTGCCTCGAACACCCTTTCAGGCAGCGAGATCCAGATTCCCTCCACTCTCTAAACCTCCTGCCTCTTAAAACTCATGATGGCACAAAGTTTATTCTCCATTTCCAATTTGCCAAATAGTGAAAGCATTTTGTTCACAATATTCCCTTTGAATCTAGAAATAAGCCGCCTAAACTTTCTTTTTCCAATGAAAAAAGTCCCAATTTTTCAAGCCTTTCTTCATATCTTATTCCTGTTGTCATTCAAATAAATCTTCACAGCAAACATTGCCTGGTTCAAATGGTGTTTCAAAAAGCCTGCCGTGTTTCAAACAAGATCAAACCAATGTCTTGCGTATGTTCAACATCACTTTTTTGTTTTTATATTCATTACCCAGACATTCATATCCAGAATCCCACGTGTCCCATGATGCCAGTACAGACATAATAGTAATATTAATACACATGAAATTCTATCAGTTACTGTAATGCTGCCACTGGAACAGCAGGTTTTACTTGCCCCAGGAGTATTTGTGGCAGACTCTGAGGAAAGAAAGAGTTTCCAAGCTGCTGCGAATTCTTTATTTTCCTGACTGCTGCTTGAGTCAATGGGGGCTGGTGGTTGAAGACCATTAAGTAGCTTATAACTTGCAAGACAAAGAATTCAAACACTTCTAAAACACAGCTCATTATAAAGAAAAGCCTTAAAATGTTTTCATATTAAGCGTTGCTTGCCCATTACCAGCACTCTCCAAAGCATGCACTGACCTTTTCCCCAAAAACACTGAATTTAAAATCCTCATCTTCTACGGTCCCAGACCACTATCTCTGTATTTGCCACTAATGTTATTTTCTAACCCTTCCAATGGCATGAATGCACCTCTACACCAGCCTTTTGCATCCTCTCTCTGCACCAACCTTCAGCCATCTAGTTCCGACTGTCTGTAGCTCCCTTTCTAAACTCCACCATTTACCTGTGTTTAAAAACACATTCGAAACCTGCCTTTTCAGTCACATTTTCTAACACACAAAAGCTTAGCGTCCAAACTCTCTTTTTCAATAAAGCATTTTAGGATATTTTCCCAAGTTAAAGCTACTAGATAAATTTAGGTTGTCATTATACTTGGCTACAGTGCACATATCATTGGAAGTGCCTGGTGTTCACTATTCCTGCACAGGTAGACATTCCCAATCCCTGATGATTCACTAGCTGCTGAACCAGATTTAGTACACCACCCTTGTAATGGGTGGCATGGTGGTTAGCACTGCTGCCTCACAGTGCCAGGGACCCAGGTTTGATTCCCGGCTTGGGTCACTGTCTGTGTGGAGTTTGCACATTCACCCCCTGTCCACGTGGGTTTCCTCTGGGTGCACAAAAGAAAGCTTGGTGACACAAAATGGAGTGAACTTCCGACATTGGGAGATTTTGAAGTCCGTGTGTATTATTAAGATCAAAGATCAGCCGTGATCTAATTGAATGGCAGAGCAGACCTAATAGGCTGAATGGCCTACTTCTGCTCCTATATCTTATGGTCATTGATGGTGCAATATAAGGAAAATTGTACCCTGCATTCATCTAAAAGATACTCAACATAGCAACAGATGCTGCAACTGTAAAGTAAATGTCTCCTGAGGCACCAGGATGCCTTTGATATGCAGATACATAATAGAATAGAATCCTACAGCGCAGGAGGAGGCCATTCGGCCCATCAAGTCTGCACTGAGCACAATCCCACGCAGGCCCTATCTCCATAACCCCGTGCATTTATCCAAGCTTGTCCCCTTGACATTAAGGGACAATTTAGCATGGCCAATCTACCCGCACATCTTTGGACTGTGGGAGGAAACCGGAGCACCCGGAGGAAACCCACGTAGACAGGGGGTGAATGTGCAAAACTTCACACAGACAGTGACCCAAGCCGGGAATCGAACCCGGGTCCCTGGCGCTGTGAGGCAGCAGTGCTAACCACCATGCCACCCGTTACAATTGCTAGTCAAGTAACTTCACAGTTCCATAACTGTGACCTCAAATATATATGTGGGCATTACAAGAAAGCAAAAAGCAACAAAAGCACGTGAAAACAATAAAACATGGCTAATTAAATGCATATCATAAACCCCCTCACCCCATCACCAAATTTTAAAAGAATTATTTACCTGCAAAGCTGTCTGGTCTACATCAGTAAAACAATACTGGCAAACTGGGGCGCAGAGCGACAGCATAAAGCTGAACCTAAACCTTTCATTTTTCACAAATTCAGAAATCAGGTTACATGAACTCAGAATATGTAAAAGTGTTTCTAAACATAAGGATGATTTTGTTTGTAATTTCAAAAGGGCCACAAATAAAAAATAATCAATTTTAAGCAATAACATTTGAAAAGGGCACCTTCAGATTCAGACAATTATCAGAATGGATTCACCCCCAGACCAAATCATTTTTAATACAAGAATTGAACATATCTTTCCAGTCAATGACAAAGCAACAGTCAAAGTAAGCCAAAGATAATTAAATATTGTGAGGAGAACGCTATTTAATAATTTAGCCACTGTCAAGGAGGCTGTATTGATCCTTGTTTTCAGCACTATGAGAATGTTATCTTCCTCTTAACAGTTCAATGACAGCATCACTGAATTTAATCACTACACGTATCCCACCATACAATCCTTAAACCACCAGCCCTGATTCTTTGTCATCCCTTGCTTTTCTTTCGCCCCCAATCTCGTCTAATGTAGGTTTTTCCAACCTGTGGTAACCATAGTAGCGTTTGTAGTTGCTGACATTCAAGTGGCAAGATTCTCTATCCTCATTTACAGTTTCTTTTTAACTTGAATAATTCAAAGAAGTATTTAGATCATCCCTGATGAGCACAGTTCTTTGAAATTATCATCTGCATTTTCTAAATGCAGAATATCCCGAGTTCATACTTTTAAAAAAAATGTCACTTGCATTCCATCTATCACAGGCAGCTCCCAACACTGGATCTAAGTTGTGCTGGTTTATTTTGTACTAAGCTTTGGAATCTTGTAAGATGGGCCCAAGAGACCTTATATCCAAGGTCACCAGAAGCATTTTTTTTCTATTACAGGACACTCTCATCACATTTCACAACTGCCTGCTCCGACACTTCAGGCTTCCCATACAGCCTGTAAATTGTTACAAGACCCCGGGGCATTATAGCTGCATGTTCCATTCAAATCAGGCTTCAAGGATAAAGCATCAGAGTCAAACAGCTTCAATCAAATAGAACACTGTACTATATAGATGACAAGACCCATATACAATAGGAGTAACTAAACCAGTTTTTTTTTTGATTAATTTGCTGGCAGGATCCATTTTCAATTCCAGTGAATTGCTGGACCTCGCGAACTTATAAATTTAATGCACAAATCATTTACTGCCAAAAGATACATGCATTTGTGCATACGACACAACATTACACACTTAAGGTTTTTCTATGATTAACCTTTAAACACCAATACTTTCCACATTGCCACTGGATACACAAAAACATTTAAAAAAAATATCCCTTTGTTGAGTAAAAACCCAGCAAGAGCGTTGAAATAATTGATGAGATTTGCTAACCTTGAGGGTAGCAGTAACTTCAAAAACATTTAAAATATTTCTGGCAGGTCCCTTTAAAACCTCCTATCTTTCTTAACCTTCTTCATACACCAAGAAATAGGTCGACCCTCCCTGAAAATCCATAATGCCTGGTCATCTTAAGCAGGCAAACGTGTCGTTGATGTGTTCATGCATGCTGTAAAGCCATTCGATAAGGTAAAACATGAACAACTGATAAGCATGTTAGTGTCTATTGACCCTGATGGCAAAGATCGTAGAGTGATCAGAAATCTTTATTGGGAACAAAAGTCAAGAACGATTTAAACAATCTTGTGACAATTAGAAGAGGGGTCAATCCCCAGATTTATTCAGTTTGTACAGTGAAAATATTCTTGAGATTGAACACCATCTGGATAATTAGTTGGAGGTTGCGACTTTAATAATATCAGATACGCTCATGACACCATTCTCATTGCCAACTCAGAAGAGAAACTGCAAAAGAGTTTGGATAGTGCAGTGAGTGTAAATGAGAAGGGCTGAGCATAAATTGTAAGAAAATAAAATGACTAGTAGTGTCCAAAAGAAAATCAGACCAGAAGGTAAGGTCACAGTGAAGAATGAAACAGTCAAATAGATAGACCAACAAATGTTAACTGTCAAATAAACGGTCAAATTTTGTTACCAGGAACTAGGTTAATATCAGACGGACACATCGTAAAGGATTTGAATGGCAAATAATGTATTTCGGAAAAAAATTATCAACTCAAAACTAGCTATGAAAACAAAGCTGAGAATTCTGGAATATACAACAGACCAATTTTGATTGACATAAGTGGATGTTGGACAATCAGCAAAGCAACGCAGAGAAGAATTGAGGCTGCAGAGTTGTGGATTCTGAGGCAAATAATGAAGATATCTTGGACAAGTCACACACACTATGAATGAAGAGGTAATCGTCTAAGACCAAAAGGACTTTGCTGACCAAGATCAGGAAAGAGTCCGTCCAAGGGTGTGCAGGTTAGGTGGATTAGCCTTGCTAAATTGCCCCTAAGTGTGGGCCTGGGTTGGTGCAGACTCAATGGGCTAAATGGCCTCCGTCTGCACTGCAGGGTTTCCATAAAGAAGCAGCTAGAATTTTTTGGGTACGTATAAGAAATCATAATTTAGAAAGTTGGTGCTGATGGCAAAGATTGATGGTAAAAGGTAGACAAAGAACAATCTTTTAAAGAGCCTCGCAATCTACCACCAATGAAAATGCCTCCAGAGCAAGATTAACAAGGAAGTTCCTGGTCGCCAATGCCCTCTCAGGCATTGAAGGAGAGACATATTTTAAAACAGTAGGATAGAAATTCACTGCACTTCCTCAGCTCACATCAGAAGATATACAACCAGAACCAGTAATTCTGGGTGAAGGATGGGGAAGGGAAATCGGCATAGACTTTCTGAATCAGCTTGATTATCATCAGAAGCTGCTTCCTTTAACCAATCTCACAGATTGATTAATACTTTCTGCCCAATATAATCCCCCACTATCTAACCATGAATCTATTATTTGCTGATCTCCTGAGATGCTACTGATGGTTGGAGGATATGCAAACACAGGGGCCCAAAATGTCTGATCAGAGTTGGAACCCCTGCGTTTGACAAGGATCAGACAGAAAACTACCTACTTATCTGCATATGTTGAAAACACTCCCGACTTTCGATCCATGATACAGGAGAACTCCCTCAGTGCAGGAATCCATTCAGAGAACAGTGAAGAGATTCAGAGCAGGAGCTATGTTTCTTTTATACGATGTTAGCTGCCAAACAGCAAATTTGAATGTTTTGGGTTAATGTTAGTGAATGTATAGGTGGCAGATGGGTAGTGTGGCAGGTAGATGAGATGGGTGCATGAGCAGGAGGGTGGGGGAGGGGAGAAAGTTGGTGAGGTCGGCAGGGGGTTGGGGGCTAGTCTGATCAGAGTTCCAGGAGGCTGAGGGAGGGTCAGTTGTATAGTTACCCACATTGAACTAGGATTTTTCTGTCTAACATATCCTGGGTAACTATCCAGCAAGTCAGGACTATCATAGAAATCATAGAAACCCTACAGTACAGAAAGAGGCCATTCGGCCCATCGAGTCTGCACCGACCACAATCCCACCCAGGCCCTACCCCCATATCCCTACATATTTTACCCACTGATCCCTCTAATCTACGCATCCCAGGACACTAAGGGGCAATTTTTAGCATGGCCAATCAACCTAACCTGCACATCTTTGGACTGTGGGAGGAAACCGGAGCACCCGGAGGAAACCCACGCAGACACGAGGAGAATGTGCAAACTCCGCACCGACAGTGACCCAAGCCGGGAATCGAACCCAGGTCCCTGGAGCTGTGAAGCAGCAGTGCTAACCACTGTGCTACCATGCCGCCCTATCTGAAATCTCTGACTCTAACTCAGAGTTGGAGACTCTCTTGGAGGTGCTGTGGTGTAGGGAAATTGACCACCATATGTTCAAAGGTCCCAGGCAGACCCCACAGAGTCAGTGTATCAGGACTTCCACAAAGTCCAAAAGACCTGGGCCATGATGTCTAAAATGCAAGTGGAAATAAGCTCAACACTTAGAATGCAGTCTGTAAAAGCATTTTAATAATAAGGCCAATCCCCTGTGTCATTGTTGGAGGAGTCAAAGGATACCAGTGCTTTTTTAAAAAAAGGTAATTTGTGATTGGTTGGTCAGCAGACAAATTGGTAGTCCATACATTAAGTAATAGTCAATAATTTAATTATATTAGAATTACTGAAGTAAACAGTATTGGTGCCAGTAAGAATACATTATTTGGGGCCATGAACTAATTAAGTGATACCAGGGCCAAGAATTAAATAATAATATTTATGCGAGGAAATGAAAGCCATTCATTTAGTGAATAATGGCTCAGAATTTGGAATGAGAATATTGGTGAAGCTGTTAGCTTGCAACGTTATAATGGAGGAAATCCGACAGCAATCTCCGGAGTAAACACATGCACAACTGAACACAGAAATCCAGGAGCTGCTGTCAGAACATAAGAACTAGGAGGAGGCAATTCAGCTCTCGAACCTGCTCTGCCATTCAACAGTCATGGATGATCTTGTCTTGGCCTCAACTCCACTTTGCTGCCCATTCTCCATCAACCTTCAACACATTACTAATTAAAAATCTGTCTATCTCCCCCTTAAATTTACTCAATGTCCCTACATCCACAGCGCTCTGGAGTAGCAAATTCCACAGATTCACCACCCTTTGAGAGAAGTAGTTTTTCTCATCGCTGCTACGCCTCATCCTAAAACTATGACCTTTTATTCTAGATTGTCCCACAAGAGGAAGCATCTGCTCTATGTCTAGTTTGCCAATATCTTTTATCATCTTATTTAGCTCAATTCGGTCGCATCTCATTGTTCAAACTCCAAGGCGTATAAGCCTAAACTGCTCAATCTCTCTTCATAAGACAAACCCCTCATCTCTGGAATCAATCTAATGAACCTCCTCTGAACTGCCTCTAATGCCACTACATCCTTCCTCAAATAAGGAGACCAAAACTGTACAAAATATTACAGGTGCGGTCTCACCAATGCCGTGTATAATTGCAACAACATTTCCTTCCTTTAATACTGTATTCTTTTAGCTAGAAATGCCAAAATTCCATTTGTTTTCCTTATTACCTGCTGCACTTGAATACCAGTTTCCTGCGACTCATGCACAAGGACACCCGGATCCCTCTGCAACAAAGCACTCAAAGTTTCTTTCCTCTTAGATAACAAGTTGCCTTTCCATTTTTCCGACCAAAATGGATAGCCTCACACTAAGCCACGTTAAACTCCATCTGCCACATTTTGGCCCACTCACATAACATATCTACATCCATTTGCAAATTTCTTATTTCCTCATTGCAACTTTCTATCCTACCTATTTCAGTGTCATCTGCAAATTTGGCTATAGTACCTTCTATCCTTGTATCCAAGTCATTAATACAGATTATAAATAGTTGGGACCCGGGGACTGAACCATGTGGCACCCCAGTAGTTACATCTTGTCAACCAGGAAATGACCCATCCCAACTCCCTGCCTTCTGTCAGTTAACCAGTCTTCTATCCAAGTTAATAACTCCAGAGATGCACTGCTCCTCCATGGGTGCTGTGTTGTGGTCCTAGCTAATAATGTGGGTGACACAGTGGCACATGGGCAGCACGGTGGCAGAGTGGTGAGCACTGCTGCCTCACAGCACCAGGGACCAGGTTCAAATCCCGTCGTGGGTCACTATCTGTGTGGAGTCTGCATGTTCTCCCAATGCCTGCGTGGGTTTCCTCCAGGTGCTCCGGTTTCCTCCCACAGTCCAAAAGACGTGCTGGTTAAGTGCATTGACCATGCTAAATTCTCCCTCAGTGTACCCGAACAGGCTCTGGAGTGTGGCAACTAAGGGATTTTCACAGTAACTTCATTGCAATGTTAATATAAGTCTACTTGTGACACTAATAAATAAACTTAATAAGACTCGGCATTGAAATTACTGCAACGGTGTGAACTTGCCATATTTGGCCATTCATTCCACACTAAAAGCAACTGGTAAAGTTGAGGCTGGTACATTCATAACTAAGTGTTCTTTTAACATTTTGATAAGTGATCATTACTGCTGACAACATCTGAGACACTGGAAAACTAATCCTACAAATGTGGAGTCTCATTTCTCTGAGAAAATTAAGCAGGAGATTTTTTGTTTTAATTTTCTCTTGTCTTTCTTTTATCTCTCTCCCTTAAACCTTACCCACAGGAACTCCAGTCTTTATTTTGCTTTCTGTACATTAATTGAAACTAATTTATATTTCCTGCTTTGGCCTCTGCGTGGCTCAGTGAGGATGCTTTAAGCAGGTTGGTTAAAGTCCTTCTCTGTTACTTGCCATACTCTCTCACACACACCACATATCCCCAATAACGAGCAGTGTGTGGGAAAAGACGCTGGCTCAAAGGAAATTGCTGCCGACAGGTCCATGAAAAGTTTGTGGCAGCTGCTATTGAGTGCCGCTGAGAGAGGATTCAGGTTAATATCACGGCATGGAATTCAATATCAGGACAAGAAATTTCTAAAACGTTATGGCCAAAGAAACAGATAAACAACAAAGCACACCATGCTTGTCTGAAAGTTTGGAAGCAGTCACATCTCCTGTTGCGTGAAGGAATTAATTTAGTCAAATGTAGAATGGCCAAAATTGAAGAACTAAATTAAATAACTAAGAAAAACAAAATGTTAAAAATATTCAGCAAGTCTGGCAGCATCTATGGAGTGGGGGGAAAACAGAGCTAATATTTCAGTTTCATAACTTTTCATCATTGACCTGAAAGCTTAACTCTCTCGCTCCACAGATATTGCCAAACCTGCTGAGTATTTCCAATCTTTTCAATCTTCATTTCAGACTTTCAACATCCGCAGTTGTCTGCCTATCCATTAAATCTAAAATCACTTGCGTTTAAAGAGAATGCGAAAAGCAAAATGGCAGACCAATTTGGTGACCAATAGACAGGAGGTCTTCACATGTTGTCAAAAAATATTGACAACACCTATTTTCATTGCAATCTGTGGAAATGGGGTTATTCAATAATAGACAGACACACATCATAAAATATCATAGAACCCCTACAGTGTAGGAGGCCGCCATTCGACCCATCGAGTCTGCACCAACCACAATATCACCCATGTCCTACCCCCATAACCTCATTTACCCTAGCTAGTCCCCCTGACACTAAGGGGCAGTTAGCATGGCCAATCAACCTAACCCACACATCTTTGGACTGTGGGAGAAAACTGCAGCACCCGGAGGAAGACCAAGCAGACACTGGGAGAACTTGCAAACTCCATTCAGGCAGTGACCCGAGGCTGGAACTGAACCTGGGTCCCTGACGCTGTGAGGCAGCAATGCTAACCAGTGTGTCACCATGCATTTCACATGGGTAAAAGAAAATCATGACAAGAAGTAATGCTTGCACCACAATTAAAATGGGAGTCATAATCAAATCGAAGATTATGTTACTTAGAAATGCACTGAAATTGAATTGTTAAACACTAAAATGAATCTGATTTTAACTGATATTTCTTTCTCCAAGTATTTTTAGCTTTTCAACATTAACGCTTTCGGTACCTGTAGTAATTCTGTCTTGTCAATAGAAATTACATAAACATTCATTTTAAATCCACTTGAGCTGTGAAAAGTACCCAAATTACAATGTTACAACTACAGCTTCAGTCCTTTCAGTTCCGGATTGTTGGTACTGTGTCAGGGTGAAACACTGATGGCTGTACATCTGCCACTTCCATTTCTTGTGGGGAAAACAGTTTGAGGTGATGAAAGCATCAAACAGGAAATATATCTTAAAATACTGAAAAGCATGTTGAATTTTGCAACTTTTCCGATAGCATGTTGACACCAACAAGCTTAATACATCCAGCGACTGCAATGAATGAATATTTTTTGTTGGAATTTGATAAGCAACCATGACAACATCTCACAGAAAGACATGCAACTGAAGGGAACTGTGAAACAAGAAGGCTGCATTTGGATTTTACATGGTATTTGAAACAAATGCTTTTTCAATGCAATTCAAATCTGTCAAAATAAGATCTGTTACAGCAGAAGCATGAAGCATAACACTGTACAACATGCTAAATTTCCCTACTAATCTGTAAACAAACCCATTGCAAAGACTTCACCACTTTCTCAAGTCATTCTTTTTATGAATGCTGCACAAATAATTTCCAGCTAAGATGCCTCTCAAAGCATGGCTTAGAACCCCACAGTGCAGATGGAGGCCATTCGTCCCATCAAGTCTGCACCGACCACGACCCTACCCAGGCCCCATCTCCACAACCCCATGCATTTACCCTTGCTAATCCCCCGACACTAAGGGGCAATTCGGCATGGCCAATCCACCTAACCCACACATCATTGGACTGTGGGAGGAAACCAACAGCACCCGGAGGAAACCCACGCAGGCACGAGGAGAATGTGCAAATTCCACACAGACAGCGATCCAGGCCGGGAATTGAACCCGGGTCCCTGGTGCTGTGAGGCAGAAGTGCTAACCACTGTGCCATCGTGCCGCCCTTTAAGGGATCAGCCTATATTCAATGACTGTTTGGTGACAGAGGAACAAACTACATACTGAAATTAAAATATTTTGTTTAAAAACTGGTAACCATAACTAAACAAACATCACCTTTGGTTTGAGAAAGTCTCAAACTTTTACAGCACTTTGAAACAAAGTAGGGAGGGATTTCAAAGGGACTTTGTAATCCATAACAAAAATGAACAGGTTTCAGCCAGGAACACTGACAGGACTGCGCAGAGTACATTTCAGTGTACAATACTGTGTTGGTTACAAAAGCAACAATTTCCCTTCTGATGTGTTTCCAAATTTACAAAAAAATGACACAGAACGTGCCTCATACATACACGGATTAGTCATTAAAGTACTAAATTCTAGATTCAGAAAGAAAAAGGCTTGCCACAATGTCACAGATCATAAAGTCTGCTGAGTGATTTCAAGAGTGGTGTGCCTATTCTACACAAAATCACCTGAAACATTGAAAGTTCTTCTGTCACCTTGTGTTGTCAGTCACCTCAGGGGACAACAATAAAAACAACGTGTGACACAGGGAATATATTTTTTTTAAAAGAAAATCACCATATCATTAAACCTACCTGTTCAATTGACTTGTCGAAGGGGAAATGTTTTCATGATTTGGTCTTTTGTTAGAAGCCCGGGATTGATTTTTTGCTGATTCTCATGTTGCCCAAGTGATCAAAACAAAGCTAAAAAACAGCCACCCAGTACATGGCAGGTCACACTGATAGCCAACTGCCAGAAAGCACCACATTGAATAAAATTCAGAGACTGCAACTTCCAGAATGTAATTTAAGGCTGTCCCCCTTTCTCAGTACAATAATAAGAGGCATGACCAAACATAAAACAAGGTCAGCCTTACTGTCAATTCATACTCTGTGCTCTGCGTCCAGTCACCACATCTACTTTGCTCCACAGCCTATCAGACACAAGTTGTGCTTTTGCCCTCCACCATATGCGACTCCCCTCTGTCTTCCTGTTTTCTCTTTCTATTTTGCTCTGCTGAACTCAGTCCGTATCCACCACTTTGAGCTACTCGGGGCGGCACAGTAGCACTGCTGCCTCACAGCGCCAGGGACCCGGGTTTGATTCCCAGCTTGGGTCACTATCTGTGTGGAGTCTGCACGCTCGCCCCAAGTCGGCGTGGGTTTCCTCTAGGTGCTCTGGTTTCCTCCCACAGTCTGAAAGACGTGCTGGTTAGGTTCATTGACCGTGCTAAATTCTTCCTCAGTGTACCCGAACAGGCGCCAGTGTGTGGCGACGCGGGAATTTTCACAGTAACTTCATTGCAGTGTTAATGTAAGCCTACTTGTGATTAATAAATAAACTTTATTTTTACTCCAGAGTTCATGCAAGCCCATGATGGTGATCGTAACCAGAGGGTCATTTGGCCCAAATTTTGCGGTCAGTGGTGAAATAATGGCATAAAGATCTAAAAATCTCTGCAGCATGTTATTTAATCTTCCTCAATTTTAATTTGATTCTCACGCCAACTATAGCAGATCTACAATGTCCACTGATGTCATCAAGCAGGCTAAGCAGCCAATCACATCAAATAATTCCAGCAGACAGCAAGCCTGCAAAATACATAGATTACTGTTTTACAGAGAGCAAAATAAAGATTATAACATGGCCTGGGAATAAGCTGGAAACTGAAATATGATAAACTTCATAAAAAATTGAAGAACAATAGAATAATTTGTATTGTGATGGGGAAATTTAACATTCCACAAATATCAAATAGTTTTTTCAGAGCCAGAGGGGCAGGTCAGCTGTAATGATGAACTTATTAAGGCAGTAAAAATACATTTTACGTGTTATTCAACAATTCTTAACGTTTTCAAGAGATTTTTACAGAAGATTAATGATTTTAAAATGTAAGCTTGCGTCAATTCAAGTGATTTCAAGATACTTCCAACTGTGGACACTTGCCTGTGGAGGAGAAGGGAACCACAGAAAGCAACTTCTCCATTTCTGGTTTTAACCGCACATCTGCGGACATCAGAAATTGCTGTCAGTTTCACTGATGTAATCACAAGTGAATATTAACACTTTCACCATTATTACAGCTGCAAGATCTGGGCCAAAGAGGGGGAAAGGGAGGCAGAAAGAATTAATGTGGGAGACAACCAAGAGACAATTGCAGGAAGAGCGAGACAAATAAAAAAAGAAACCTTTATCCGAGCAGCAGCAAGTGTGGCCGGAATTCTCCCACCCGGCCCGCCACTGGAATTCTAGCAAGCAGGGGGAGCGGACCATGTTTTAAGCCCAAGATCAGCCATGGTCATATTGAATGGCAGAGCAGGTTCAACGGTCTCCATAATGGTCTGTTCCTGCTCCCATTTCTTGTGTGCTTGTGGAAGAAGTGAAAGAAAACACACTCAAAATAAGTTTAATCTTTTGTTTTCTTTCAACTTTGCTCAACAGTTGCGTGCCCTTCAGAGCCTCATATAAAGATTATTTTGAAGGAGGGCTGCCGTATTTTAATTTCCATTTATTTTCTCAAAAATAAAACAAAACAATACTTTTAATTGTTCAAGCAGGCTTCATATAACTTAGGTTACAGCTAAGAAAGTAAATACTTTAGTATTTATCGTGTGCATCACATCAAATTGAATATTTATATGTAAAATCATAAGAAATGCACAGGAAGGTAGCAGTAGGGGAAGCCATTTAGCCCCTTAAACCTGCTCTGCAATCTCTAATGAGATTGTGACTGATCTGCAACCTTCCTCCTTTGGCAGCTTGTTCCAGACACTCACCACCCTCTGTGAAAAAATTGCCCCTCTGGACCCTTTTGTATCTCTCAACTCTTACCTTAAACCTATGTCCTCTAGTTTTAGACTCCCCTACCTTTGGGAAAAGATGTTGATTATCTGGCTGATCTACGCAGTTTTATTATTTTATAGACCTCTATAAGATCACCCCTAAGTCTCCGACACTGCAGGGAAAAAAGTCCCACTCTATCCAGCCTCTCCTTATAACTCAAACTATCTAGTCCCGGACATCCATGACATAGATGAGTTACACCAAATTGTTGTCCAACAATGCTTCCTGTGAGAAATTAAGGATCCCAGAATGTTGAGATATCTGTAAATGGTCACCTCACAAATTTCAAGTTAAACACATGAGCCAGGGTGACGAGCCTACGGGATCCGGAACCATGGCAAAAAAACTTCTAGCACCAATGACAGACACACCGCTGAATGGACCTGAAGGAACCCGATAGGCTTGACTGACAGCTGCTCAGGCATGACAACAATAACCAATGTCATCCGCAATCAATCCTTTTCTCTCTGGAGCAGAAATGTCTGTGTTGCACTCAACTTCCTGAAAACTAAAGATAATGTCAAAACAACCACTGTAGTCAGAGACTGTAGACCCCAGCGATCCACCAATGCTAATAATCTCAATTAGGGCTTTAGTATGAATTGACCTCAAGAGGATTTTATTCCAGCTCCTTTGCAGATGGCAGAAAAATACTCATCAGCCAGATAAACCAAACCGCCAGTTTAGCACCAATATACTTAAAATAGAAGATATAAAGCATTAGGAGCAGCAGTAGAAGGTCAAGTCTGAACTTCAAAGTCAAACAGTTGGTGTAAGAGAACCAGGAAACTCTACAGTAGTGAAGGTGGAGCTTTAAGCCCACACGTATAACATGAAATTGATTTTGGAGCACGACAGAAATGACCACCAACTTGCCAAGAAAAAACTGAGGGAGGCAAAAGTGCAAATGAAGAAACAGAGCATTGGAAGTCAAACTGCAGGCTGAGCTCATGAACGAGGAACATAAGGGAGGTAAATCTTCAACTTCCAGTAGAACCTGGCAGATCCCACCAAAATAGAAAACCCAAGTCCACTCTACGAATGAATGGAGGAAGCATTCCCTCTGGAACGAGAAGGATAAGCCCATGGTATCTGACCAAGGAAGGCAGTTTGCCAACAAAGATAAATACAACATTAAGGAGTGAAGCAAACCAGATGTTAACACCAAATACGTGTTATACCAAGTACTCCAACTTTAACTTTAGACCAACAAAGTAAGCATAAAACTATTGAGGCTACCACTCTTCCAAATTTGAAAAGAATGAGATCTGGAAGAGTAATAAAGTCTCCAAATCATCTGAATCTGTAAAGTCAGTGACCTGGGGGAGGAGTAGCATTGTAAATATTTTTACAAATACATTTGAATAAAGATTTGTGGGGGAGGAGTAGGTTGGGTCTCCAGGACTGTAAGGGTTAATGTGGGACTGGGGAAACAGTACCGCCCACATTATGATGATGAGGGTCACGTGGGAGTAGTAGTGTGTAGTGGTGAGCCTGGTAGAAGTCAGCATGAAGATAGCACCTAGTCAGGGACTGTATCAAGTACACAGGTACATAGTGAAGTGTTATTAATAAACAGTTATTATTGTTCAACCATACTAACCTCTCAGCCTCTTCATGAGGCAACATACAACCACACGAAATTGGCTACCTGCATTTCATTGGTAACAACTATTCTAATCTTCAAAGAATTTCATTTTTAAAAAAATCACTGGACACAATATTAATTCTTTTAAAAGCACAAACCTATTTTAGGGTTAAATTCTCAAGATGTACACATCGATAATTAATTGCTCACTACATTAGTTGCTCCACTTCTATTTTGCTGAGGAATTAAGAACCAGTACTGTCAAGAGGAAACAGCAGAAAGACAAAAGCCTCTGTAAATTATTGATGCTGTGACTGATAGTCACATATCTCACGTACTTCAACAGTAGTCATCGTCGTAATGGGACCCTTGAAAACTCGATATTAAGACTAGCTAACAAATACCCTTACATAGATATTATTTTCTTTGTTTACTGAAATGAGATATTTTTAGTCACCTAAATGTGGTGCATCATTCTAGCATTGGTAGTGGGAACACATCGCATTTCTCTCAATTATTATAAGAACTAGCCTCCCATCCATTGACTCTGTCTACACTTCCGGCTGCTTCGACAAAGCAGCCAGCATAATTAAGGACCCCCACGCACCCCGAACATTCTCTCTTCCACTTTCGTCCATCAGGAAAAAGATACAAAAGTCTGAGGTCACGTACCAATCGACTCAAGAACAGCTTCTTCCCTGCTGCTGTCAAACTTTTGAATGAACTTACCTTGCATTCAGTTGATCTTTCTCTACACCCCAGCTATGACTGTAACACTACATTCTGCACTCTCCATTGAATCCCCTCAGTGCAGAAGGAAGCCATTCAGCCCATCGAGTCTGCACCAACCACAATCCCACCCAAGCCCTATCCCCATTCATAGAAATCATAGAAATCATAGAAACCCTACAGTGCAGAAGGAGGCCATTCGGCCCATCGAGTCTGCACCGACCACAATCCCACCCAGGCCCTACCCCCACATATTTACCCGCTAATCCCTTCAACCTATGCATCCCTGGACTCTAAGGGGCAATTTTTAACCTGGCCAATCAACCTAACCCGCACATTTTTGGGCTGTGGGAGGAAACCGGAGCACCCGGAGGAAACTCAAACAGACACATTTCTCTCATTTCTTTCTCTGTGAACGGTATGCTTTATCTGTACAGCACACAGGAAACAATACTTTTCACTGTATGTTAATACATGTGACAATAATAAATCAAACCAAATATTTCAATAACCCTAGCCAATATCACAAATTCAAACAAAAGTGTTCTGTCTGTAAATTGCTAGATTATTATTTTTTAATTAAAAAGTCAAATTAACCATCAAGTTAAAAAAAACTCCTCCAGCAAAACACAGCCAAAGCCTGATTAATTAGCAATCGATTTGTGAAGAAATTAAAGGCTGGATAAAGACCATTAACTAGAAATAACAAACAAACAGTTAAAAGAACCTTTATACAGCAATTCATTGAATTGCTCAGTCCGAGCAGGAACAGAAAATATTTAACAGCTATTTTATACATTAGTGAATAGATAAATTCAAAAGTAGACTTTTTAGTCTGCAGAGTCTTGGAAGAAAAAAATTAATGGAGGACCATTTATATATTATACGAATGAATGATTAATGGATTTGGCACATTAGAATTCTAGGCTTAGATCAGCATTATGCTTTGATCAGTAATGCATGTACCTGAAGTTGAAAGTACATCCAATGCATACTACAAACCACTTGTCAAGAACAAAAAGAAAAAGCATGTCTTTTAATCTGGTATTATCAAATAAATATTAGATAAATAATGGTGTATTGCATTACCAAAGCACTGCATTGAGAATTCAACCACTCTTGTTAAACGCAAATTATTCTCCCTCCCCAAAACAATCCCTTCTCTCCTAAAAGTTTTGACTCGTACTGGGACAACGCAGCACAAGCATGGGCAGCCCTCCTTGGCCTTGCCCTGTCTTACAAAGTGCATGGTGGTGCACTATTCAAACACAGAGGACATCACAGCCTCGACAAATCCTGCTTTCAACCATCATCTGGAATCATAGAATCCCGACAGTGCAGAAGGAGGCGGTTTGGCTCATCGAGTCTGCAACGACTCTTACTCAGGCTTACCCTGTAATCCAATGTTTTTACCCTGCTAATTCCCCTAATTTATATATTTTAGGACACTCAAGTGCAATGTAGCATGGTCAATCAACCAAACCTGCACATCTTTGGATTTGGGAGGAAATTGGAGCATCCGGAGGAAACTCACTCAGATACAGGGAGAACGTGCAAAGTCCACACAGTCACATAAGAGGGCAGCACAGTGGCTAACACTGCTGCCTCACAGCTCCAAGGACCTGGGACCGATTCCCAGTTTGGGTCACTGTCTATGTGGAGTTTGCACATTCTCCTTGTTGGTGTGGGTTTCCTCCGGGTGCTCCGGTTTCCTCCCACAGTCCAGAAGACGTGCTGGTTAGGTGAATTGGCCATGCCAAATTCTCCCTCAGTGTACCCGAACAGGCGCCAGAGTGTGGTGACGAGGGGATTTGCACAGTAACTTAATTGCAGTGCGAACGTAAGGCTACTTTGTGATTAATAAATAAAAACTTAAGGTCGGAATTGAACCCGGGTCCTTGGTACTGTGAGGCAGCAGTGCTAACCACCGTGCCACCATGCTGCCTTCAGCCATACATTTTGCAAAAGGACTCATCAGCCAACAATCATGAGCCGAATGCCGAAACAAAGGAGGTTTGTTTATTTTGCAAAACATCTGTCTATCAAAGGTTATAAGAATTTTTTTTGCTTGGACTGCTTCTTTCAAGAACGTGGAGAGTACGTATTAATTTCAAGAATCCAGGGGCAGCAGTTATTCTTGCAGTAATACTGCACACAAATTTAAACATTCTCACTATGCCTTCAGAATTAAACTTTAGGGACAGAAGTTTCCCGTTACGCCCGCCATGAGAATCGTAGCAGGCCGGGGTGTAACGTACAAAGGTCCACTGACCTCGGGCAGGAATCTCCGGCCATGGGGTGAATGCAGCCGGAGAATCTCACTCTTGATCTTCCATACAGGCTAGAACTATTCCAATTTCAATGATTACAAATGAATAAATAGTAAAGATACTAGTACAGACTGTATTGCAAGGAAAGGTATGTGAAGGCTCAAAAAATAGTCGATAAGAGACTAAATTAATTTCCAGGAAGATCAGGCTTTCACAGAGTACTAACTTATCCCAAAAAACTTCTTCCAGTTTCCATAATTCTTGGAATCAAGTGTTTTCTTAGTAAACAGAATTCAGTGTCAAAAGGGTGACCTTCAGGCAGAGAAGATATATGCAGAATACACAAGCTCAAATTCTCATAAAATGATATGCATCTGAATGGATTTCAGCTGCTGTCTGAAATATTGAACGTAGATTTCCACATCATGCTCTTAAATCTTGAAGAGAGTGTTCTCAATCAATTAGATTCAAAAAACATTAACACAAATCTTCATATTACGAACAGACAATATGATGAAGATAGCCTTACTGAAGTACAGTGAGAAATTAAACACATTATCTGGGATCCAAGTATTTCAAATACCATGCCATACAAGATGTGGAGTTGCCGGTGTTGGGGACTGGGGTAGGCACAGTAAGAAGTCTCACAACATCAGGTTAAAGTCCAATAGGTTTATTTGGGAGCACGAGCTTTCGGAGTGTTGCCCCTTCATCAGGTAAGTGATGAAGGTCACCTGATGAAGGGGCAGCGCTCCAAAAGCTTGTGCTACCAAATAAACCTGTTGGACTTTAGCCTGGTGTGAGACTACTTACTATGTCATACAAGGCCGCAGACCAAGTGCTGAAAAATGGGATTAGACTAGTTTCATGGTTGGCACAGACATGACGGGCTGAAGGGCCTTATTCTGTGCTGTAAAAACTCGTACAACTCTAATCCAACCTGCTATTCTACTTTTATTAGCTTATATCCACAATGGTTCAAGTTAGATTTGGTACTTTAAAACAATCATTTTAAGTTTTATCAAAACTGAATCAGTGAATCAGTTTTAGAACCGGGTTGCAACATTTTTTTATTATAACTATTCATGCACAAAAACGAAAGATACATTAACCCAACAGGGGAAAAAAAACTATTTTCATTGCAGGAACCTTCCTGTTCTAATGAACAACAACTTGGGACTGCAGCGTATTTAACATAAACATTCCAAAGAACGGGCAAGCAAAATGATCAAATCAAAGATGGTAATATTACGAGGGGTGGCACAGAACATGGTCAAAGAGGCAGGCTTCAGAAAGGTCTTAAAGGAGGAGAGAGTCGTTGAGAAGCGAAGAGGTAATGGGAGACAGTATTTTATGGATCATCTGTGTAACAGGCTTAAGGCATGACATCAATGGTGGGACAAGGTGGGGAGGAAATGCAAACAACACAAGAGTCAGATAACAGAGTGGACACGAGGGGGTTGTAAAGCCGAAGGAGGTGACAATGTTAGGGGGGGGGGAAAGTCCATGAAGAAATTTAAACAAAGGTGAGAATTTTAAATTAGAGGAACTGGGGAATAGGTAAAAGCAAATTACTGCGGATGCTGGAATCTGAAACCAAAAGAGAAAATGCTGGAAAATCTCAGCAGGTCTGGCAGCATCTGTAAGGAGAGAAAAGAGCTGATGTTTCGAGTCGAGGTGACCCTTTGTCAAAGGCTTTGGCAAACGGTCATCTGGACTTGAAAATTCAGCTCTTTTCTTTCCTTACAGATGCTGCCAGACCTGCTGAGATTTTCCATCATTTTTTCTCTTGGGGAATAGGTTAGCGCAATTTAAAAAACTAGTTGAAAAGTTAAAAATGCAGGTCAGTTAAAAATCTATTAATGGTAAATAGCACAGGATGCTGAGAGCAGAGTTTCAGATGAACTGGCATTTAGAGATCATAGAGGTTGGGAGGCCAGGCCGTCCAAGACAGCATGGGAGTAACGCAGTCAGATGGCCCTGGATAGGGATTTCATCAACTGATGGACTGAGACAACGGGGGAAGACTTCATCCAAGCTAACCTTCTCTTCCAAGCTAACCTTCAGCGTAAAAGGTTCATTTACGGATACTTCAACTGGTCTATCTCGTCACCTGATTCTTACGTGCTGAATTTAACAGTAAAACATTCTGAATTAGATAAATTTACTCATTGTTGTGGATCCTGTTAATGGTTTGCTTCATTCATGCAAATACTTCATTTCTGCCTATGCAATTATATTTAAACGCTAAGCTTTTAAAGTTAACTTGACCACATTTTAAACTCAGCAGGCATGCTGGGATGAGCTTGAAAAATTGACTGCATTCTTTGAAAGTACAATGCTAGCAGAAACGGCTTTCTCATAAGTCAAAAGAAAGCTTTTCATGGCTACAGCTGCAAATTGTTTTTGAAAGTTAAAGACAGCTCGTACCAAACAATTTCAATAAGAGATAACGGAAAACGTATAATTCTGTACTCAGCAATATGTTTTTCAGTTAGGTTTGGATCAAGTCTGTTTTCAAGACCAGTAAAATAATGGCTTTTGCCAGTATCTCTCTATCTCTCCCAGTTTTTTCACTCTCTGTAATGTGTTAATTTTAAATTCTGCTCAATAAAAGAAACTCAACACATCAGTGCTGTCTCCGTCTATTCTGAGGAATGAATGGACCCTACATTAATAAATGCAAATCTTAGCAACTCAGTTCAGATTTGTTTCCACAAAACTAAACTAAACTCTAGATTTAACAATTAGTGAACCATAAAATGTACGCCAGGGCAATTACTTGTCGTCAACAACTAAAGGGGAGCAACTGAAAGTGAGGTGATAAAATTCAATTTTTACACTTTTGTTGCTGTCCATTGGCATTAGTAGCTGTGTGTGTGTGTGCAAATTAACTGCCCTGTTCCCTATATTACAACAATTACTCCACTTTAAAGTCTTTTAACTGTGAGATAACAGTCTGGTTGCATAAAGATCATTTATTAAAGTCATTTGTTTTCTTTGTGATAACCTGGTGGAGCTTATGTACATGCCCCCTATGCAATAAAAGACCTTGCTACCACCTTTACAGATTGTGGTTGAATACAAAGTGCTTATGACTCTGAATTCTACATACTGATTCCTTCTGCTGAGAAACCTTTGGTTCTGAATGCGTAAATCTAAGAATTTAAAAATGTTATATTGGTGACTACCCTCGAGAGACAGGAGTTGCTCTGCAATAAACTGCGCGTTGAAGGAATCAATTTAAGACAGAGTTTAGACAGCCATAATACAGAAGATATGATTTGCTCCATTTGGAGTCTATCAGGTATAGAAAACGATATCAAATGTAGGAAATATGTCCTTCAAGGCAAAGCCTGAACCACTGGATCCTTGGTCTGATTGTTGCACTTATCACTCATAGTTGTTTCAATTAACAATATTAGGTTCCTTCACTTTGTCAGACAAGATGCCTGTGGTTAGAGAATCTGCCTGGAAATGTAAAAGTTCAGAGTGGCATTTCAACCACTGAGTTGATAAGCACTAAGGAGCATGAAACATGAACAGGACTATTGTGTGTATGCAGACGTGCATTCGTGGAATGCCTGCCAAGTGTTCTTTACAAAATTAACCTTCCCTGTTGCAATATGCCTTTAAGGGGATAGCAGCATGGCTTCATCAGAAGGGAAGTGTGTTGTGTGATCCAGCCTCAGTTTCATTTCCGCCATACAGAGTTATTGCACTAACGAATACAAAAGGTACCAATGCTGTAGTGCTTTTTGTTGGTCTCCCTCTCTGCTGTGAAAAAAAATGCCTCTGCCATTTAGAACATACTAAAATGTTGCAGCACGTATGTTAATTCCGTGGCATGAGGACAATGGTTTGTGCAATGGTTACAGCTTATCATCATCATCCTAGTCAGGCTCCCCTACCATCATATATTTGCGCAATGTTGATTATGCACGTGCAAAACAAAGTCTCAGTACCAGCATATGGAAACATGCATGCATGAAATGGGTGATCTATGATTCAGAAGTCAAAATGAGCTTATAGCCAAAACATGGGAGAGTGGTACATGTAGGCAATTTTGTCATTTACTCACCCAACAGCTTGACAATGAAAATGCATCTAATCTTTTCCAGGTTATTTTCTACCGCATATCTTTCAAGCAACCAGCGGGTATGAGGCCTATGCCAGGGCCTTGAATAACCAACTAAATATCGCACAAGTCACTTGACTAAAGCTATCATTATTGCAGCCACTCATCTCCTCTCTTTGAGCACCATCCTTTGCAGCAAAGCATCAAGGTTCCAACATGCACCTCCATTTCTGCCACCATCCTGAGTTTTGTTGAGCTGCGCATCTTTGCGGGTGAAATAGCTTATGTTATGCTGTGGCACATCATCACGTTCCCCCAACATCAACTGGATTTAGGAGATGATGAAAACCAAGACAAATTTCAGCACATGAAAGCAGCCTTCAATGAGAGCGTGGTTTTGTGTTTTTCATCCCTTAGTTTCCTGAGATGATTACATTTCTATCTGCTTAATCATTCAAATGGTTTTTCAAAAAGGAATAGATGCAGATAACCTTCTTACAAAGAGCAACAATTTGAATTTAAAATGAAAAACATTTTAAATTGCTCTCACCAGCTCAGCAAATTCTCACATTTTTAAAAAATTGGCTTAAATTATCAGAGCCTGAAAGCTTAATATGCATACTTTCTCCACATTCAATTACAAAAAGAATTCCAAGTTATAAAATTTAAGATACTTAATTATATCTCCAACACAGGAACAAAAGATACCCACATTTTCTCACTCTATTTCGGTTCATTTTAATTGTAATTCCCTTTTAAATATTATTTTATAGAGTTTTGACAAATGTAATACACATATTAAATCTAATTTCGACAAGCACTGAGGCATGTAAGCAGTGTCAAAGTGTAACTAATTATAGCACAACTATGTAATAATAATCTGCACTCTATAATAAATACTGAATACAGTGATGGTTTTCTAATGTAAATAATTCACTAATGCCCGCTTTTTTAAGCATAATAGATTAGTCCACAATAATCCTCGAGTTCCATTCTCTTTTAGGTTTAAATGGAACAGATCAAACATGAACAGGAACCAAATCTTAAGCCCTGAATTTATAAATTATATACTTACAAGAAGGCATTACTCATAAGTGGGCTGCTTGTCTCCTTCCTTCCCTTATAAATTTTCTAATAACCCAGTAATGTTTCCTGTGTAACAAGCATTTACATTAAATGCTACATAGCAAGCTCACAGGCAAAATGTGGAATTCAGTTATGATCCTACAAGCAAGATAAACCCAATTACTTTAGTATATCAAAAAAAATGCTGGAAAAACTCAGGAGGTCAGGCAGCATCTGCGGGGACAGAAATAGAATTCACCAGAACCGAAGATAGAAATGAAAGAGTTTTCAAACCAGTGGAAAAGGGGAGGAGGGGACAGGAAGAACAAAGGTAAATTGTGATATGGTGGAGAGAAAGGGAGATGAAACAACAAAGAAAAGTCACAGAGAGTGATGATGAGTCTAGTAAGGAAAGGTTATGTCCACATGAGGAATTCCCTACCCAGTGAAGCAGTTGAGGCAACCTCATTGAATTTTTTTAAGGCAAGGATAGATAAATTTTTGGACAGTAAAGGAATTAAGGGTTATGGTGAGCGGGCGGGTAAGTGGAGCTGAGTCCACAAAAAGATCAGCCATGATCTTATTGAATGGCGAAGCAGGCTCGAGGGGCCAGATGGCCTACTCCTGCTCCTAGTTCTTATGAGGCGTGAAGGGTGGCATAAAAACTCTGAGTGCAGCATAAAAGAATAAACAAAGAAACAAGACAAACCCCAACCCAGAAAAACAAAAAAGGCAAAAATAAAACATGATGAAGGCAGAGTTGAGATCTAAAATTGAACTGTAAATTGCCATGTCGATAAGCTGCTGTTCATCGAGCATGCACTGAGTTTCACTGGAATTCTGTAGCAGGCTCCAGACAGAAAGCTCAGGAGCAAGGTGGAGAATTAAAAGGACAAGTGAATGGAAGGTTGCGGTCTTGCTCACGGACTGAACAAAGGTGTTCCTCAAAGCAGTTATCCGTTCTGCATTTGGCCTCTACATTGCAAAAGAGACCACATCATGAACAGCAAATACAGTAGACTATATTGAAAGAAATATGAGTAAATCACTGTTTCTCTAGGAAGGAATGGTGAGAAGGGAGGTGGTGAAAAGAGAGGTGCTGCATTTCCTGCACTTGCAAAGAAAGGGGGGGGGGGGGAGGAGGAGGAGGGAGAGAGAGAGAGCGAGAGAGGAGAACGGACAGAAGAGATACACACATTCCCTTTGGAATGCTGAAAGGGGAGTATGGGAAGATATGTTTGGTGGTGACATTATGTTGGAGGCTAGCGGAAATGCCGGCGGATCATCCATTGAATATGGAGGATATGGGAAACCCCATCATCGCTGTAGGAGAGAGGGGACGGGGTGAGAGGTGTATGAAATGGAACAGACACATTTGAACATAATCTTTTCAATACTCATTATCATTCTCTTTGTTGCATCATGAAATATTTTGTTCTTTAATCTACCCTGCCCTCCATCCTATCACCGAGCTCCCCCGTGTTCTTCCTGCCCCCTCCCCCTTTCACTGGCTTTAAAAGTCTTATATTTCTAACTTCCTCCACTTCTGATGAAGGGTCACTCGACCTGAAATTTTAACTCTTACACTCCACAGATGCTGCCTGACCTGCTGAACTTTGAGCATTTTCGTTTTTAACTCAGATTCCCAGCGTCTGCAGTATTTTGCTTTTGCACCCGTGACTCTAGTAACTTGCAGAGTATTCCTCCTAACTGTAATTAATTCTGCATTCTCCTGCTCATGCAAGCTATAAGTAAGGCAAATAAGGTTCATCATCAGCCATCTCTGTACATGATATGGGCTAGCCATATACTTCCCCCTTTAAGTATGTGACAATGCTGAAAACCCTTTGGTACAGTTGAAAAATTAAATTTAATGCCTGCTTAGCTCAATCTACAACAAACTGATGTAAAATACAGACGGAAGGGATTAGTTATGTCACTGGCATTTCTCAGACAAGGAATAAAGCAACTTTTCTTCCTGCAGGTGATGTAGCATGGACAGTAAACACAATGTAGCAATTCCACCCTGTAGCTAAACCCCACATTTTGAAAGCATTCCCATCAAACGATGCTTCATTACCCCATGAAGCGTAGTTCAAAAACCTTGCGCCTTGTGAATTTCAGCCTCCTGCTGCATTTCGTGGACTGGATTTCCTTTATTATTTAAAGCCATTAGTCAGGATGCCATGAATATTTTGTGCAACTGGTTGGGTCTGGCATATGATCAAAAATTAAGTTCTCTCTTGTATGCTAGTTGGCATGATGCACACCGTGGCAAATATAGATTTGTGACATACTAGCACGTAAAGCAGATCAGGTGTGCTACAACTACAACTTGGGTGCGGCACAGTGGTTAGCGTTGCTGTCTCTCAGCGCCAGGGACCCAGATTCAATTTCGGCCTCGGGTCACTGTCTGTATGGAGTTTGCACGTTCCCCCCGTGTCTGCGTGGGTTTCCTCCGGGTGTGCAGGTTTCCTCCCACAGCCCAAAGATGTGCCGGTTAGGTGTATTGACTATGCTAAATTGCCCCTTAGTGTCAGGGGGACTAGCAGGGTAAATATGTGGGGTAACAGGGATAGGTCTGGGTGGGCTTGTTGTCGGTGCAGGCTTAATGGCCTCCTTCTGCACTGTAGGCATTCTATGAATTAGCAATTCATTCCAACATACAAAAATTATTTAAGACTGATCGTCAATGAAGCAGGTTTGGCTTTGTGTCTACTCTACACTTCCACTTCACAGCATAAAGTATTTTAAAAACTATTGACTGAAAGTAATTTGGTCCATACAGAGTTAACATGAGTTATGTACAGCATAATAAACAAATAACTTATTTCCCAAAGTGGCAATACTCTTATCTGAAACAATAATTTTGCAGCAAAAAAGTTACTGTAGTCTTTATCTTATCAATGTTAAAGACAATAATCTAACACTACTTCAAAATAACCTTTCATGGCCTTCGTGAAACATTATACGAATTCTAAAAAACACTGTATTGACGCAACAAGATTGCGAGAGAGGCTATGGTTTTTCAGTTTGGATCCTGGTCTTGCAACAGTGACTAATATGGTTTTTGGTTTTCTAAAAAATGGTTGTGCAGGATCATAAAGATAATCCTGTCAGACCCTACCAATAATTTAGTGACTATAAACTGTCAACTCAATGAATATTTTCTATTTAATAAAAACTTTCATTTTATTATTTTACGGGATGTGGGCATTCCTGGCTATGCCAACATTTGTTGCCAACCCCTAACTGCCCTTGAGGAGGTGGTGGTGAGCTGCCTTCTTGAACCAGTGCAGTCCATATGGTGTAGATACACCGTACTTTAGGAAGGGAGGTCCAGGATTTTGAGCTAGCGACAGTGAAGGAATAGTGACATCGTTCCAAGTCATGATGGCGTGTGGCGTGCAGGGGAACTTGCAAGTGGTGGTGTTTCCATACATCCATTGTTCTTAGTCCTTCTAGGATGTAGTGATCGTGGTGTGAAAGTTGGTGACAAAAGAAATGCAAACTAGTGGTGCAAATGAATTTCTAAAGCCAGGATACAGCTCGAGCTGCTGTTTTGAAAGCTTGTTTTATTTTCACTTTCAACTTTTTTCACTAACTCAGTGGCTTGTACCATTCAGAATCCAGCAAGAAGCCTGGGGAACAGGGTTCAGGAAATGGTGCTTGGTTTTAAAAGTAGCCGTTGAAACAACAAGGATCATTTCCCTATCTTTTCCCTCCCTGCAATGGTTTTTGCTGTTGTCACACCATTGCCTCAGGTATCCCCCCAACGATTTATCCTTGGTCCTTCCTATTTCTCATCTACATCCTGCCCTTTTGGCGACCTTATTCCAAAACACAGGATTAGTTTATACATGTACACTGAGTCACCTAGCTCACCTCATTTCTCATGATTCCACCGCTTGTGGCTAATTATCAGGACTGGCGATCTGACATCCTGAGCTCGAAGAGCAGAAATTTCCTCCAAACGCTGCATTTAAATACTGCACTGTCTACATTATCCACTCCAAACTCCATTCCCCAGCTACTGACTCCATCCCTCTTTATGGCAACTGCCTGAGGCTGAACCAAGGCTGTTCGCAGTCTTGTATCATATTTGACCCCAAAATGAGAATCCACTAAGAATGCCTATTCCCACCTCCATAATATCAATTAACTCCATGCATGCCTCAGTTCATCTGCTGCCAAAACCCACATCCATGCCTTCGCAGCTTCTAGAGTGGAGGCAATCGCTTAAGGCAATCAAAAACTCTACTTTCTTTATTCACACCAAATCCCATTCACCCATCAACCCGTGCTCACTGATCTACACTGGCTCCCAGTCAAGCAACACTCAGATTTTAAAATTTTCATCTTTGTTTTTAAAATCCCTCCATGCTCTCAATCCTTCCCGCCGCGGTAATATCCACCAGCCGCAAAATGCTCCAAGATATCTGCCTCAAATTATTCTGGTCTTTCTTTGCTGCACCGCTGGTGGCCACGTTTTCAGTTGCCTAGACCTTTAGCTTTGGATTTCCTTCCCTAAACCTGCTTCTCTTTCCTCCTTTAAGGCGTTCCTTAGAACCCAACTCTTTGGCCATCTGTCCTAAAATTGGCTTATATGATTCGGTTTGAATTTTTTTCTTATAACCCTCTTAAGGGGGTTATATTAAAGGTGCTATATGAATGCAAGTTGCTGTTGTCACTGGAACATGAGGATCCTTATTTGAAAAAGTGCGCAGATCTGCGTAACTTCTCATCGGGTGTGTAACCTGGCATCACCTCACATAATGCTTTACTCTACATCAATATATATATAACAGCGAGTGCGGCAGATATCATGTAAAGTTGCATCATGACAGTAGTGAACTGCGGCAGGACCAGTTGGTCTTTCACTGCCCTTCATTCTCATGTTTGTGCTCAAAATCAACGACTGACACAAAAGACACAAAGTGAACAGCAAACTAACAAGTTTCAAACAACACCCGAAATAAGTATCAGGAAATAAATAGAGACCGAGATGATTGAATGCTGGCTGAGATAAAGATTCACAAGCTGCTCGAAACATTCAATGACCGGTTAAGCACGACTAATACAGGGTCTAAGATTAAACAGAACTTTCCTTATTCATTCTCGAGATACATTCGTCACCGGCAAGGCCAGCATTTATTGCCCAATTCTCTTTGCCCTTTCACAAGCTGGTGGTGGGCTGCCTTAATGAACAGCTGCTGCAGTTCCAATAATGTTAAAAAGGGAATGCCAAGATTGTGATCATGGATATTAGATATTTTCGAATTTAATTTTATTTAACTGTATAGGGTGGGGAGAGGAAAGGTAGGAGAGGATGGAAAGGAGGAAAGGCAGGAAGGGAAAAGATTGGAGGCATAGAAGCAATGCAGAGAGACGGGGAACCTTTTTTCAATAAAGTGAACAAATCTAAAATAGAATGTGATATTCCACTGAAAAGAATCTGTGAAGACAATGTGTTCACCTCTAATGTATCAAGTCAAACTCCTCATCCTTGACTACAAAGCCTTATGTCTTTTTACCATCCTATATCAGCAACCTCCTCCAGCTTATGGTCACACCATAACATTCACCATGACAATTTTCACCTGCACTGCTCCTTCCAGTACCATAATCCGTCAACTGAAAAACCTTTGCTCATCACATCCTAAACCTATACAGTCTGCCACATCTCTCCCCATCTTCACAAGGCTCCTAAAAGCTCATCCCTTCAACTACACCTTCAGCCATATCTTATTTTCTGCTCAGTATCCGATCTCTTGGCTCCTTGCAAAACATCCCATGGGGCATTTCATTATTTAAAACATTATTGGTGCTGATTTTTTTTAAAACTAAATGATCCATGCTTTCTTACTCACCATCACCCTGAACTCTCAAAAAATATAAATCTTCACACAAAAAAGATTATTCTACATTTTCTAAAATCACTGATCAGATGTTAGTGGCTGATACAAATTCAACAATAGGTTAAATACAACAGTGGGCGGCACGGTGGCACAGTGGTTAGCACTGCTGTCTCACAGCGCCAGGGACCCAGGTTCAATTCCCAGCTGGGGTCACTGTCCGTGTGGAGTTTGCACATTCTCCCCGTGTCTGCGTGGGTTTCCTCCGGGTGCTCCGGTTTCCTCCCACAGACCAAAGATGTGCGGGTTAGGTGGATTGGCCATGCTAAATTGTCCCTTAGTGTCAGGGGTACGAACCAGGGTAAATGCACGGGGTTATGGGGATAGGACCTCAGTGGGATTGTGGTTGGTGCAGACTCGATGGGCCGAATGGCCTCCTTCTGCTCTATAAGAGTCTATGATTCTATGAACATGCATCAGAAATCTTAAGTTCCAAATTTAAGTTAACAAAATAGATCCGCAGTAAATCTGCCCTTTTATTTCTAGTTAAGCTTAAGCAATTTTTAAATATAGGCATATTTTCTTGTATCTTAGTTTTGCTGTCCATTATTTCATTGTCTCTATTTATAGTTCCTCCCTTTGCCCCAAAAGAAAACATTCTCCCAATAATCTCAAAATGGAATATTCAGAGCCTGCCATGTCATCTTCGATACTCCTGTCGTATAGAGTGCTCCCTGCTGAAATGTATCCTTTGGTTTTCCCCAACAGCTTAAACTGTCTACTGGGAAATATATGCAGGAGCAGTTTCACACACTATAACAGTTCATTTAGCAGTTTAGACCTTCCTGCACTCACATCAATCAACTTAAATCCTTTCTCTGCAGTTGAACGTTATTGAGCAACAGTCCAATAGACTACTACTTTAGCCACCAATTCTATGAAATTCAGCGATGAAAAGTTGTTATTGCCTGAAATTACTGTCTACACTTTAAATTGTGTACCCCTATGGTATCGCGGTCTCTTTCTGCTAGGCAGCACACAAACTGCGCAAGCTGACAGACTTTGCAAATGCATAACAAAGATGTTCAATTGAGGAAGTTGGAGATGTATGTTTATAGTTCCTCAGCAGCTTAAAACAATACCAACGAAAAGGACACCGTAATGGCCCCCTTCCCAAATAAGAAAATACATGAAGGTTGCCAATGCTAACCAGGTTTTTGCCATTTTACTGACAAAATTACAATGTGATAGAATGTGTCATAATTCATAGTTTTCCTGTAGCAATTAAGACTAATCCGGCATATCAATGCCATTAATTGATCATTAATATCCAAGATACAATGATGGCAGTGAAGTCTTCACTATTAACTCTCACTGGAAAATAACAACTTAATGCATTCAATGTCTTCAAAACCATTACTTTTTTTTAAAGTATACAGTTACAGTGCAGCTTCATAAAGAACTCCCTATCACAAACAAACTCCCTGTCAAACAAAGTTTCCCTGAGGAAAGCTTCGGGCCAATTATTTCCTGGCAAACTCAGTAGCAGCTCTATGGTTAAAACTATATTGTTTTGATGCATGTAATCGCTCTCGATTTGGATATTACAACTGCCTTTAGCACCCCAGCACTAGACGAGGGAACTGGGAGAGCAAGGATAAAAATAGTCCCAGTTTTCTCACTGCATACTACAATCCAATGGCTCCTGCTAGAGAGTAGACATGGACATTGACAAAAGGTATAATCACGCTCGCCTGTGGCAATTTCTCCCGCCACCACCCCTTAACCTATGATTAAGGGAGCTTGATTTTGTTATAGACATTTTGACTGGGAGTGCAGAAAACTGCACACAACCAGAATAACGATCCACAATTTTAAGTCAAGCTGGAAAAACAAGATAGACATATACTGTGGCATTAAATTGTATACTATACAAATCAACAGCCCAAAATTGTTGGATGATTTAAAATAGGAAGGAAAGATTTATCTTGCACATCTGAATTTAACACTCACCAGTTTGAATTCTTGGATGCTGCAGATAAAGTAAGGTGTGTTGGGGCGACGACTCTCTATATAAACACAATCTGATGAGAAAAGGAAAACAGAGCATTAAATATACCACTTTCAGGCAAAAAGCGAATCATTGCAAACACCTAGGATACTTTTTGTGTACTACCTGTTCAATAAGGCAAGTGAATTCAGTAGGTGTGACATTGCTCATTATTCACACCAGTCAACATGTGGGCTCTTTACAGACAGATTGTCAGGTTAGTGGGAAGTTTTGTGCGGTGGATTCATACCAAGAAAAGTAGGTTGAAACTGTCCAAGTTCATTTGAGGTATAACTGATTTTATGGGCTTTCAACTCATCAGCCTGGGATGGATTAGAATCCAAGTTACGTGTGGCACAGTGGTTAACACTGCTGCCTCACAGCTCTGGGGACCCAGGTTCGATTCCGGCCTTCGGTAACTGTCTGTGTGGACTTTGCACTTTCTCCCTGTGTCTGCGTGGGTTTCCTCCGGATGCTCCGGTTTCCTCCCACAGTCCAAAGACGTGCAGGTTAGGTGCATTGGCCATTCTAAATTGCCCCTTAGTATCCCAAATTGTGTAAATTAGTTGGATTAGCCATGGGGAAATGTGTGTGGTAATGGGAAAAAGTACCTGGGTAAGATGCTCTGTCAGGGAGTCACTGCAGACTCGATGGGCTGAATGGCCAGTGTAGATGTAAGCATAAAATTACAAAGAGATATTAATAGACTGAATGAATCGGCAAAACTATAGCGTATGGATTTCGGTGTAGGCAAATGTGACATCATCCACTTTGAATGAAGCACTTTCTAAATGGTAAAAAGCTAAAAACAGTGAAGAACTAAAGAGACTTAGGGATCCAAATTCATTGAAAGGAATCAAGGAATGGTTGAAGGAACAGAGAGTTGCATATCCAAGTTTGTAAATGGCTCCAAGTTATGAGGCACAGTAAGTTATGTTGATAGAAGCAAAAAAGTTTCAAATGCAGATTAAGTGAGTGAGAAAATCTCATGTGAAAGTGCAAGGTCATTGAAAAAGGTAAATCACAATATTCTCAATGGAAACTGGGAACAATGGGGCAGTGAAAAGATTTGGAATCCACGTCCACAAATCACGAAAAAAAACAATGCATATGTATAAAATGTAATCAAAAAGGCCACTGCAAAGTTAGTCTTTATCTCAAGGAGACTGGAAACAAAGGGGAAAAGGCTATGATTCATGTGTGCAAACAAGTGGTCCAACTCCATCTATGGTACCATGTCAGTTGTAGCACTATATCTCAGAAGGATATATTGGCCTTGGAGGGCGAGAGAGAAAAAAAAACGATTTGCATTTATAAAAAGTGCCTCTCCAGCCATCAGGGCCTTTCCAGGGACTCTAGAAGAAAGTAATTTTGAAATGTCGTCACCGTTATAATTTAGGGAAAGTGACAGCCAATTTGCATCAACGTGGAAAGACTCTCAGCCTAGCCATCTTTATTTGTTTCATCAATGACCTTCCCTCTGTCATAACAGGTGTGAGTGACTACATTTGACATCAAGGTAACACTTAACCGAGTATGGCATCAAGAAGCCCTAACAAAACTGGAGTCAGTGGGAATCAGGGGGAAACTCCACTGGCTGGAGTCATACCAGGCACAAAGGAAGATGGCCGTGGTGGAAGGAGAGCAAGCACCACAGCTCCAGGACATCACTACAGAAGTTCCTCGGGGTAATGTCCTCGTCCCAATCACTTTCAGCTGCTTCATCAATGACTTCCTGCCATTATAAGGTTAGAAGTGGAGTTACCTGCACATGACTGCACAATGTTCAACGGCATTCGCAACTCCTCAGATACTGACGCAGTCGGATTTGAAAGAAGGATGGAAGATTTGCCTAGTTGGTGGTAGAGAAGCATCAGCAGGAAAAGCCTCACCACGAAAGACAGTTCCCAGGTTGGGAAAAGGAAAGGAATAGAAGTAAACCCTCAGGATTTAAAAATCACTTTAGACTGAATCCAAAGAATTTAAGGGCTACTTAAGGGCTACTGAAATACACCTGCGAAGTGGGTTTTTGGTTGTGTTAAAAGTAAATAAGGAGAGTCCTGTTCTGCAGTTTAAAGTATAAATGGCCCACTAAAAAATGTTTAGTGAAGAGTGCTTTGGTGACACAGTGGTTAGCATTGCTGCCTCGCAGCGCCAGGGACCCGGGTTCGATCGCTGTCTGTGTAGAGTTTGCACGTTCTCCCAGTGTCTGCGTGGGTTTCCTCCCACAGTCCAAAAGATGTGCTGGTTAGGTGCATTGGCCAAGCTAAATTCTCCCTCAGTGTACCCTAATAGACGCCGGAGTGTGGAGACTAAGGGATTTTCACAGTAACTTCATTGCAGTGTAAATGTAAGCCTACTTGTGACTAATAAATAAGCTTTAACTCTGTAGTCCCTGTGCAGATGCTGCTCCCACATTATGTTAAGTAGGGAATTAAGAACATTAACTTGAACACAACTCTCTCTGGATTTAACTGCACACTACTGACAACAGAAATATTTTACTTGATGCATATATGTTTTTAAAATGTTAGTAAATGTACTGTTGGTTAATGATTTTTGCAGTTGTTAGCCAACTTGTGACACTAATAAATAAATTTTAAACTTTTAATCTGTTACAGTAGAAGTCTTAACATGTGAAATTGAGTCATGTCAACTGGAAGTTTGCATTTCTTTTTTTAAAAAGTTATCGGTCTCTACCGGAATCGTAATATACAATATAAATAATGCTATATATTGTTTAGGGACCTCTCAATTTTAATATTGTTCTTAAATTTCATGTACTGAAATTTTAACAGATACCATAGCCAGTAACATGAGGCTTGCAAACCACGGTGGTTAGCACTGCTGCCTCATAGCGCCAGGGACCCAGGTTCGATTCCCGGCTTGGGTCACTGTCTGTGTGGAATTTGCACGTTCTCCTCGCGTTTGCATGGGTTTCCTCCGGGTGCTCCGGTTTCCTCCCACATTCTGAAAGACGTGCTGGTTAGGCGCATTGACCCAAACAGGCACCAGACTGTGGCGACTAGGGGAATTTCACAGTAGTTTCATTGCAGTGTTAACGTAAGCCTTACTTGTGACTAATAAATAAACTTTAAAAAAACATAGGTAGAGCTTTATACTTGCGGCTGAAGGGTAAATTTTCTTTCACTGATTATAGATTTGCGTAGAAAGCCACATGGGTGAGTAAGGCCTAGCTTGAACAATTGATCTAATCTCAAGTAAGTGATTCAAGACACAGAAACTTGCATCTTTAATAATAAGAGAAAAATTGTATTCAACTGCACAATCACTTGTTACAGTCTCTTGAACTCACTTCACGTTCATACCTACCTGCGCGGAAAACTAAAAAACAAACTGCTCTGATTTATAGATATAATGTTTACTCAGTTTATCAAAAAAGTCTAAATAAAATCCAGGAGCCTACTGAAAGCTAAATTAATTTGGTCTGCCAGGCTGCTATTTAGATATTTCTAAATCACATCTGACAGTGATTTGGAATATTTATCAACTTGGCACCACAATCAAAAAATAAATAAAATTACAATATTTACTGGATAAGAGGTCAGCTCAACGGATGAAGGATGGGAATTTAAATTCCTCCCAATACTTTGTTACTTTCCTACAAAGGAAAGCTTTTATCACATAAACACTGGTGTTTACCCAGTAAATACCAATTCAAAGACTGCCTCGGGAGTCTTACACAGCAAACAATGACCAATCCAATAAAAAGGGAGAGAAAGGAGAGACAAGGCAGTTGTTCTGGAGAAACACAATAGGTAATTTCCCTGTTCACTTACTCGGCAAATCAAACCCTCCACACAATTTCAAAAAAAAACTAACCTAGTTTTCACAGGGTGAGATCAAACAGAGAAAGAATAGTGAAACGGAGAAAAATAAACATGATATTCATCCTGCAGTGAGGCTGTAAAAGACTATTCTGCCTCAAGAAATAAAGTGACATCTACAGCAACAAATATTGATTTGAAGTAAATATTTCTGAGAGAAAAACAGATAAGTTTCAGCACTGTAAAACACTCAAGCTAAAACCATGAATCTAAATTTTACCATCTGGCAAGTTATCTAATACCCCTTTTTGGGCCTGTGACCTGATCCTCACAGTCCGGATAAATGGCAAGATTGATAATGAGGGTTCAAATACGCACCAATTTACCACACCAAAGCTGCACACAAGACCAAAGAACAGTTCTAATCCGTCAGTCCAGTGGATGATGAAATGCAAATATATGAAAAGCAGAGCAAGAAAGGCCCATGCTTCAGCCCTTAGTAATGTTAGAAATAGGCCAATGAGTGACTGGGGTACCCTGTGGTAGGCAAATTACTGGGGAGATGATGGCCAAGTGATGTTATCGCTAGACTAATAATCCAGAAACTCAGCTAATGTCCTGGGGACCCGGGTTCGAATCCCACCACCCATCGCCATCCCAGATGGTGGAATTTGAATTCGAATTTTAAAAAAAATCTCCTGATGACCATGAAACCATTGCCGATTGTTGGAAAACCCCATCTGGTTCACTAATGTAATTTAGGGAAGGAAATCTGCTGTCCTTACCTGGTCTGGTTTTCACAGTAACTTCATTGCAGTGTGAATGTAAGCATACTTGTGACTAATAAATAACCTTTACTTTACATGCGACTCCAGAGCCACAACAATGTGGCTGATTCTCAGCTGCCTTCCAAGGGCAACTGGGGTGGGCAATAAATGCTGGCCAGCCAGCGATGCCCCCATGTCCCATGAATGAATAAAAAATTGAGTGGCTGCCACATTCTGCCTTTTACAAGGATACAAATCCAGAAGAAGAACAAAATTACTTCGTTCCATTGATCTGAAAGAGTATCATAAGAAAAAAAGATTCTGTTTATAAACATCCTTGGACAAAGAAGTAGAACAGTCATCTTTCAAACTAACCAACCATCATTAAATTACTCAAAATGGTTTGGAAAATTTAACTGAGGCAGCAGATTCCTAACCATTGAGAGCTTAAAAGGGATATGCTTACCCAACCCAAAAAGTTCACATTTTATGACTTTGTGGCCAATAAACGTCGAATAGAATGGCTCATCAGAACAGCAAAGATCAGAGAGATTTTGCATGATCAAGTTTGGTAATTTATTCAAGTCATTATTTATAACGCTAATAATTTAAATACCTGGATATGGGAAGCATGGGAAGGTGGAGATAAGACAGAAGATAAATCATGATCAAATTAAATGATGGAGCAGACGCAAGGAAGTCTACCCCTCCTACTGGTTATGTCCTCATGCATATTCAATCATCATTTTGCAGTGTATGATTTTTGATTGTCACTCCGCAGATAGAAGTGAACAGTATACTTTGCAGCAGTTAGTTTGATTTTATGTACAAATTATTTTTGACAGACATCAATGTAATTAATAGTTTGTCAGCACAGTAAAAAGCATACAAAAACTGTATTGATGTTGACTTGTCTCATCAGCGGTTGGTTCAACTGAACATTTCTATGACATAATCTGGGCATCGGGAAGTCCTCTGGTGCCAAAAAAGGTTGTCATAATGTGACTGAACTTTCAAAAGATTTGTCAAACTACTGACCTGAAAAGAACAAACTAGTGGCCTGAAAAAAAGCTGGTGCAGCTAGACCTCAATACATCTCATAACCGACTAAGAAGCTCATTGTTTACAGCCAAATGGTTGGCAACCAACTGAATTTGTCTTTCCAAGATTAGTCAACGTGGCTAACTGGCAGAATTGCAAGTTATCTAATACGCCCTTTTTTGGTCTGCTCCATAACGTCGGTGACCATGAAGCAAGGCACCTCATGGGTAAGTGATTTCTGAAAATATGAACTGTGTTAAATCAGATAGCATCACTTTCCTCCTCCATCTTCAATTAATTCCCTGACGCATCAAGTGGATCCTCTGCTCAGGAAATCATCTGTAACCAATATCAACTGAAGGACTTGGTTTGACAGAACGCGTAACCAATTAAATTGAAGGGCTGGCCCTCCTAATGACAATTTTGAACATTACAATCTAGTGCGCAACGGTGGAATTGCCAAAATAAGAGGCAACAGACCTGTACGTTTGGTACAAATGTATATATAGAGACGGCTGAATATTTTTTATGCTCCTGTGCAAAAAAGGCCTGACCAGCAAGCATGGCGATACAAGTTTTTATTTATTTATTGGTGCCACAAGTAGACTTACATTAACACTGCAATGAAATTACTGTGAAAATCTCCTAGTCGCCACACTCCAGCACCTGTTCGGATACACTGAGGGAGAATTTAGCATGGCCAATGCACCTAACCAGCATGTCTTTCGGACTGTGGGAGGAAACTGGAGCACCCGGAGGAAACCCACGCAGACATGGGGAGAACGCGCAGACTCTGCACATAAAGCTGAGAATCGAACCCGGGTCCCTGGTGCTGTGAGTCAGCAGACAACATGACCTTTAAGAAGTAGCATTGCATGTTTATGCTCAATGACCCCACCTTGCACAAATTAGATTGCAGGGTAAATTTCTAAGGATAAAATATTCACAATAGTAATGGAAGTTGATTTTCATGTTGAGAGTCCGAGAAAGAAGTTGAATTGGTTTGTAACACAGAACAGTGCTGTGTGTCATTTAGAATGCATTATTTTAAAAACTCAAAACTGGATCCCAAGAATGAACAAATTATGCCAATAAAGCAAAATCATCAATTTATGTCGGTCCTCATGAATGCGAGTAGGTAAATTCTCACTGCAGATACAAAGTTAAAAGTTCCTTGTGTTTTCAGGCCCTGATATGGACTAGTTTTCAAATGAGGGGAGGGAGGGAGGCGGTAACATGAAAAACAGATGATCAGCACTGCAGGCAAAGGACTCAAACACGAACCCTGATCAACTAGAGTAACATTCAATTGGAAAACTGCAGATGACATAATTCAACGTCAATAATATTTTTAAAACGTTTCTTTACTGTGATGACTATTAATTAATTATTATTGCTATTATTAACTACATTGATATGACAAAAATAAGTTATACACAAAAATCAAACGCACCGCAAACTACACGACATTCACGTCTGTCTGTGGAGTTCCAACCAAAAGCCACACACTGCAAAATGATGAGGGAATATGCACAAGAACATGATAAATAGGAGTAGACGATGTAGCCCTCCATCATTCAATTTGGTCACGGTTGATTTTCTGTTGCAACTCCATTTTCCCTCAGTCTTCATATCCCTCCATTCTATGAAACCAAAAAATCAATTCCAGCTTTGAATATACGCCACATGGAGTATCTACAATCCTCTGGGGTGGATAGTTCCAAATATTCACAACATTCTTAGCAAAGAAAGTTCTCATCTCTGTCCTAAATGATCAACCCTTCTTATCCTGTGACTCCAACAAGGTGAAACAACCCCTCAGTGCCTACCCTATCAAACCCCTTCAGAACCTTACCTCTTATTTTAACATTGCATAATAATTCCATGAAATTTATATTTCATATTAATGCTGTCTCCCATCAGTTTATAATGCAAATTTTTAAAAGTCAACTTTCATATCTTTTTACTCGACATCTTGCGCTCATTGTTGAAGATCTTGTTAATAGCATAATGGTTGTGTGCTTTGTGGACCATAAAAGGAAGCATTTTCAGTGTGATCACACAACAGTGCCAAAACTGGAGTTTCTGATTAGACTTAATCCTTTCTTCATCAGTCAGAAATCTTCATCCAACAACATATGCTCATGAAGGGCCTTCCTCGACTCAGCCAGCAGATTTATTGGCAACATTCAACAATTTTTGTCTTATCACTGCATCATGTGACCTGCTTACTGCATGGCTAAATGTTTATGGTAGTCATGATGTGGAGATGCCGGCGTTGGACTGGGGTAAACACAGTAAGAAGTTTAGCAACACCAGGTTAAAGTCCAACAGGTTTGTTTGGTAGCAAAAGCCACACAAGCTTTCGGAGCCTTAAGCCCCTTCTTCAGGTGAGTGGGAATTCTGTTCACAAACAGGGCATAGAGACACAAACTCAATTTACAGAGTAATGGTTGGAATGCGAATATCCCCACAGCTTGCCTGGACCTGCAGAATCTCACTGGCTGTCCTGTCTGGAGACAATACACATCTCTTTAACCTGTCTTAGTGCTCTCTCCACTCACATTGTTTGTACCTTAAAGACTTGATTAGCTGTAAGTATTCGCATTCCAACCATTATTCTGTAAATTGAGTTTGTGTCTTTATATGTCCTGTTTGTGAACAGAATTCCCACTCACATGAAGAAGGGGCTTAAGGCTCCGAAAGCTAGTGGCTTTTGCTTCCAAATAAACGTGTTGGACCTTAAACTGGTGTTGTTAAACTTCTTACTGTGGCTAAATGTTTGCCAGGAGAACAAGTAGTAATACTTTGAAATACGAGGATACCTTAAAGCGGTATACAAAACATCAGGCAGCTGCTTTTTACAGTGGTAAACATGTACATTCATCCTCTCACATGGTTAGCAATGAGCAAACGGTTTTGGATGCACAGCTAATATCAGCTCTTGCTGAGGCACGTTGCTGAGGATCCTCATATCAAGAGGGAAATAAAACTGACATCCAAACTTGACAGTAGCTAATGAATCATGTTGTTCGGCTGTTAATACAGTGCGGGCTGTTTGACAAAACTCATTCCTTATGACATTATTTTTCTTTTATGCTGGCACTCGCCATGGAGCAGGAGCTGCACACAGTAAATTTAACATCAAGTTTTGGCTGATCACTGTATTCCTAAAAACTAAAAAAACAGCATGTTGTTTTTGCTGGAGGATTAATATATTTGAATCAATGTGGTGCATTGTATCCAATTAATATCACTTGTATCTGCTCAAATTCCTGGTATTTTCTCTCAAGTATTTTCATTCTATATCTCTCCTTCCCTCAATTAGACCCCCATTGCTACCTCCCACGACCATGCTTTTAGCTTTTATCTGTCATGACTAAATATTCTTGGATGCAAAGTTCTTTGAGCTATAGATGTCTCTGCTACTCTCACAAGCATACAGCATTTGGCTAAAAGGAACTGTACTTCTTTAGAGCAGCAACTGGCACTGATGTTTGCTTGTTTGCTTGATGGAATGCCTTGGTGCTACTTAGTACAAAATACAGAAGCCTTAACAAATTTTACTCATTGAGAGAAAGAGTTAGAATTCCTACTTTTTGCTTCACTGTTCTTCCCAATCCAAGGTTTAGGCCCAAGTTAAATTCAACAAAACTCAACTTGAATTAGAATTTCACCTCGCGTTACGAGACTTCACAACACTTGACTATTTGTTATCCTACATAAAAGAAAGTGAATTTAAAGTCTCCAAAGCAATGAGCCACATTCTCAAAATAGTTGAGATCTATTCAGACATTACGCTGGTTCAAAAAGTAATGCACCTTTGTTTGAACCAACTGGAATTCTCAGTAATTCTGTGTTTATGATAGACAATCGTAATCACCATTTGGAACAATTTCTTCCTTAATTACTCAAGTTCCTCTGTTCCAAATGTCACCGGAGTCATCTGACCTCCTGAGTATTTCCAACATTTTCAGTTTTTATTTCAAGTTGAAGCATCCACATTCTTTATGTTGCTTACATTAGAAAGGATATGATGCATCAAATATAGCTTGGCAAAGTCAATGACAGATAATGCTGTAAGAATAAATCAAAATGTTGTTGTCGTTGTTCGTCCATCGTCGTCGATGAGGACCTCGACACCATTAGTCATTACGAGGCTGGATGCGGTGTGTCCGAAGATGACCGATCAGGCCAATTCGGGCACAGAATGTCCTAGCACATACTGGACAAACTTGTGTAGGCGCTGTAGTTGTTGCGCTGGTGTCTCTGGACTTGCGCAGCTCGTGCTTAAGTTGTGCTTCAGCATTGCACCTTGCTTCATAAGCTTGACAGCCCTTGTGGATGAGGCAGCGCCAGGTAGGGCGGTTTTGTGCCAGCGTTTCCCAGGTGGTCGTGTCTATGTCAAGCGACTTCAGGGAGGCCTTGAGTGTGTTTTTGTAACGTTTCTTCTGCCCTCCATGTGAGCGTCTTCCAGCAGAGAGTTCCCCAAAAAGGAGCTGCTTGGGGGTGTGCTCGTCCGGCATACGGATGACATGACCTGCCCACCGGGTCTGTGCTCTCATCAGCAGTGTGTGGACTGATGGTAGACTTGCTCTAGAGAGATCGTCAGTGTCTGGTACTTTGTCTTGCCATTTGATGCGCAATATTCTGCAAAGGCAAGTCATGTGGAAATGATTGAGCTGTTTTGCATACCTTCGATACACAGTCCACGTTTCACAGGCATACGGGAGGGTAGTGAGTACCACGGCGCTGGAGACCTTCAGTTTAGTTGCTGGGCTGATTCCTCGATGTTCCCATACAGTGGAACGCAGTCTACCGAAAGCAGAACTTGCCTTTGCTATTCTGCAGTTAACTTCTGTATCAATAGTCACTGCTCAGGAGAGGGTGCTTCCAAGATAAGTGAACTGGTCCACTGCCTGTAGTTTCTGCCCTTTGATTGTGATTATGGGTTCTGTGTACGGTGCATGAGGAGCAGGCTGGTGCATGACTTCGGTCTTTTTAATGCTGATGGTGAGTCCAAAGTTGTCACAAGCCGTGGAAAATTTGTCCATACCGACTTGCATCTCTGGCTCTGAGCCAGTATGTGGAGATGCCGGCGTTGGACTGGGGTAAACACAGTAAGAAGTCTAACAACACCAGGTTAAAGTCCAACATGTTTATTTGGTAGCAAAAGCCACTAGCTTTCGGAACAGGCTGTCCCTTCGTCAGGTGGGTGGGAGTTCTGAACACAAACAGGGCACAAAGACACAACCTCAATTTACATGAATAATGATTGGAATGTGAGTCTTTACAGCTAATCAAGTCTTAAAGGTACAGACAATGTGAGTGGAGGGAGCATTAAGCACAGGTTCCGCACACATGAGGACGGCCTCAACCGGGATATTGGGTTCATGTCACACTATCTGTAACCCCCACAATCTGTCTGGATGTGCAAAATCTCACTAGCTGTCCTGTCTGAAGACAATACACATCTCTTTAACCTGTGCTAAATGCTCGCTCCATTCACATTGTCTGTACCTTTAAGACTTGATTAGCTGTAAAGACTCACATTCCAATCATTATTCATGTAAATTGAGGTTGTGTCTTTGTGCCCTGTTTGTGATCAGAACTCCCACCTACCTGACGAAGGGACAGCCTGTTCCGAAAGCTAGTGGCTTTTGCTCCCAAATAAACCTGTTGGACTTTAACCTGGTGTTGTTAGACTCCTTTCTGAGCCAGTATACAGGACGCAGTCATCGGCAAAGAGGAAGTCTCTCAGAACAGTCTCCTTCACTTTGGTAATAGCTTGAAGTCTCCTCAGGTTGAAGAGCTTCCCATCCACTCTGTACTTAAGGCTGATTCCAGCAACACTGACCTGGAAGGCAACATCCAGCATGGCAGTAAACATCATGTAAAATGTAATTGAAGACTAAAGGCCAAATTTCTAAACTATCACCACCTTTGCATTATATTAACCTCTGCACCTTTTTTTTCCAATTCTGTTCCTATTTCTCCTGAGGGAAGTGATTTATACTGTAATATAGCCCATTCACAGCAACAGCTATTATTACAGTATGTATTACAGTATAAATTACAGTACATTACAGTGCAAATATTACTCCACGTGACCACTCTTCATACATAACTTAGAATGCGAATTTTGGAAAGTTATTCAACAGCAAGGGGGCCTCACAGCTGACAGCAATCCTGTCCTCACCTGACATCCACCCAGGTACATTCCAATAGAGGTCACTGACTAGGAGCAAGGGGTGAGAAACTTGATGCATCTCCCCTGCCCTCATCCAGCTAACCAAGTTGCAGATGTCAATCACATTAACCTCATTGTTGCTCCTGATTATTTCTCACCAAACTCTGCACTGCCCACATACATGCACCAACCCAACAGATGCAATCACTCAGCCACCAAGGGGACCAATCTCTAAAGCAATATTTAATAAATGCTTCACAAAAATTTTAAGAGTTAATTATTTTCATTAATTCATTGCACAGGAAGGGCATCTTTCTTGGGTTAGACTTTAGAATTAATGTGGAGAAATACGTTTGAAAAGGACATTCAGGACAGCCCAATTAACCTAGTGAGGAATCATGTCATATTACAGAAAATACATTGCAGCGCTTGATAAAAAAATCCTGCTACATCTGTATTTGAGTTAGTAAATTAACATTCAAGTAAAGGCATTCAAATTCAAGGTGCAATGCATAAATGGTCCTTAATGTTTTCAGTTAAAAGTTTATTTATTAGTCACAAGTATTCCCTAGTCGCCATACTCCTGTTCGGGTATACTGAGGGAGAATTTAGCACGGACAATGCAACTAACCAACACGCCTTTTGGACTGTGGGAGGAAACTGGAGCACCCGGAGGAAACCCATACAGACACAGAGAGAACATGCAGACTCCGCACAGACAGCGACCCAAGCCGGGAATCAAACACGGGTTCCCTGGCGTTGTGAGGCAGCAGTGCTAACCACTGTGCCACCGTGCCTCGTTTTCAATTTCATAAGTAAACCAAAGGATCATGAAAAACAGTCAAGTTAAAGACAATCCAAGAAATTAGTCTGAAAACTATTGAAGCAACAAGTCTTCATGCTCAGTAAGTTAATCAATGTTTTGCTAACGAAATGACTTTGCGGTCCGATGCCCAGTGTCTTATAAACAAGCATTACCAGGTCATGCATAGTATTCACACGAGAGGTTTTCTCGGTTCTATTCTAACAATATGCTTAATTCCCACATTTAGAGCAAACCCGCACCTTTGCTAGTGTTGCCAACTCTCCAAGGTTGTCCTGCATTCTCCAAGGCCGGGAGATTAATACCAAGCCACAGTTGCAAGCTATCCAGATGAAAAAAATCATCGGATCCTTTCCCAAAATTGTGTTTCAACATTTTCTTTTACACCCCCAAAGCTTGAGCACAAAAATCAAGATTGACACTCAAGAAATAGAAATAGAAACCCTACAGTACAGAAGGAGGCCATTCGGCCCATCGAGTCTGCACCGACCACAATCCCACCCAGGCCCTACCCCCATATCCCTACATATTTACCCACTAATCGCTCTAACCTACGCATCTCATAACACTAAGGGGAAATTTTAGCATGGCCAATCAACCTAACCCGCACATCTTTGGACTGTGGGAGGAAACCAGAGCACCCGGAGGAAACCCACGCAGACACAAGGAGAATGTGCAAACTCCACACAGACAGTGACCCGAGCCGGGAATTGAACCCATGTCCCTGGAGCTGTGAAGCAGCAGTGCTAACCACTGTGCTACCGTGCCGCCGCAGTACTGGGGGAGTGCTGCACTGTCAGAGGTACTGTTTTTCAGATGAGACTGTATCCGGAGTCTACCTGCTCGGGTGGATGTTAAAGATCCTGTGGCACTATTTCAAAGAAGAGCAGGGGAGTTATCTCTGGTATCCTTTCATTCATTAGACATAAAAATATTGGAAATGGTGAAATGGGGATGGTGAAAGCCGTTTCCTTAACAGTTGAGGTTAATTCAAATGGGTAACAACGGATCAATTTCCTTTTCAATTGGTATGGAAGGCAGTGTGCCAGGAGTGTGGATCATTGGCAGGAGGATGAGGTGAGCTGGTTCAAGGTGGGAGGCCATGTGATGAAATCTTTTGAAATCCAAACAAGAGCTGGTAACCCTATTACTAGTTTAGGGTAGACATTTTCTGATAGGCCTTTATCACAACTTCTCTGAACCAGTGGCCTGCTCCACCATTCAAAAAAGATCATGGCTGATCTTTTGTCTCTACTTTTCTGCAAACCGCCCCCCCCCCCCCCCCAAAAGTCCAGACTGCCCCTTGTAGATCAAAAACCTGTCTCGCTCAGCTTTGAACATATTCAATGACCTAGCCTGTGCTCACTAGGAAGAGAATCCCAAATAGTAACACTTTGTTGTCCTTTTATGGCACTTCAAAGTATATTATTAGTAATTTGAAGTGTGTCTGCCCTGGAATGTATATTCAGTACTGCATAATTAAGATTACTTCATGGAATCATAAATTCCCTACAGTGCAGAAGGAGGCCATTCGGCACATCGAGCCTACATCGACAACAATCCCAACCTATCCACAGAACTTCACTATTTACCCTGTTGTCCCCCTGACACTAAGGGGCACTTTAGCATGGTCAATCAACCTAACCCGGACTGTGGGAGGAAACTGGAGCACCCGGAGGAAACCCACACAGACACGGGGAGAACATGCAAACTCCACACAGACCGTCACCTAAGGCTGGAATCAAACCCAAATCCCTGGTGCTGAGGGGCAGAAATGCTAAGCACTGTGCCGCCCATTGTTGGGTATTTTTAAGAAAAAACATTTTGGATATGCGATGATAATGACCAGCAGTGCAAAAAAATCAATGTGAATATATTTGTGGGCGGCACAGTAGCAAGCACTGCTGCCTCACAGCGCCAGGGACCCATGTTCGATTCGTGGCTTGCGTCACTGTCTGTGTAGAGTCTGTACGTTCTCCCCGTGTCTGCGTGGGTTTCCTCCGGGTGCTCCAGTTTCCTCCCACAGTCTGAAAGACGTGCAGGTTAGGTGGATTGGCCATGCTAAATTGCCCCTTAGTGTCAGGAGGACTAGCTAGGGTAAATGCATGGGGTTATGGGGATAGGGCCTGGGTGGGATTGTGGTCGGTGCGGACCCGATGGGCCGATTGGCCTCCTTCTGCACTGTAGGATTCTATGATTTAGACTATATTAACTACTGTACGAGAATGCATCCAAGGAAGGTCCGGATCTTCAGACCAATTCATTCTCAGTGATCACAAGCTGCTTAACTGTAAAATGTTCTATATATATATGCAAGGTCTTCCTGGAAAGCAACTGTTTTTCATTCTGACACCTTCCTGATGAAGAAAAGCCCATTTCATAGTAAGAATAATTATGATTCAGTAATTTTTTGGGAGGTGAAAATCAGTAATACCAATAAACAGACACTGATAAATGCCATGACAGCAATGCATTTCCTGTTGACAAGTTATTGTGAAAGAAGATCCGACTGCATTTGTCCATATCTTTATTCTGACTTTGATTTTCTTGAAATAATATGTAACATCATGGCAATATAGTTTGTTTTGACAATCTGTCACATCATGACAGTAAATCTGGTTTTGCAGTGTGGCAAGTTAAAAGGAAAAGAAGTTATGTTTTAATCATTACTCACAGCTCACACAGCATCGTAATGCATCACAAAATGTGAAATACTAAATTTAGAAACTATTTTTAATCCGGCAATTAAGGCAGAGTAGCTGAAAACAACAGAATAATGCACACAAACTCTACTTCACGTTACTACTGATCCCAAACAACATCACCACGCTTATGTTAAAGCTTCAGTTTCCTCCCTCTCAAATGCAAAATAGGCAAAGATAAAATACACAGCATTGTTTGCTAATCAAGGCGCTGCTGGTTTGAATATACTCCACTCACAACAACTGCCTAATTGGACAGATTTTGTAATTTCTCGGTAAGACCACTAGATGGTGCACCACACATTAAAGGTAAAACACATAGTAAAAGGCCCCGTGACAAAGTGGCACATCTGTCAGCTCAAGAAGTGGTCTGCCTTCCCAATTGAAAGTTGGTGAAGAGTGGCAGCGGGGGGGCAGCTGGAAGTTAGGGCAAAACAAATGTAAATGACCAGACTCACTACATGTGAACTGTACAAATGTAACTGATATTGCAGCAACATCTTGCATTTATACAGTTTCTCTAGCATGGCGAAATGTCCCAAGGTACTCCACAGACTGGCAATCAAACAAAATTCTCACACTGATGCGTGTAAAAAGGTATCAGGCCAGGTGATCAAAAGCTTGGTCAAAGAGGTAGATTAACAGGAGCCTGGTGGCACAGTGGTTGGCACTGCTGCCTCACAGCGCCAGGGTCCCGGGTTCAATCACCGGCTTGGGTCATTGTACAGAGTCTGTACGTTTTAGGATATTGGTATGTAGATAGGCTGGAAAATTGGGCGGGGATCCTGGATTCAGGATTCAATCCTGGACCGGGGAGCGGCGCGGGCTTGGAGGGCCGAAGGGCCTGTTCCTGTGCTGTATTGTTCTTTGTTCTTTTTGTTCTTTGTTCTCCTCATGTCTGAGTGGGTTTCCTCCGGGTGTTCCGGTTTCTCCCCCCCCCCCCTCCCCCACAGTCCGAAAGATGTGCTGGTTAGGGTGCATTGGCCGTGCTAAATTCTCCCTCAGTGTACCCGAACAGGGCGCCGGAGCATGCGGTGAGTAGGGGATTTTCACAGTAACTTCATTGCAGTGTCAATGTCAGCCTACTTGTGACACTAATAAATAAACTTTAAACTTCAAAAGAAAGAGCGTGGCAAAAAGTGGGAAAATCAGTGTGTAAGCCGAAGACAGCTGAAGGCATGGCTGCCACTGGTGGAGCAGTGGAAATTAGGATGCGCAGGACGCCATGATTGGAGCGATCCCGGAGAGTTGCAGGACTGGAGGAGCGAAGCCACGGAAGGATTTGAAAATACAAACGAAAATGTCAAATTCAGGTTCCAGGATTTCGCAGGACATGATTGAGAGTTTTGGCAGTTCAGGGCATCTGCCCAGGTGTTTGGGAGCACTGGGGTAGGGATCCTGGAGTCTCGCATGGGCAACGGATGAACATTCTGTGATTTACCAGCCCTGAATGGAACCCAAGGTCTGGCAGTTTCCAATGGGTCTCTGCATTATACTGACTGCATTATATTTTGGCTAATTCCTGAAATAATACCGTTTGTTAAATATTCAAGTTGCACAGATAACCATCCCACTGTCTTTCTCTCTTGACAATAGTAAATAACAATTGCTGCTTCAATTTACATGTATTTTCAATTAGCTGATTTCAGTTAGAATTTTTATGCTTCTTCAAAGGGCACCCTTAAGATAAACCAAAAGAGAAAATGCTGGAAAATCTCAGCAGGTCTGGCAGCATCTGTAAGGCGAGAAAAGAGCTGACATTTCAAGTCTAGATGACACTTTGTCAAAGCCCTTTAATAGAATCCCTACAGTACAGAAGGTGGCCATTCGGCCCATCGCGCCTGCACCGTCAACAATCTCAGGCCCTATCCTTGCAACCACATGCATTTACCCTGCTAATCCCCCTGACACTAAGGGGCAATTTAGCATGGCCAATCCACCTAACCGTTGCGCCAACGTCCCTTGTAAATAACCAATCTCTCTATCAATCACAAACAGGCTCAGAAATGACCTCAAAACATTTTTCTTTGGAATTGGAAACCCGAGAAACAGATTACATTTTATCTCAGGTTAATATATCAAAGAAGCATGTTAAATATCTTCCAGGATTTTCCATTCAATCGCAGCCGCTCTGTAAACAATAGGTACGCATTTGTCTCTCTTTTAGTCTGACATGTTTTCTTGAAATTTAAAACAAATGAAGTTATCAACTTTTGTTCAAAAGATTAGCTGAAGCCGGACTCAAATTCACCGTCCAGTTAGATTAAAATCATTTCCATCAGCTGTACAAACTAAATACTGCTGTACCCAGAGTCACCATGTTACTAGAAATATAACTGGCTGCACACTTCATGGCATCTTTTGTTTGAATAACGAACAATCAGTATGACTGACTGTGCAGTGTATCTTTATGTATTTCATTCCTTTTGATTTGATTTATTGTCACATGTATTAACATACAGTGAAAAGTATTGTTTCTTGCGCGCTATACAGACAAAGCATGCCGTTCATAGAGGAGGAGAGAGAGTGCAGAATGTAGTGTTACAGTCATAGCTAGGGTGTAGAGAAAGACTAGCTGAGGTAGATCCATTCAAAAGTCTGATGGCAGCAGGGAAGAAGCTGTTCTTGAGTTGGTTGGTACATGGCCTCAGACTTTTGTATCTTTTCCTCCTGTCTTGACTATTTTGTGGCCATGCCTTAAAAGGTATTTTGAAACTTTACCTGAATAAAATTTCATACAAGTTCTTCAGTCTTTTTTTAAAAACAAATAATTTTGAAGTACACAAAACAGACATTGGTTGAAGAATGATGAGAAACATTGTACCGGCCTAAATTCTACAGATGCATATTGGGAACATTAAAAACTGCAGACCTCTCTCTTCTGCTTTGCAGAAATTGGTTACCATGTTTGAGGACAGAAAAACACACTTCAAAAACTATTCATTAGCTGTGAAGTACTTTGAGATATGCTGAGAATGTGAGAGCCCTTATAAATTTCTTAAGAGTCACAGGTCTGGAAAAAGTAACGAGTTCAAGTCAAGGCTTAGGGGGGGGAAGGTTGAGGCCTTCAAGTAGAAATGTTATAGGTGGTATTCAAAAGCACAGCAAGTCTATTCTTAAATTTAACAAGGTTGTGAAATATGGAAACTTATCATGTCTTTTCAAATCATAACTCGGCCATGAGGAATTTCATTTATTGAAAAAAAAAGTTTCATGAAAGGTGGTTAGCACTGCTGCCTCACAGCGCCAGGGACCCGGGTTCAATTTTGGCCTTGGGTCACTATCTGTGTGGAGTTTGCACGTTCTCCCCGTGTCTGCGTGGGTTTCCTCCGGGTGCTCCGGTTTCCTCCCACAGTCCAAAGATGTGCGGGTTAGGTGCATTGGCCATGCTAAATTGCCCCTTAGCGTCGGGGGGGACTAGCTTGGTAAATATGTGGGGTTACAGTGATAGAGATGGGTGGGATTGTTGTCGGTGCAGGCTCGATGGACCGATTAGCCTCCTTCTGTACCACAGGGATTCTATGATTCAATTGGAACACCTCCTTCTTCTATATTCCCCTGACTGATCATTCCGGTTTGGTTGCTGTGAGAGTCATTCTTCACTGGTAGTTTCAAAACTACTTTCCTCACTTCTGATTCCAATCTTCACCACTTTCAGTTTTGATTTGCTAATGTTTTTCTTTAAGCTAACCAAGAAATGACAGTAAACATTCGCTGTGTGGAGTGAAAGCATCAGTGCACTTCTGGCAAAAAGTGGAACATCTGATGATGAAATAATAACTTGGCAGGCAGGATGCATGCTGCACAACAGGATTTGTAAACAACATAACATTTTCAATTAATTTGCTCTAGTTATTGTTTTTGGGTGCAACTACTAAGTACAACTATTTTTAGGAAGAAGAATTCCTGTTTTATTAAGAGAGTCAGAAAATGTTTCAAATTAAGCAAAAAAAAAACCCCTAAATCTCAAAGTGCTTTACAACCAATTAAGTACTTCGGAAGCATCACCACTGTTGCAATATAGGAAACAAGGGAGCCTTGGTCCAAACATGGATAGAACAGTTGAACTCAAAAAGTGAGGAGAGTGTGACAGCTCTTGACATCATATCAAGGCAACATTTGATCAAGGAGCCCTGGCAAAACTGAAGTCAATGGGAATCGGGGTAAACTCCACTGGTTGGAGTCATACCTAGCATTAAATAAGCTGGTTATGGTTGTTGGAGATTAAGCACATCAGTCCTGGAACATTGCTGCAGGAATTCCTCAGGTTAGTAACCCTGAGCCCCGGTGGCACTGCTGCCTCTCAGCGCCAGGGATCCAAGTTCAATTCCGACCTCAGGTCACTGTCTGTGTGGAGTTTGCACATTCTCCCTGCGTCTGCGTGAGTTTCCTCCAACAGTCCAAAGATGTTAGGTTGATTGGCCATGCTAAATAGACCCTAGTGTCAGGGGGATTGGCAAATACATGGGGTTACGGGAATAGGGCCTGGGTGGGATTGAGACTCGATGGGCCAAATGGCCTCCACCTGCACTGAAGAGATTCTATGATTCTAGTGTCCTAGGCCTAACGACACCTTCCAAACACAATTTAGAAGGACAAGGACAGCAGATGCATGTAAACATCACCAACCTGCAAGATCCCCCCAAGCCACACACCAATCCAACTTGGAACTACAGCGCCACCTCTTCACTATTGCTGGGTCAAAATTCCTCAGCTCCCTCAATAACAGCACTATGGGTGTACCTACGCCACATGGGACTGCAGCGATTCAAGTAGGTAGCCCACGACCACCTTCTTGAAGGCAGTTCAGGATGGGCAATAAATGCTGGTTTAGCCAGCAACACCTAGCCAGCAACACCTACTTCCTATCAACAAATAAAAAAAGAGGATGGGAATTCAGGGATCACTGTTTTACAGACACCGATATTGTTCTTTTTTAGTTGGTTTATTTCAGTGTTGAAATTCACAGCATTTATCAGTAGCTTGATCTGTGCCTCAGATGGTAAACGCTGCTGGTGATACTATTTATATTATTTTTGCCACGTGCTACTGGAAGCAACCCAGATTTTGACAGTGCTGAAACAGGCTGCCTTTTAAATTACAGTAAATTAAATTTGAATGGCTTAATAAGGTGCAATGCATTGCGGATAGAGCAACTTGCTGCAATTTCATTTCACAAATGTAGTGGGAAGAAGAATCTCCTCTCCTCTACATGAATTCTGTACTGCTTGTTGGATTTCCCCTGCATTTCCCCCCAACCCGCCAACCAAAAAAAAAATCACTTCACCTTTCTCTCCTCAAAAACCATCTGTGGTGATAGTCCCTTTAAGGGTCAATCTGTGGAGTAAGGGTCAGATGGCCTGGGGAACCAATCAGGAAGCATGGTGGGGGGGGGGGGGGGGGGGGGAGGAGAGTGATCACCCTTGTAAGCACAAGTTTCTGTACTCAGTCATCTCGGGAGGTGACTGCGGCCATGAGGCTGCAAACCTCTGTATAATTTTAACCTGTAAATAAACATGTTGCGTTTTCCCTAACCTGGGGAATGAGCATCTTTACACCATCCTTGTAATTAACAACTTTTGTTTATCTCTTCTAACTCTCCCGCCATTCTTCTCTCCATAAATTATCTTGGGATATTTTTCTTCATTAACAATACCGTATCAATGCAAGCTGTTGCATACAAATTTTATTTAGTTGTAATTTGCGAAAATAGGTGAGGAAATATTCCAGAAGGTTCAATGTGAAATAAAGCATTGAATCATAGAGTTTTACAGCATGGAAACAGGCTCTTCGGCCCAACTTGTCCATGCCGCCCTTTTTTTTAAACCCCTAAGCTAGTCCCAATTGCCCGCATTTGGCCCATTTCCCTCTATACCCATCTTGCCCATGTAACTGTCTAAACGCTTTTTAAAAGACAAAATTGTACCCGCCTCTACTACTCCCTCTGGCAACTTGTTCCAGACACTCACCACCCTGTTCCAGACACTCACCATCCTTGCACTGAGGCTTAGGCTCTTGTACCAAGAGTACATCCCAGAGAAAATGTTTTCCAGGGAATTAGTATACCGTACAATGCTTTGTGTGCCTTGACTAAACCAGTCATAATTTTGACACATCTCAAATCTTCCCTCAACTTGCTATGCTCCTAGTAAAACAAGCCCAGAAGGTTCTCCAACCTAACCCTATACTCTCCATCTCCAGCCCCCCCACCTCCCCTCTACAAACCAGCCCCAACTCTTGGAACCATTCTGGCAAGACTTCTCTGCACCCCCTCAAGGACCGACACATCCTTCCTGAAGAATGAGACCAGACGTGAAGGCAATAGTCTAGCTGTAGCCTGGCTAGAGCTTTTTAAAAGGTTGACATAACTTCCTTGCTTTTGTACTCAATACCTCTATTTATGAAGCCTAAGATCCCATATTCTTTCCTAACTGCTCTCTCAATATGTCCTGCTACCTTCAAAGATCTATGCACATGTATCCACAGATCCCCGAACCTTGCACAACCTTTAGAACTGCGCCATTTAGCCCACATTGCCTTTCCTGAGCCCGTCTGCAAAAACGTATCACCTCACACTTCTTTTTAAATCTTAAATTCCAGTAGAATCAAGAGACAATGAATGATGTCAAAAAGAAATTGGATGGTCACTCGAGGAAAATAAATCTGCAGTGCTATGGAGGTGAGCGTGAAGGAATGGACCTGACTGGACTGCTCTACCGAGAACTGGCCTGATGGGCTGAACGACCCCTTCTGTGCCATAACAACTGGATGAAGGAGCAACAAAATGGATTTTATTAACTAGTTAACTGTGAATCAGTGTGAATAATGTGTTATTTCTTCACAGTAAATTTCCTTGCTTCCCTTTTTTAGGTATCAAATTAAGCGTACTAGAAGCCAATCAGGTAAGAAATGTGTTTGTCTGGAGTGCCTGCACATGCAGTTTTTTTTAAACAATGTACTTTCATAAAGCATTCAACAAGGTGCCATAAAAACAGGAATAAACAGTCCATTTTCAGGTTGGCAGGCAGTAACCATTGAGGCACCAAAAGGTCGATGCTTAGGCCACAACTAGTTACAATCATTATCATTCATTGTCTCTTGATTCTACTGAAATTTAAGATTTTAAAAGTGTGAGTCTGATGTAGCCAGGTTTGCTGATGATACTAAGTTTGTGGGGAAAATAAGCTGCAAGGAGGATGTAAGAGGTAGAGATAGTTCAGTGAGCAGACTAAAAACTATCTAAGTGATCATCACATTAATGACCACTACATTTTCTAAATACTCTGATGAATCTTCACATTAATCCAATCAGTGCCTTGAGAATACAGGTGTGAGTGCATGCGTACGTGCGCGCATTTTAGTGTGAGAGCGTGTGTGCGCGCGTTTTAGTGCGAGTGTGTGTGTGCGCGCGTTTTAGTGCGAGAGTGTGTGTGCGCGTGTTTTAGTGCGAGAACATGTGTGCGCGCGTTTTAGTGCAAGAACGTGCGCGAAAGAGCATGTTTATTTATTAAATGGTGTATTTTGTCCTCTTACATTACATTACCAATCTTTTTTATCTATTTTAAAATCATTTTAAACATTTTTCTTTCGGCATCTTGTTCCTCTAAACTCTGCATTAGATTTTACTTCTGATGTCTGCTGCGCTAATCATAAGTCATATAATTTATAAACCTAATGTTATTATAGAATCCCTACAGTATGAAATAGGCCATTCAACCCATCGAGACTGTGTCAACTCTGACAGAGCATCTTACCCAGGCCCTATCCCCGTAACCCCATGTACTTAGCATGGCTAATCCACCGAACCTGCACATCTTTGGGAGGAAACCGAAGCACCCAGAAGAAACCCATGAAGATACGGGGAGAACGTGTCAACTCCACACAGGCAGTCACCCAAGGCTGGAATTGAACCTGGGTCCCTGGCGCTGTGAGGCAGCTGTGCTAACCAGTGTACCACCATGCCGCCCCTGTTATATGCGATTACAATTTATGATTATTTTATTCGTTGTTCGTAAGGCAATTATTGCCCATCTCCAATTGTCCTTGTACAGAGTGGCTTGCTTGGCCATTGCGGAGCGTAGTTAAGAGTCACTCACATCAGTCAGAGCAGGTAAGGATGGCAAATTTCTTCCCTAAAAGACATTAAGTGAATGAGATGGGTTTTGACAACAAACAAAGGTTTCATGGTCACCGTTACTTAGACTAGCTTTTAATTCCAGAATTTATTAATTTTGATTCCACCAGCTGCTGTGGGATTTGAACCTATGTCCCCAAAGCATTAGCCTGGTCCTGTGGATTAGTAGTCCAGTGACATTACCATTATGCCACCATTTCTCCCACGGAGCTAATCATTTTGATATGCGTCTCTGGAGGGAGAAGGTTACATAACAAACAATTTGACTTTATTGCCTACTGAAAATAATAAATGGTGAATGTATTAATTGTCCCAGAGAGTGAAAAAGTAAAGAATTAAAAATCACTTTGAAACCTTTGCAGAAGGTTTACCTACTTCATCATATTAAACATGTGGATAAGGGCTGCTATCTACTCCATTGGACTATACACTAACTTATAGACTTAAAATACAGAATAGCAGCTCAACCGGACCAGTTACAATTTCCATTGAAGAGTGCACCCGTTGATAACTGATTTGTATTCCTGGTCAGTTTTCAAAGACTTTAAAGTATTTCTGAAAAAGTAAACATTGTCTGTAAAACCAAACAGTGTAAACATGCATGCCTTTGTTTATTTGTGGAATCTAGCTGATTTATGTTTGAATAATGATGCTCCATTACGGACTGTGTCCAAGCTGGAACAATGGATGAAGATAGCTCAACAACATTTCCCCATTTAGACCAGGCTTGTCCAAGGTATGGTCCACGGGCCAGATGTGGCCCACAAAGCCCCTCTATGTGGCCCGCAGAGGAAGCTTTCAAAATTCCTATCAACTAGCTGAATTCCAATGCAAGATTCTCCTCCAATCAGAGGCTGCTTCTGGGCGTTATCAGCAGCAAATGAGGGAGAGAAAAAGTCCTTGATTGGTCGGACAGCGTAGGGTGGTGTGCAAGAGAAGGGAAGATATGTTGGAGCTGGAGGCCTAGAGACCAAACTATGTTGGGGTCAGGCACAGTGGAGCTGGAGCCCAGGAAGACCAGCACAACAGGGCCGGAGAGGTCTTAGCAGGACAAGGGAGGGCAAAGTGAAATCAGGCCCAGGGAGATTGAAGTTTTGACATTTTGGTAGGAGCAGGGAGGAAATGGTGAGTGAGTGAGTGAGTAAGTAGGTGGGTGGGGTGTTGAGGGGGTGGGTGGGATGGTGAGGGGATGGGTGAGGGGATGAGTGAGGGGGGGAAGTGAGGGGATGAGCAAGTGCGGGTAAGCATGAATCTGCCTTACGCCCAGTCTCAGTCTTATCACTCACTCGCAACACCGCACACCAACATATACACAGGCTCGCACCCACACCTTCCCACTCACAAACACTGAACCTCCAACGCCCTGGTCATTTTTACTGCTTACTCCGACAGTTTATTGCTATAATATTACTTTACATTTGTTCAGCAATTCTTTCTTTCCTTAAAACATTTTTTTGAGCTAAAACCTTTTTGAAATTCAGTTTATTGTTGTGCCAAACCTTATCTTTCTGAAATTTGCTCATCAGTCCTTGATGAGCCTGATTTAGACCTAATAAGAAGAATCTCACGCCCAGCCACAGGTCATATCCGATCTTAAATTATGTGCCAAATGTCATCAAGAGTAGCAATGTTCTTGCTGATGATAATATCCTATAGAAGGTTATAATGGTATTTTTTTTAAGAAACATCTTCACAGCCCAAAGGCTGCAATGCAGTGTGACTTAATTGAAAATTTCATATATAGGCTAAGTAATTAGGTTAAAAATGTGCAAACATGTTAACAATCATGTAGTAACAAAAATAGACATATTCAGCAGGTAACAGCAAACTGCTGGACAGGGTATTGAAGGAAGGGTAATGTTGAATTAAAATTCTAAATAATACACCATTCCTACACGGTAGCACAGTGGTTAGCACTGCTGGTTCACAGCTCCAGGGGCCTGGGTTCGATTCCGGCTTGGGTCACTGTCTGTGTGGAGTTTGCACATTCTCCTCGTGTCTGCGTGGGTTTCCTCTGTGTGCTCCGGTTTCCTCCCACAGTCCAAAGATGTGCGGGTTAGGTTGATTGGCCATGCTAATGATTGCCCTTAGTGTCCTGAGATGCGCAGGTTAGAGGGATTAGTGGGTGAATATGGGGTAGGGCCTGGGTGGGATTGTGGTCGGTGCAGACTCGATGGGCCGAATGGCCTCTTTCTGTACTGTAGGGTTTCTATGATTTCTACATTACAAGTACAGAAGTACATATAAATGTCATTATTAAGTACTTCACCGAGGGCCTGAACCATGTAAGGAGTAGGGTTACTATTGGTTCATCATCATTGCCGTAAGGGAAAATGAGAACCAAACCACAGTAGGCACCAAATCAGAAATGGATAGTAAGCATCTTCAATTTTGAGAGTATCTAATCAATAATCAAAGGTTGTCCAAGTTTCTGATCTACTCTTTAATAGAAAACTACCCTCAATTACAAACATTCAAGTCCATGATTACCTTTGTTTCAACATATACAAAAAAAAGTGATGGATGAAATGTTGTAAGGAAAGTAAAAATCCTCAAGAAGCCAGAACTCCCAAGTCAACGTTAATAATTTTAATATTCTACTAAGTCTATGCACATCAAATACTGTAGCTAATCTGATCAAGGGAAAAGACACCTCATCTTTTGGCTTCTTCACAGAATTGCACTAAAGATGCAACATGAAAACAGGCTATTCCATTCAACCAGTCCATGTTGTTGTTTATCCTCTGCATGCGCAGGAATCTTAATCCCATGTGCATAGGGTGTTCCCATTTCGTGTTATCACACCCTTCCCTTCAACTACCGATATAACCTATCCTTCAATTTGACATTGGTCAATCATCAGCTCCGGTTCTGCATTCCACAATCTACAATCCTTGAAAGCCTCTCCCCTCTCTCCATCTTAAATCTCTTGCATTCAAATCTTTTACGTCTGTGTCTCCTCATTCTGGACAAATATAGCACCAAAACCCAGAATTCTGTCCCAAACTCAGAGACATAGAAATGCAGAGTTAACTATCATATTGTTGAATCATAGTTGCAACTGGTCTAAACAAATCTGTGAATATTCCAATTCAATTTTACCCAACTCTTAGTGGATCCAGATAACACCCGAGTCAGATTTGTGAGCTATGCTTTTTGGTTATAGTCATCTCCAACTCCACCCTGTTACCCCACCTGGCAAGAGGCCACGCAATTCTCAAAATAACCAGTATTTGAGAGACAAAGAATAGCTAATATCATATGAATGGACTTCCATAGAACGAGAAGTGAGACCTTGTGAACAAGGTGCGTTTTTGATCTTCTAGTCAGGAACACAAGTTATATTAAACCGGAAGAGTCAGCAGTCAAACAAGTGAAACAATTTGAGCAATTTTTTTGAAAATGGAAATCGCTCCAGTTTAGAAATCTTTCTTAAATCTGGTACAGTAGTAAAGTGTCTATGCATTCGTGCAACTTAAAGCAAGCTTCAAATTGGTTAGTGTAGAATCACAGGATAAAATTACACAGAGTAATTACAGTTCCTGGAATTTGTTGAATTACAACATTCAAATTGTACCACTAGGACTTGAACTACATCATCACAAAAGCACCAACCCTGTTCAGCAAAACAACATCACTCAATAATCACAAAAATAGTTTAAACAGAACAGATCTTCTGCGTAGGCTTGCATTATTACCAAAATAAAAATGTGAGCATGACATACTTAAATACCATATGAGCTACACTAAAGAATAGCTTCATTATGTTAACCCCTGGGGTATCTTAACGATAGTGCAGACTTCATCCAAACCTTAAATTACAAAAAGCAATGAATAAAACTAAACAAGAGTGTTCTTGTTTGCAGCAATGTGATGTATGACATCTTGTATAGCTAGATGACATCTTATCTGCGTTATGCGATTAAATATTTTCAGTCTTTTGATACCTCTGACATTTTAATGGTTTGGTGGGCTGAGCCGAAAAGGACGGGAACATGACTAAACTGCAAATAGCCCTCCACGTTTCCATGTTACGTTTCAAATGGCACAGAAAGCTGAAGATTTAGGTGCTAATGAATGAATGTGTGTGCATTTTAAATATGTCAAAGCAAATTCTGGGATAGAGCAAACAGTCCAGTGAAACAGATCCTGGTAAATTAAAGTCTAGACATGTACACATTGGTCCATTATTAGAATGATGCATGTATTTATTTTTCTTTGACAAAATACATCTTAGTTGTTGTCATTCATTATTTGGTTTACTTTGTGGTGACAGTTCAGCCACAAAATTGGAACTGTGCATTACAAAGTTAAATCAGGCATGATCTTAAACATTTTACTGTTATATACATATGTTTTTAAATGTTGCAATACTTATCCAAACAAATAACCTAATCTTAAATTAGAGTCCAAGAAATCTAAAGCCCCACTCGCTTCCTCTGCTCGTGATTATCTCACTAATTCCCAAACCCAAGAGGCAGCTTCTAGCATATGGCACACACTTCTTTTTAGGTGTCGCAATCTCTCGAACACTTTTACAGTTATTGATGAATTGATTTGATGAAGCATTCAACTTCTTCCATCACTGTAAATCAGTACAGTAAGTAGTCTCACAACACCAGGTTGTGAGACCATGAAGGGGCAACGCTCCGAAAGCTCGTGCCACCAAATAAACCTGTTGGGCTTTAACCTGGTGTTGTGAGACTACTTACTGTGCCTACCCCAGTCCAACGCCAGCAACCCCACATCATGTAAATCAGTACTCATTATACATCATGTATTACATTGCATAACATCCCTATTGTTATAAAACAGCGCATCTGCTGATCCACCAAAACTGACGCCAAGGGAGATCTGCCCGTGGTTCAGATGCCAGGGATCAATTTCAAACTGTGGAGAATTAGGATAGAGGATGTGGTGTGCAGTTTACAAAAAAAAAAATCAATCCACCTTAAACTTTACAAAATCAGTTTCAGTCTTCAAAGTTACATATTATTTCCTTTTATGGTACTTCTGTAACTCCAGAAGGCAAGAGGTGAAAGACTATTGATCTGAGGGATGGAAGAACCCCAAAATACTTGGTATGGTTTGGTTTGTTCCTCAAAGGGAAATGGTTAGCTCTTCAGTATGACAGGTTAAGAGAAAACATGTGAGCCATGAAAAAATAACTGCGTTGCAGTGGGTTGCTACATCTGGAAATACTGAAACTGTCTGTGACATATAATTTGTGTATTAGACGTTGAAAATATCAGTATCGATGATTTATGTTTTCTTTCCCTGATACATGGAGGGTATGTATTCTGTATATGCTTGACATGAGTAATTTGTAGAAGCATTCCTGTGGATGAAAGTATCCTAAGTGACAGAATTATTACTTACCTTGTAGGAGCTTCTTCATCCTTTAAACCCAGGACACCACAAAACCACTAGAATGGGTGGGCACAGACTGTTTGGAGAGAAGTACAAAGGCTCAGCCTCCCTTTTAGTCCAAGCTGTAGAAGAGGGCCATGTCAATGAAGCAAGTTTATTTTTAGCACAATAGTGCCTGGAACAAAGTCCTAGTTAAGTTCAACTAGTCAACCAACTAGCAGTGGATTGGTTCATGATTCAGTGATCTCTTCCACTGACAGTAACTTGTAATGGAGGACTTGTGAAATTTCTGTACAGGCCATTTACTGCAAATAATAATGAGAATAATCAAGTATTGATTGCATCTTTCCAAGTATGGATTTGGTCTGAAGGTGGTGTTCTCCAAGCTGTATAACACCAAAATGAAGCACTGGTGTTGGGATGTTTTGAGTTGATGAATTGAAAGCATCACACCAGAACATTAAAGTATTATGCTTTCAATTGTGTTTTTCTATGAGCATATTAATACCAGACTACTCAGTAAGCCAACTGACAGCACTGGAGTAGATCATCCTTCTGGAAATGGGAATGGGAAGTACCTGAACAGAAATGTCAATGAAAATTGAGAAGGAACACCAGCTATGGATAGGAGGACGACTACACTGATATAAACTTTTAAATAGAGATATTGAAGGAGTCAAAGCCACTAGTCACTAGAATCTGGCAAAGTTGTAGCCAAAACACTCAAAAGCTTTCCTACCTGGACCAGTTCAGAAACTGCACTGAGCACACTGAAAGCAGACCCAAAGTGATAGATAGCAAGGAAGAGACCAGGGAACAAAACCTGGAATAAATGTGGAGTGAAGAACTTATAATGTTTTCTACTGGCAATTTTATACTCAAAGGAATATTTGAACGAATTTGCTCAAATCCTCAAAAGTAAATGTCCCCAAACTTTTAACGTGTTAAAAGGACCCAAAAACAAACGGTAAAGTTGTTGCAGAGAGAGGCAAACAAGAGAAAGTTCAATGTTGGTGACCAACTGCTAAATTAATTATTTCTCCATCACCTCAACGTCCCCCAACGTCAAATGACAACTCTCCTTATTTTATTTCTTGAGAACTAGTTAGTACTGGAACAATTCACACTTTTAACTCGGTGCAAAAGCTGAAGGCAAAGAAAATAGAGTGAAAATAAGCTGGTGAAAAGATGAAAACAGTTCTTTCGTGACCACATGAATGGGCTGTAGTTGGCTTTCTACTCAAGGTCAGCTAATATTAAAAAGACCCAGGATTCCACCAGCCGAATATTATCTTGCAGCTAATCAGTGCCATGTGTTTTGGGACCATCTTGACGGGTGCAGTGCCAATTTCTTTATTTGTAGCTCTGTCTCTTGACTCAAGGGTCCCAAGATGCACATGTAATTACTTCAAAGTCTCATCTGTAACTCTGCTGTAGACCTTCATTATCAGAAGATCTGTACAGTACAGTTAACCAATGGAAAATCCCAGCAGGTCTGACAGCATCTGTGAAGAGAGAATAGAGCCAACGTTGAAGGGTCATCCAGACTCTCAACGTTGGCTCTATTCTCTCTCCACAGATGCTGTCAGACCTGCCGGGATTTTCCAGCATCTTCGGTTTTTGTTTCAGATTCCAGTATCCGCAATATTTTGCTTTTATCTTAGTACAGTTAACCAAGTGGGTTTTGTCCAACATGCATTCCTTGACTCAACTATGAACGTCAAGAGTTCACTCATAGAATTTGAGTAATCTGGCGATCCAGATATTGTCGACTATCTCATTGAAACACTACACAATGCATGCCACACTCACTGGGAAGAGTTCACTAGCAGCCTGGACTGCACTCAAGCCAGCCTGAAAGGTTGAAGATGGATCCAGCAACTAGCAGCAATCCACAACTTCCAACTGGAGTTGCATCCCGCCAAGTGCAGTGGCTAATCAACTTGTCAAAGGTGGCAGAGCACTCACCCCAGAGCAAGCAATAGTCGCAATGTTGCTATGGAATGGTGGTCCTTCAAAAGGGAAAAGACACGAGATCAGCCCAAACAGCTGAAGCCATAAACACGGTTGAGGTGCAATCAGCAAACTGAAACCTGGCAAAGCTGCGGGTTACAACCAAATCTATACTGAATTTCTTCAGCACTTTGGCCTCCTGGCAGCAAAATGGCCCTCTGTATTCCTGACCAGAACCACCCAGGAGAAGCAAATATTTGGTGGACTAAGATCATAACAATCGCCAAGCCTGGCACGAATCCTAAAGAAGCTTCCTGTTACAGACCAACTTCTCTTCTATCCATGTGTTATAAGCTGCTGGAGGACATCAGCTTGCCATATCCAATCAACCGTGGCGGATACACTATCCATCGGCCAAGCTGGATTCCAAAACGAGCACAGCACAAAAGACCAGATACCTGCCCTCACCACCCACATCGAAAACGGTTTTCAGAAGTGCCTGAAAACTGGAGTCAAACATCTCAATCTCACTGCAGCCTACGACACTTGTTTGGCATAAAGATCTACTAGTCAAGCTTTCTAGGCCCTACCACCCTGGATTGTTGATATCATCGCTTCTCGACTTCAAAACTGACTGTTGAGCCAGTCCATGGAAGAGGCAGCAAAATGGCCAACATCAAAGACCAGTACTGACCCCCAACCCTGTTCAACTTGTACATAACTGACCTGCCAGCCACATGTAGCTGCAAGTTCATCTATGCAGTTGACTTCTGCTGTGCTTGCCAAGCAAGAGATTTCACTGGGATTAACAATGCTCTTAATAGAACAAAGAAGAACAAAGAACAATACAGCACAGGAACAGGCCCTTCGGCCCTCCAAGCCCGCGCCGCTCCCTGGTCCAAACTAGACCATTCTTTTGTATCCCTCCATTCCCACTCCGTTCATATGGCTGTCTAGATAAGTCTTAAACGTTCCCAGTGTGTCCGCCTCCACCACCTTGCCTGGCAGCGCATTCCAGGCCCCCACCACCCTCTGTGTAAAATATGTCCTTCTGATATCTGTGTTAAACCTCCCCCCCTTCACCTTGAACCTATGACCCCTCGTGAACGTCACCACCGACCTGGGGAAAAGCTTCCCACCGTTCACCCTATCTATGCCCTTCATAATTTTATACACCTCTATTAAGTCTCCCCTCATCCTCCGTCTTTCCAGGGAGAACAACCCCAGTTTACCCAATCTCTCCTCATTACTAAGCCCCTCCATACCAGGTAACATCCTGGTAAACCTCCTCTGTACTCTCTCCAAAGCCTCCACGTCCTTCTGGTAGTGTGGCGACCAGAACTGGACGCAGTATTCCAAATGCGGCCGAACCAACGTTCTATACATCTGCAACATCAGACCCCAACTTTTATACTCTATGCCCCGCCCTATAAAGGCAAGCATGCCATATGCCTTCTTCACCGCCTTCTCCACCTGTGACGTCACTTTCAAGGATCTGTGGACTTGCACACCCAGGTCCCTCTGCGTATCTACACCCTTTATGGTTCTGCCATTTATCATATAGCTCCTCCCTACATTATTTCTACCAAAATGCATCACTTCGCATTTATCAGGATTGAATGCCATCTGCCATTTCTTTGCCCAAATTTCCAGCCTATCTATATCCTTCTGTAGCTTCTGACAATGCTCCACACTATCTGCAAGTCCTGCCAATTTTGTGTCGTCCGCAAACTTACTGATCACCCCAGTTACACCTTCTTCCAGATCATTTATATAAATCACAAACAGCAGAGGTCCCAATACAGAGCCCTGCGGAACACCACTAGTCACAGGCCTCCAGCCGGAAAAAGACCCTTCCGCTACCACCCTCTGTCTTCTGTGACCAAGCCAGTTCTCCACCCATCTAGCCACCTCCTCCCTTTATCCCATGAGATCCAACCTTTTTCACCAGCCTACCATGAGGGACTTTGTCAAACGCTTTACTAAAGTCCATATAGACGACATCCACGGCCCTTCCCTCGTCAACCATTTTGGTCACTTCTTCAAAAAACTCCACCAGGTTAGTGAGGCATGACCTCCCTCTCACAAAACCATGCTGACTATCATTAATGAGTTTATTCCTTTCTCAATGCGCATACATCCTATCTCTAAGAATCTTCTCCAACAACTTCCCCACCACGGACGTCAAGCTCACCGGCCTATAATTACCCGGGTTATCCTTCCTACCCTTCTTAAATAACGGGACCACATTAGCTATCCTCCAATCCTCTGGGACCTCACCTGCGTCCAGTGACGAGACAAAGATTTGCGTCAGAGTGACAAAGATTTGCGTCAGACGACCTTAGTAAACTCTCTGACTACTGTAAAACTGGTGCCTCAAACCAAGTGCTGCCGAAACGGTATCATGTGTCCACCATCTTGACAATGCAAAAATTTGACCTCTACCTAAACAGCAGTTGCTTCAAACACCATCCTACTACACCCATTCACCCTGGTGACATTTTGGACCACACACTGTCCTTGAAGCCTCTCGAAAGTCACAGCTAAACTGAAGACTCATAACAATCTCATTAGCAAACTAGCAGGAGCCTCTTGGGGAGCCAACACCAGAATTTTAAGAACCTCCTCTTTGGCTCTCTGCCACTCAGCAGCTGAGTATTGCACTTCAGTCTGGAAGAACCATGTGCACTGCAAACTAGTCGATGTCCAGCTGAATGAGACCAACTCAGCAGCAATCTGGTCAAACACAAATTGGTTATCTGCACTCTGCCACCACAAATCCATCATGAAGCTAGCACAGCACGGTTGCTGGAAAGAGTGCACAAAAATCCAGACCGACCACTGGTAGAAGACATCACCCACCCATCCAGCAAACACTTCATCTCAAAGCTGCCAAGCTGGACCAATTTGCCCGAGCGAGGCAGTGCTGCTGAAGTTTTGTGGAAGGACCTGTGGCAAAACACCAACAGCACAGTCCAGAATCAGCACTGGCTGATGATCTCACATTGGAAATCCAAGGTTTCGACCTCCCATGATGCAAACTGGTCAAACTGAATGGGTTTCCTCACTGGAGTCAGACCCTGCCACAACAACCCCTTCCATTGGGGAGACCATGACTCCCCCCTGTGCAGCTGTGGTGAAGTGCAAACCATGGTGCATATAATCGACAAGTGCCCCGGCTTCAGCAGCAGTCCCACTGTCCTACATCAAGCTGAGGAGGAGGCTGCCAACTGGCTGAAGAATTTCAAATTTGACATCTAGCTGTTCATCAGTGCATCTGATAGTAGTTAACCATGTCAAAATCTCAAAGCCCAGCCAACATAAATGAGGGTCAACAACGTATTGTCCTTTAGTACCCACAGCAGTATCTCTCTCAAAGCATTTTTCCGCAAAAGGCAGGGAATAAAACGATCTAATATTACAGTGCTGCTACCTTCAGACAAGTGAGCTATCAAGAGAAATAACAGAAAATATTGGATAGTTTCTATAATTATGTGAGCGCAGGCAAGGATAAATCAACTTTAGGTTTTCCACTTCTTCCAATTTGAGCTTTCCATTTGAATCATAGAATTCTTAGCGCAGAATAGGAGGCCATTCAGCCCATTGAGTCTGCAAAGACTCTCCGACAGAGCTTCTTACCCAGGCTCATCCCCTGTCCTACCACCATAAACCCACGCATTTACCCCACTAGTTCCCCCTCACCTACACATCGTTGGATGCTAAGGGGCAATTTAGCATGGCCAATCCACCTAACCTGCACATCTTTGGACTGTGGGAGGACACCCAGAGGAAACCCACGCAAACGTGGGGAGAATTTGATCTTGGCTTTTCCATTTACCATTACTGATAACTATCTGTGTTTACCACCACAGTACTTTGCAGTAGTTTACCATATAAAGAACCTACCTTCAAAAATAAAGGTGACGTTCAACCAACATTGAGATGCATCAACAGCTAACAGAGAGGCAGCATTACAATATTTTGTTGTTGTATTACAATAAACAACATGGTCTCAGTCAGTTCTAACATTGTAGCCACTTGTAAAACACTTGACTTTTTCCATTATCTGGGAGATTTTCTGTATTAAACTGAACTATACAAATAAAAGCTGTTGCAGGAAATTAAAATTTTAAAATAAGGGTTATTCTAGATTTAATTTGCTGTGTAAAGTGACAGCTTTCAAACTGCAAACTCAATTAAATTTCAGTACAATGTACATATGGTGTCAAAGCTACAGATTAGAAGCCATGGCCCATGTCAAAGAGACCAAAACCTGCAGCTTCTAATTACAATACATCTGTTCTCGTGAAAAAGACTTGAAAACTGCAGATTAACAAGCCTACCTTGAGCATAAGCTGTACTTAACACAATTCAAAATGGTTCCTCAGAAGTAGCTGTACAGCATACGGTCATTTCACCCCTGACCTTGACTTCAGAAGCATTATAGATAGCCCAGGTGTCTCTGAAGTAAATCAGCCAGTGTTCCCACTGCTGATCCATAAGCCAGTGATCCTTGCTGAACAGGTATATGGACATTGGGGAATTAATGAATCACGCTCAGCTGTCATGTTTCCCCACAGCCAAATCAGTTGATTGTCAAGGCGTAGCATGTTATGAATGGGAGGTGTTGGGAGAGCATCTTCTCTCCCCTTCCTATCACGAGGAAATCGTTTCCGGAAAGGACAAAAAGAACAAAACTAGAAAAACAAGAAGTATTTGAATCATTTTGACCCCTTCCTCCTGCTGATGTAAATCCACAGCTCAGCACAAGGTGGCATTTACACACAGAGGAGATACAAGGGTGAACAGTTAGATCATTGTAAAATTCACATATCAAAAGAAGTCTGAGACTGGAATTAAGCAATGGTGTCCAAGCATGAATGGATTTAGCTATGCTGTATTAGCTTCACAGTTTCTAACCTGGACACTGGCTGCCATTAATGTCTAATCTGAGCAAGTTCAAAAGTCACCATAATGAATTTAAATTTGTCAAACCATCAACTTGTAAAGGCAATATGTGGCTCCACAATAACTTAATCAGTGCTGAAATCTGGGAGAGAGAGAAATGTTCATGCAGACAATAGGTTGCATTAATGTGTGAAAAATTTCCCGTTTAAAACCAAAAAAAAACTCAATCCTCTTTACAATTCAGGATTAGAAATTAACATGCTGAGTGTATGCAAAAAGTCCAACTCCAAATCTGGCTTTTGGCCCAAAGTTCTTTAGCGTGCCAGCAGAAAATATGTTGAGGTAGTGGGATTTTCTGATATAGCGATGAGAATGTCAAATGGCAATTTGCTGCGTTCTATTTTATGATTCCTCGACACAAAACATTCCAACATTGAATTATCATTTAAGTAAAATATATTGCAATACTTTCTCAGAATCAAACTGCAAAATATTTCAATAAACTACAAATAATTGAGTCAATTGTTCAACCTTTGGTACGGTCATTACACACTAACTGCATGGAGGCAATGTCATCACAATACCGATTTACTCTAGGGAGAAAAAGAGAGGAGCAAAGAGCTACCAAGTGATTTCAAGGTCATAATCTGAAATTGGGGCTTAGTGACCATTAAAGTTGGCTCAAGTTATACTTGAAGTTCATGACATCATCTGAACCGCTTGTAAAGACTGCTACCTTGTAATCTTGACATCCATTACTGTCTTTTTAACATTATCCAAAAGATCAATCATGAAGTACTACTTGCCTCCAGGCCTGTAGATAACATCATCCTCTGTTACAAATGAAGTTATATCACCGGTCTCCGCTCTCTCATAACGCGATTTCTTTTTCGGTGGTTTCTTTATTTTAGACTTTTTCCCAGCTTCCTCATTAGTGGCACTGTCTTTGTCATTTTCTTCGTCTTCAGTGTGGTCACTTTCTGCATAATTCTTAGCACCTCCTTCCAAAGTGCAGCTGCGACGTGGCCTGGAATGTTCATTCTCTCGCTTATCCCTTCTATCTCTCTCCTTGTCCCGATCGCGATCTTTCTCTTTATCTGCCGTCATGATTCGCCACGTTCCTTCCTCTGTCCTCTCACGGCTTGGCCTCCGTGAAAGGTAGACAGTAAGCCTGGGCTTCAGTCTTCTGAATTTAATGCTCAATTCCAGAAAAAATCCGGCCACTCCAACAACCCCAAAATGTTAGTAACTGCTGGGGAAAAAAAACAAAACAGAAACAGATTACAAAATTATCTTCGCAAAACAGTACGTTCCAAATATGCACCTATGCACTTTGATTTGCTGAAGGAGAGAGGGAAGGAAAGAACAAGTGAGGCAAAGGAAAAGATGCGCTACGCATCACAAATGCCAAGAGCTTGCCATTTTCACCCCAACCCAATTAGCAGCTATGATCAAGGTAGCGATCATTCAGGTAAAGTACTGGATGATCCTGAGACACAATTTAGTTTTTCCATCCTCTACATTGATAACTACATCACCCTCCTTCAGCTTCAACTATGATAAAGATCAGGAACTCCACCAAATAAAGGACCAAAGTTGTGTTCTGGTATTTCTTTGTAAATGTGTTTACACATCCACCCACAGCAGCATATTCCTACAGATATCAAACCTCAGTGTTGCTAACAACAGAACTGGTCATTACAGATAAAAAAAATATACATCATTGCCAAATTCTAACCACCAACTAAACATGATCTTTGATTCCACTGCCGTTCAGAATAAGTGTGGAGAAAATAATTGTGTCAACCCAATAGCCAGTGATTCGGAGTGCCCTCTGATCAGTTTCATGATGCTCGGATTTTATTACTGGCTAACAACAGTGTTGCACCGTCACCTATTGCCACAGTCAGTTTGATAGCATCCTCATTTAGGCCACGAGTTCAAGCTTCATTTTGGACCTTCAGTGTGTGGACCAAGTTGAAACTTAAGAGGGTGCACTGCAATGTCACAGATCGCACCCTTCAGAGGTCAAGTTGAAACAAAACTCTGCCTGCCTCTTTCAGTATTTCACTTTAGAGATCCCATGGAACAATTTGACGAGTAGCAGAAAATTCTCTCAAACCAACACCACCAAAACTAGATTATCTACTCGTCTCATTGCTGTTTTATCGGATATTCTAGTGCACAAGGGTTGTCACATTCATCTGCATAACAGTGACCTCAATTCCTAGTAATTCACAATACGTGAAGCGCTTTTGGGCTTTACTGAGAGATGCAATAAGGCCGTATATAAATTAGCATTATTGCTTTCTAATTGTGTCAAAGAGCTGTCTTGGTATTTCCAATGATGAACTATCTGGATACCTGTCATTTTATGACTAAAATAACAGGTTTTTTTCAGGTTGAACACAATATTCTGGTTTGTGTAAGTCTTTGTTAAGTGAGGTCTCTGAGACCAATGTTACAGCATCACTCTATACACCATGAGGCCATTACAGTTAATGAATACTGCCTGTACTGATTTTAAAAAGTCTTGTGGAATGTGCCTTTGCAAAGAAGGTCTGGAACGAGATGCAGTGGTATTTGTCGCGGTTCGTCCCGGGCAGCTCGGTGACGCAGGACTCTGTGCTCTACGGGCTGTTTCCGGGAACGCACACCGAGACAAATATCAACCGCTGCTGGAGGGTCATCAACTCGGTGAAGGACGCGCTTTGGTCCGCCCGAAACTTGCTGATCTTCCAGCTGAAAGAATTGTCCTCGACCGAGTGTTGCAGACTGGCACATTCCAAGGTCCAGGACTACGTGCTCAGGGACGCGCTCAAGCTTGGGGCAGCCGCCACCAAGGCACAATGGGGAAAGGCCACCGTGTAAAGCGTCTCAACCGAGGCAGACCGAGGACCAGGTAACTGCAGAATACCCTCGGCCTGCGTAACTGTGTGCCAACCTGAAAAATAACGGCACACAGTAAACTCTGACACATGTATATAGTTTTACGAAATGAAATGTAACGGAATGTAATGTTTTTGTAAATGAGCACGGTATTGGACTGTAAAAATGATTATTTTTTACACTGTTTATGACATTTGGATCTGTAATTTTGCAATGTTTTATTGGAGAGTTTTTTTTGTGTGAATAAAGTATATTTTTGAAATTAAAAAAAAGTCGTCTGGAGGCCTTTTGGCTAAGATCAAGTGTAGTATGGTCGGCTGCACTTGGTTGAGGTCATTAGGTTACACTGAAGCTTCATATGTTTCATATGAAGCAATTTTTTAAAGCGGCATCTCGGTCTTTTGGCTAAGATGCAAATGAGCTCAAGTCTTGGAGGAGGAGCCTCCTCCTTCTCCAATCAGCTTGGCTCATGTAGATCAGGCCCAGGACAGGGTGGTTTGGTCGCTCGCCCTGTCTTGTCAGCCTGGATCTGAAATGTCTCAACTTGTTGAGACTCTGAATTGGATTTGATTTGATTGAATTGGGAAAGTATAAAAAAAAATTTTTTTTAAATAAAAAAAAGTCGTCTGGAGCTAATATAGTGGATTCTAAAGAAATCAGAGTTCTTTTTATACCACATATAGTAGACCAGCAGTTGTAATATCTTTATGCAACACAAGGGCAACTAGGGATGGACAATAAATGCTGGCCAGCCAGCGATGCTCATGTCCCATGAATGAATAAACAAAAATTAATCTGGCGATCTGGGCAACATAATGGCACAGTGGTTAGCACTGCTGCCTCACAGCACCATGGATCCGAGTCCAATTCCCGGCTTGGGTCACTGTCTGTGTGGAGTTTGCATATTCCACTGTGTCTGCGTGGGTTTCCTCCAGGTGCTCTGGTTTCCTCCCTCAGTCGCAAGATGTGCAGGTTAGGTTGATTGGCCAGGCTAAAAAATTGTCCTGGAGGGGGTGGGGATTAGTGGGGTAAATATGTGGGATTACCGGGATAGGGTCTGGATGGGATACTCCGTCGGAGATTCAGTGCAGACTCGGTGGGCCGAATGGCCTGCTTCTGCACTGTAGGGATTCTATGGTCTGGTTTCGACCTTCTTGCAATTTTCCCCCATTCTTCCCCATGGTTCCGGCTGGGATACTGTTCCATGCTTGATGAGCATCCTCCAATGCCTCAATGAACTTCCTATTAAAAACATGAGCTTTTGGCAATGAAAGTCAGTGGGCTATTCAACCACTGGCGTCATTACTACTGGTTCTGGTATTGACTGATATGTAACAAAGTCCATAGATTGAACAGCAATTAAAATTTACCACAGTTAAACAATTTTGACTCGTTCCATTGGAATTTTCTGCTTTAGGGCTAATTTGTTAAGCTGTTTAGCGCAGTTTCAAGAATACTTAAAACCAAGCATAAATACAACCGGCAAAGTTTCCAGCACCCTTTATCGCATTTCGACACAATCCCTACTCAGGCGAGTAAACCTGTTTTTCCATATCTGTAAAATACTGCATTATTGCAGTCATGTTTCCAAGGGTTAAGAAAAACTATTTTATACACTTCCAACCACAACACAGCCTGCTGAAAAGAACCTAGTCACACATTCAGCATTTGCAGTCAATCAAAATACGCCAACTGTTGAGAGCTGAGCAGGACAGACAGATAAAAATATAGGAGGATGAACATAAATATGCTTTATTAGTTAGAGATTAGTTGAAAACACCAAAAGAAATCCACCTTGGCATAGTCTTTAAAGCTTCTGGATGCATAATACCAGGGACAGAAATCACTGGCATCACAGCCACTTGCAAAACAACAATCTACTTACTGCGATGCAATTTCGAACATCAAGCAAGAAATGGGATTTAAATATAAATGAGTGACTCTAGGATTCAGTGCAAGTACTACATTGGTGTATATAACTGTGTGACTGGCATGCATACCACATTGCGGTTTTGGTAATCACATTGAGATAAGTTCCATCTCTGAATATGCATACACGGAGTGATGGGGATTTTTCCTTTTGTACTGTAACTAGGATCTCTAATACCAAAACTAAACGGCTAGAAAAGAAACCAAATATACAAACAGGACTCGAGCAAGTGTTCACAGGTTTATGATCATTTCTTTAATTTATAACGTTCTTTTTAACATCTTGTCAGAAATCTGCCTAGCAATAGTAACAAGGATGAAAGAAAGTCCTGAAGGGGAGAAACCTGTCAAGCATCAGGAACAGCCAACATTTCGGCACAGTGGCTAGCACTGCTGCCTCACAGCGCCAGGGACCGGGGTTCGATTCCCAGCCTTGGATTGCTGTCTGTGCAGAGTCTGCACGTTCTCCCTGTGCTTATGTGGGTTGCCTCCCAGTCCGAAAGACGAGCTGGCTAAGTGCATTGGCCATGTTAAATTCTCCCTCATAAAAGCAAATTACTACAGATGCTGGAATTTGAAACCAAAAGGGAAAATGCTGGAAAATCTCAGCAGGTCTGGCAGCATCTGTAAGGAGAGAAAAGAGCTGACGTTGAGTCCAGATGACCCTTTGTCAAAGCACTTTCACAATAACTTAATTGCAGTGTTAATGTAAGCCTACTCAGATCAGCCATGATCTTATTGAATGGCGGAGCAGGCTTGAGGGGCTAGATGGCCTACTCCTGCTCCTAGTTCTTATGTTCTACTTGTGACTAATAAATAAACTTTATTTTACTTTTTCCAGGGGCAGGCAAACCTCTAAAAGTGATCAGGGCATTTCCCAGACATGAGAGCATCTAAAAGGTGATCAGGTGCAAATTGCTCTAGTACTGAAACTGATTATTTAGATGACTGCTATTGTAATGTTAAGTTCCCCAAGCAGACACTGTTTATCTAAACGGCTGGGTGCTTCAAGGCTTTAAATGCTAAACTCTGCAAAAGGAAATAATTTGAGATATATAGATTCTCGAGTCTGAAATAACATAAGGGGAAACAGTATAATTGTTACCCCCCTCTCAGAAGCCAGTCCACACCTCATAGTCAGAAGCCAGTCGGGCACACTCAACCCAGAGGCTCGGACCCATTTCACAGCCAAGTGGTCCCGTAACATATTTTCAGAGATGTTATGGTGTTGCATCAAAATCTTAGAGCCAAGACACTGCAATAAAACCTTTGTAAAGGCAATTTAAATATCTTCAGTGGACCAGGAAATGTCATTTCCTTGATGATCAGTCCTGTACTGTGTGGTAACTATAAAGCTGGGATTTGACCAACATATTTATTTAATTTGGGTGTTATTTAGGAAAGGAGAGTCTGAGGGAGTTCAGCGATCGTAGATATATTTTTGGAACAAGGGGTGATTCTGACAAACTGCGTGCCTGGTTAGTTATTCATGTACTTAAGAGTAATGTAGCTCCTTTTGTTGTGTCTTTTTCTTTTAAGTTAATAAATATTTAATAATTGTTATATGACGACTGGGCTGGTTCCTCACCATGAAGCGGTGTTTCACTGGGACACCCTTTTCAGGTAACAGAATGGTCCATGACATTATATTTATGCAACGCATTTAATGTAGTAAGATTATACCACAATATTTTCTCTCCAATGATACTTGGCATGGGGAACACGGTAATCCAATCAAACAATGACCTGGAAGACATCATTTCTCAGCTCGAATCAACAGAAACCATTCTGAATCATCATCTTCTCTCCAGCCAAATTTACCCTCAAAGGGAATGCCAGAAACAAATGGCAATCAGGATGAAACAGTACAATGTTCTAGTTTTGGAACTGCCAGGCCTTATAAAATGTAACGATGTAATTATCGAACAATGCAAGTGACAGGACTTAAGCTCCAATTCAGAAAACTAAGAGTTCAGCCAGGGAGTTTAAGGTCCCAACCTCATCTATCGGTAAGTAAATGCGAGGACAAACTGCAAGGTGGATCAATATGAAATGTTAGTGATTGTCCAGTTCTTAGCGATTAGATGCACGTTCGTTTTGATCAGAGTTGAAATGGCTGTGCCAAGTCGCGTTTATAGAAGTCTGATCTTTTCATTAATTTTAATGATCCACAAAGGTAGTAGAGTTTCCAGTGACTGTTATTCCCTGCCAGCCTAGCCTCTTTATTCCAGAAAATAACTAAGAAAGCAGCTGGCTGTGTTGTTGAATATAATCCAGACCAATTTTATGTGCAGCTCTCATCATCATGGCAGGTCTACCAAAAATAATCATCCTACTTAAGGCAGTGTTAAAGATACTTTACAAGCATTTTGTCACACGTTTGCCTGGAACAAATCTTTAAGGCCAATTAAATGACACCGCTATGAATGAAAGCGTGGATTTATGTAGTATTCAAATATCCGATAATCTATTTTAGCAGGAGGAAGTACAGCTGGTGAAAGAGGTCCCAGTGCAATAAAGGATCAATATAAACAGACACCACCTCAAAGGGAAGAATTTTTTAAACTTTTTCTTCATTTCTTAGCTACTCGTTTTCTTCTTATGAGTTATTGCTTCAACAGAACACGTTCTGTTTAACCATATCTTTATTGGCAAGTCCTGTGATGAAATATACCAATTATTATTACATACTGAATGGTGTTCCTTCCACTATTGTTGGGTGGTAAGTACTCTTGTGTATTGAATGACATGTACTGGGAAAAGGGGTGTGAAGGAAATTGATCAGGATTTCATTAAAACTGGAAGATTTTATCCAGTGAATGGCTATGCCACACTGACAAGGAAGGTCCTGGGTTCAATTGCTATTCTATAATGAACTGGTTATAATCTCAACTGATGCAGCAAAAAGGATATTATAATTGGCCTCTGTGCAGCAGAAGGATAACAGAATGAGAAGACAGTGAAGGAAAGAAAGGGAAATAAAATGGGTAGGTTTCCCGATCTTGCTCACAATTCATGAACCTTCTTCTAAGTGCACGGCTGTGGGAATAGGAATGGAGTTGGACGTGGTTCCCCTTCAGTAGAACAGTATGCCAATACTAACTGTTAAGGCTCACATACCAAGTGTCACCTGGAAAAGGTACAGGAGAATAGCTGTCACAATCATACTCCAGCAGAGGCTCAACATTTTCATGAATAAAGGCGGCACAAATTATGAGAAAAGAAAAGCTAAGTCTCAAATTCATACTGTTATTAAATCACATAATAGGTTAAATATTTCTTCAATATATTTCAGGAGTTGGTATTTCTTTTTTTCTTGTTATTATATTTAACTATCATTCATTTAGTCCCTTGCCTACATCGTGTAGCAATTTCATCGATATGTCAATTTAATGTAACTATTGCTGTAAATTTTAGCATACTTGTTTAATCTACATCAATCACAGTTCTGTATCTTACTCCCAGGAGACCTTTCTGGTTGGCTTGCAAACACAAAGATCTCTGCTCCACATAACAGACATTTTTGATATTTTCTGTACAATAAAACTCTCAAGTGCATGTGATATCATAAATAAAATGATTTCAAATTTCTCTGGTACTTTGTTAGGAAATCTTCTTTAATGTTGAAGTCAAAACCTTCATCGATAACACAGGAAGTGAGTAATTAGCATGTTTTTGAATTTAACACAAAAACCATGACTCGTTTTGTTTCTCCACGAAGTAACTACATACAATAAAATCAGGCACATGAAATCGAAGCAGATGAATGTACTATTATTTATCATTATTGTCACAAGTAGGCTTACATTAACACTACAATGAAGTTACTGCGAAAATCCCCGAGTCGCCACACTCCGGCGCCTGTTCGGGTACACTGAGGGAGAATTTAGCATGGCCAATGCACTTAACCAGATTGCCTTTTGGACTGTGGGAGGAAACCGGAACACCTAGAGGAAACCCACGCAGACACAGGGAGGACGTGCAGACTTCGCAGACAGTGACTCAAGCCGGGAATCGAACCTGGATCCCTGGCGCTGTGAGGCATGATGTGGAGATGCCGGCGTTGGACTGGGGTAAGCACAGTACGAAGACAACACCAGGTTAAAGTCCAACAGGTTTATTTGGCACTAGCTTTCGGAGTCGATGCTGTGAGGCATCAGTGCTAACCACTGTACCACGCCATATGATACCTGGATCTGTTTTTGCATATTGAATTGCAAAAATTCAGAATGAATTGTGTGGGAGTCTGAAACCAGGAATAATCACCAATAACTCCATTCAGGCATTCAAGAGAAAATTCTTAAGGCAGAGTGATAGAATAAGGATCTTAATTTGATGTGGAGTAAAATGACGGTTAAATACGTACCCAAGGCAGAAATAAACAGAAGAATAGCGTGATGAAGAGGAGAGGGAGCAGCCTTGTTTGGAGTATAAACACCAACATTAGTTGAACAAGGCAACCTGCTTATGGACTGTAAATAACATATAACTTTATGCAGTTGAGCAGAAAAACATAATGCACATAAAGAGAAGCTTAATAAATGCATGATGGACAAAGGAATGGAAGGATGTGTTAACAAGGTGATTTAAGTTTCAGGTGGGCCATAAAGATTAGTACAGACACATTGGGCCAAAGCCCGTTTCTGTGCTGCTGATTATGTCAATGCAATTCCAGAGTTGAACATTAATCCACTATCAGTTGGTTTTAACCAAACTATTATAGTTAAAAACAAAATATTGCGGTTGCTGGAATCTGAAACAAAAACAGAAAATGCTAGAAAATCTCAGCAGGTCTGACAGTGTCTGTGGAGAGCGAATAGACATGATGTGGAGATGCCGGCGTTGGACTAGGGTAAACACAGTAAGAAGTCTGATACCACCAGGTTAACCTGGTGTTGTTAGACTTCTTACTGTGTTTACCCCAGTCCAACGCCGGCATCTCCACATCATGACTACCATCGACACCGCAAACTGCCGGCTCCAAGTGGAGAGAATCGGCACTTTAACCTGGTGTTGTTAGACTTCTTACAGAGAGAGAATAGAGCCAACATTGAGTCTGGGTGACCCTTCGTCAGAGAATATTATAGTTTGTCTTTCCAAACAAGGCAAGGAACACAGAAGACATTTTAATTATTTGCATGTTTATTAAATCAGTCACTCACCCTTAGCTTACTGATGAAGGTAATATTTAAACACAAGACAACTGCTCAATTTCAGTTTACCGCACTTAGTTTGCAGGAATGGAAAAAGAACGGTGACTACCGAAGCTACAAAAAAGTAGTTCAAATACATATAGCATGTAGAATTCAAAATATTGGGAGGTAGGCTGCAAATGGCACATTAACAACCAGGAATCCAAGCTGCTTGACGATCGTTACAATCATTTTGGGATCAGAGTCAATAATGTGCACCCAAAGACAGGTAATATCATTCAGCCAATCTTAATATTCTGTAAGATGCTAAACTAGAAGCATTAATTTGGGAAGGGAAACATTTACCTTTGATCTGGCAGAAAGGCTGCCATATATATGAACTGCACAGCAAAAGTGTTGTTGTCCAGGAGACTGCCTTACATGTAAATTATATGGCAACTTCATCCCACACCTCTGAATTCAAAGTCACTGATAATTTAAATTATTTTGTGCTAAGTCCAAACAGTGTGTTATTTACACTGCTTAATCCAAATGATTGGATTTTTTATTAGTCTTAAAGTAGTGTCAGGGGGACTAGCTAGGGTAAATGCATGGGGTTATGGGGATAGGGCCGGAATGGGTTTGTGGTCAGCGCAAACTTGATGGTCCGAAAGGCCTCCTTATGCACTGTAGGATTCTATGTGCCACCCACCAATGCATACAATAAAATATATTTTGCAAACTGCTGAACAAACTGACTATAAACTGACTTGACTCATTCGGTACTTTAGTACGTCCAGAGGATGTGATACGCTGCCATTTATAATGCATGTTTTTCTTTCTTTTTTACTCAATATCCCAAAAGAATCTTCTTTAAAAATCCGCACTTTATGAATAGGTTGGAAGGGCTTAGTTCATATCTGCATTCCATTTCAGAGGCATAGAGTTGAGCAGAACAAAACAAGAACAATCTGTTGAGATGAAAGTAATGCCAAAATTATGTTATTTAGCCAAGGGATAAGGATTAGGTAGAGTTCAGTCATTTTCCTTGACAGGGTCATCTGGAAATGACAGTTGAAAGACGATGAGTCGTGTTAATGATAATGCAAACCCTGATGTTACATGCTGAATGAAAGCCTGAAGCTTTATACTGAAGGGCTCCAGGATAATTGTAACAGGTGACAGATCAGAAATATCGAACCGCATCGTAACCAAACGTTCTCCATTAAGCAATAAGTGGAGTTTTGGGAAAGTATTTTTAAAAAATGCCAAGATAGTTTCAACTGGAGGATTAAAGTTCTAAAGTACATTCTGTCCTTTTCATCTGTCGAATAGCTAAGTTGCAGCCAAATGTTATCCTTCCAGTTCAGAAGCAATATGGTTGAATCAAGAGTATTCCCCAATTGTGGTGAACTAACAACATAACAGGATTACTCTACGGACCCAATTGCAGCAGCATCTTGCTGTTGAAAGTTGCTGAATCTGGGTAACCCTAGTGGTGTCATTAGTCCATTAACCTCTGCAAGATGTGCCGGATCATCGACACGGATGACATCATCTCACGTGAGAACACCATCCACCAGGTACAGGGTACGTACTCTTGCAACTCGGCCAACGTTGTCTACCTGATATGCAGCAGTCACGGGCATTCAGCCTCTGATCTTCAGGTAAGCATTCTCCAAGGCGGCCTTCACGACACACAACGCAGAATCGCTGAGCAGAAACTGATAGCCAAATTCCGCACACATGAGGACAGCCTCAGCCGGGATCTTGGGTTCATGTCATACTACCTGTAACCCCCACGACTTGCCTGGACTTGCAAAATCTCACTAACTGTCCTGATTTGAGACAATTCACACCTCTTTAACCTGTGCTTAACCCTCCCTCCACTCACATTGTCTGCACCTGTAAAGACTTGATTACCTGTTAAGACTCACATTCCAACCATTATCTTGTAATTGAGTCTGTGTCTATACGTGTCCGGCTTGTGAACCCAATCCTACACTTACCTGATGAAGGAGCGGCGCTCCGAAGGTTCATGCTGCAAAATAAACCTGTTGGACTTTAACCTGGTGTTGAGAGACTTCTTACTGTCATTAGTCCAGACATACTGACTGGTTCCAGATAGAAATATATACATAACACTCAGTTGTTTCCAGTAGCAACATTAGTAACCAAAACAGAGGCAAAACTGACGGTTTGACTACATGCATCAACTTTTCTCTGATCCTTTGTCATTATAAGTAAAAGGCTTTAACAAAAATATCAGATAAAGGCAAAATACTGTGGATGCTGGAATCTGAAACAAAAACAGAAAATGCTGGGGGAACTCAACAAGTCTGACAACATCTGTGGAGCGAGGGCTCTGATGAAGGGTCATCCAGACTTGAAACGCTGGCTGTATTCTCTCTCCACAGATGCAGTCAGATCTGCTGAGATTTTCCAGCATTTTCTGCTTTTTGAATAAAAATATCACTCTTTATAAAACAATTAACACCAACCATAAAACTTTCAAATGGAATGCAATTGTTCTGGCAAAACTTCAGAACTTTTAAGAGAAAAAAAAGTTTATAGGATACAGTGCCATGCAAAAGCTTCTGGGGGCAAACCTGCAACTGCAAGATTTTCAACGTACTGATGGTCAGAAAAAGAATTGGTGAAAGCAAATTGCGAGAAAGTGCTTTATTTGCTGCTTGGAAAAGGTTCTGCCCTGATCTTTCCAACAGGCAGTACAGATGGGAATTACTGGCTCACAGCACTTTGCAACACAGAAATCCACTTGCTGCAATACAATTTTAAACACATACTGAAATGATGGAATTGATGTGAGTCTCGTAGAATCTTGGTAGCATTCCCGTGAAATTGCTAAATGTAAAATTGCTTTACTGTTCCAAAACTATAGTTTATAGTTGTTTGTATGCCTGAACAGTCACCAAAATGGCATGCAATGTAGTCTTCTGGGCACCATTTTATATTTCACAACATCAGAAAGTGATTTACAATAACAAATGCATCACTACTTATGTGTAAAATCAATGATTACTAAATAACTTAAATATTTCAAAAAGCAGGAAACCTTTGTAGCCTTTCAAATACTGTGCCAACATTTAATAATGGAAACTAAGCATAGTAAAAGTTGGTCTTCTGGGGTAGGGGTGGATGGCAGGAGGAGGAGAAAGGAAAGGGGGGGCAATTATGATTGGTGTAAAATCCTCTAAATGGAGAGCACTAGTAAGCCGAATGTTATGCCAATTTCGAAGAGGACCAAAAAATATATATACCAGGGTGCAGCATTTAAAACTTCATTGAACTGATGGCGAAAACAACTGCTACTGTGGGTAAAATTACTTTATTTATTTCAGAGCTAGGCAATTTGTGGTTCTTTTTACAAATTACTCAGGTTGGCCGTAGAAAGTATCACAAATTTAACAAGGTACGGCTGATGTTGCTGGCTTTTAAACGCAACACTAGATATACTTGTGTTTTTTTGACTTGCGGAGCTAAAACAATAACTCAGTAACAGGCAACTTCTTACATTAGCATATTTCAATTTGTCAACCAAATTAATATTTAAATAAACTGTGTTACTTAGCAAGCTTGTTAAAGTGAACAGCGTGGAAAACAGAACTGAAATCAAACAAGAGCACGAAAAAAATATTGTAATGACGTAACAAATGAAGGTTGTAAAAATGTTCGATTGAACAGGTAAAAAAAATTATAAATAACAATTTGAAAAGTTGGTGCAGTTTGCATGGCATTGTATTTATGGAGCAATTAAATCTCATCTGCATTGAAGCCAGTTTAAGCTACAGAAAAGAATTTTTAAAAATATTATCCCCAGCGCAGTTTTTAACCTCTCCTGAAGGAACCAATCCCTACCAAGCAAAAATTCCGCACTTATGTCAAGAAGCTAGTTGACCACTGTCAACAGGAGTGGAAATCCTGATCCGTTTATCCTTCCCCATTCTAGTCCAGAGATCCTGAGGCATACTAACCCCACTGCTGCTCCTGCTGACTGATCAAGTAATAGCAACCAAATGTGGGATATTCTGATGCAGATGACTGTTGGATTCTGGGCAGTGCCTCATCCAGAGCACATAGCACGATACATTTAGCGAAACAGTGTGTGCTTCAAATTCTTCAAGAAACAATGTATTGCCGCATCACATTAAAACTGTTGGCAGGAACCATCACTTATGATTGCAGCTTTGCACATAAGCAGCAATAGTTTTGCAGTGTGCCAAATGATTTTGGCATTGTACTCCTATTGATTGAAACGACTAAAGAAAGCACTTGCTTAATAGACTCGAAAGGACAGAAAACGATATTGCTTTTAAACTGGTGCTGTATAATTTATGAAAATAGGCATACATCAGTTTGTGGTAGTAGTTATACATTTATCAGCGCTTTCATAGTAAAGTTTTCCAACTGTAGTACTTTGTTAAAACAATACCAAGTGAAACATGAGCACTGCTTCCACTTAATGAGTTGGTCTGACAGTACGTGTCCTTTTTCTAACAACCGAACCAATAATAGCATCATAAGACATCACACCATGGATAGCTGGGCCATTAGAAGTTAGTATTAATGTGGATTGGCTGACACAAGGTAAATTTATAATGCATGTATAGTACAATTTGCACAATCTCTAGTAGGTTGTTCTCTTATGATGTTGGAGCGGGGCATGTTGTTAGGGGCAGTAACTAGGCAACTTTATTCTGCATCTATGTCACTACACCAAGCCCAAGAATACTTGACCTTGACTGAATGTTTAAGTGTGTGGTATGCCATTCACCTATATAGCTACCCTTCATGTCAATCAGTTCAAATATTCACCACTTTAAAAAAGGTCCCTTGGGTTGCATGCAGGAACACCAACCAGATTATTTTAATTAAATTTAAAGTCGAAAATTTAATTATGTAACCAATGAAACAAACACATTTCTTTCTAGTAATCACATTTCCCTCAAGTCAGTTGATGCAGTGTCAATATGGCCAGACCAAATACACACATTGTTATGGCCAGAGTGGGGACTGAAGCAGAGGTCAAAATTTATCACAAAAAAAGGAGTTAAAAAAATGATCATAAATTTTCAATCAAAACATATCTGCCAATGATAGCAAAGTTGGGAGCTCTGGCATACAATGAGGATGATATAAATCAGCTGCAACAAGACAGAGATGGGCTAGCAGACAAGTGGAAGGTGGCATTCAACAAAGAAGTGCGAGGTGGTGCATTTTGGCAGAAGGAATAGGGGGAATACTGACTTAATGGCAAAGCTCTGAAGAATGTGCAGGGACTGTGGGACCTTGAGGTCTGTGGGTACAGATCCTTGAGGGCAGCAGGACATATTAAGAGAGTAGTTAGAAAATCACATGGGATCGCAGGCTTCATAAATAGATATTGGGTACAAATGCAGCAAGCTTACGCTGGACCTTTATAAAGTTCTAATTAGGCTACAATTTGAGATTGCATCCAGCTCTGATCACACTTTAGGAAGGGTGCAATAGACTTTGAAAAGGTACAGGGGGAGATTTACAAGAATGGTTCCAGAGATGGATGATTTTAGCTATAAAGTTAGGCTGGAGAAGCTGCTATTGTTCTCTCTGAAGCAAAGAAGGTTGAGGGGAGATTTTGTAGAGGTGCACGTGATTGACAGGTTCATATTCAGGTAAACAAAGAAATCTTGCTCCCATTAGCTGATGGTGCAAAGGCAAGGGGTCACAAATTTTAAGATTCTGGGCAAGAGATTGAGCAAGAACTTTTTTTATGGAGAGTGGTAATGACCTGGGATTTGCTGCCTATGATGGCGTTTGAAGCAAAGGCAATCAATGAAGCTGGATGAGCACTTAAGGCAAATAAACTTGTCGGGTAACAGGAATAGAGCGGGGAAATGGCATCGACTGGATTGCTCTGCAGAGAGTCAATGTGGAGTTAATAGGTTGAATGGCCTCCATCTGTGTTGTACTGTAATGAATTTGTGACTCTGAAAACCATATGTACTGTACCAGTATCGAGTGCAATGGTGGCATAACTTTCAGCCACTTGGCCGGACTTTCCAAATTCAAATGCTAACTGAAATTTGAATTTCAAAATCAATGCCAGCCTTCTTTGGTAACCAACACATACTGCAGGCATTTACAATTAGCCGTTTAAGGATGACTGAAGCAACAAGAAAATTTGCAAGTGAAAAATGAGCCAGTGCTGTATTTTGTAGAAATATGGGATTAAACATTTAGTTTTATACAAACTATGGGGAGCAGAGAGAAACTCTCCTGTGCCTACTTCTAATGAAACCTATAAATTCAGTGTATATTAAATTTTGCAAAGGACTCCAATATTACAATAGACTACAGATGATTGAAAGATTATTAACACCATAATTGCCTATTACACTGTTTGAAAACTCCTGCAATGTTCATTGAATTTTGCTCCCTTGTCACTCCTGTGTGAATTTTCTGCCCAGACCTGGTGTGATCATTGGTTATTATACATTTGAAGTACATTTTATGGATTAGCTCTATTGGATTTGAAATCTAAAAACACTAATATATGCAACTCGAAAGCAGCATCCATGGCAGAATGAACAAAATGTTCCAATACCAAAGGTTCTACTACACAAGTAATAACTGTAGCATTCAGCTTTACCTTAAGGCAAAACTACATTACTGATGAAACCCTGATAATATGCAAGCTTATTCACCCATGATTACATAATTTCAGTAAGAGTTTTAACAACACCAGGTTAAAGTCCAACAGGTTTATTTGGTAGCAAATGCCATCAGCTTTCGGAGCGCTGCTCCTTCGTCTGAACAAGGCACACAGAGACAGACACAAAATCAAGTTACAGAATACTGATTAGAATGCGAATCCTTACAACTAATCAAGTCTTAAAGATACAGACAATGTGAGTGGAGGGAGCATTAGGCACAGGTTAAAGAAATGTGTATTGTCCCCAGACAGGACAGCCAGTGAGATTCTGCAAGTCCAGAAGGCAAGCTGTGGGGGTTACCGATAGTGTGACATGAACCAAAGATCCCGGTTTAGACCGCCCTCATGTGTGCGGAACTTGGATATCAGTTTCTGCTCAGCGACTCTGCGCTGTCGTGTGTCGTGAAGGCCGCCTTGGAGAACGCTTACCCGAAGATCAGAGGCTGAATGCCCGTGACCGCTGAAGTGCTCCCACACAGGAAGAAAACAGTCTTGCCCGGTGATTGTCGAGCGGTGTTCATTCATCTGTTGTCGTAGTGTCTGCATGGTTTTCCCAATGTGCCATGGCTCGGGACATCCTTTCCTGCAGCGTATCAGGTAGACAACATTGGCCAAGTTGCAAGAGTAGGTACCGTGTACCTGGTAGATGGTGTTCTCACGTGAGATGATGGCCGTCCTCACATATGAGGACGGCCTAAACCGGGATCTTGGGTTCATGTCACACTATCGGTAACCCCCACACCTTGCCTCCTGGACTTGCAGAATCCCTGGCTGTCCTGTCTGGGGACAATACACATTTCTTTAACCTGTGCCTAATGCTCCCTCCACTCACATTGTCTGTATCTTTAAGACTTGATTAGCTGTAAGGATTCACATTCTAATCAGTATTCTGTAACTTGAGTTTGTGTCTCTGTGTGCCTTGTTTGTGAGCAGATATCCACTCCATCTGACGAAGGAGCAGCGCTCCGATAGCTAATGGCATTTGTTACCAATTAAACCTGTTGGACTTTAACCTGGTGTTGTTAAAATTCTTACTGTGTTTACCCCAGTCCAACGCCGGCATCTCTACATAATTTCACCCCAAGTTTGAGGTTCAAAATTATTTTCAAAAATCCAAAACGTTAAATACTGCTTTGGTAACCCCTCTTGACTTTTATATCTAAACATATTTTTCTGAAATGAAGACATCACACTTATGCAACATTGCGCATTCTTCGCAATTAAATTTTAAAACTGTTCTTCCTTTTCACATTTGCTGGGCCTTTTCTCAGATAGTGAGAAAGTGGTAACCAATGCACACTGATACTCTTTGAATTCTATGCCTGAGGTAGGTAATCTGTGTGGGATTTTTTTTTGGTACCATTGCGGATTTGTAGCACACAGCAGAGTGAACATTCAGGCTTATAATAGCATGGCAGTGACTGATTCTACAAGGAAACAGTTAGTTTAAACTACGTGATACATCCATGCTTAAAAAGGAATAGTGTCGAAACAACTGGTATAGAGAGTACACTTAGCATGCCACTAATACAAAGAATCTACTTGTCAAATACAATAATAAGGGAGTCCTGCATGGGCCATTAAATCAAGGTTTCCTCTGCTCTCTTAGGTAGACGCAAAAGATCCTTTGACACTATTCAACCAAAAGGTGACTTTCCTGCCATTCTGGCCAATATTTATGCATCAATGTCACTAAAACCAGAATATTGGATCATTATATCATTGCCATTTGTGAGATTTTGCTGTGCACAATTTAGCCACCACATTTCCCTATATCAGAATAGTAACTACATTTCACAAGTACTTCATTAGCCATGAAGCACATTGGGGTGCTTATCGGAAAGGTGCTAAATAAATGCTAACCTTTTCTTTATTTAAATATTTGAAACAGAGCATAAAAAGGCAATGCTAAAAAAAAAACTTGTGTTAAAATTTGTTCTAGTGCGCTTCATTTGTATTAATTTAAATAAACCTTAAGCAGAAAATGCCAATGTGAAGAGAAGCATTTGCTGCAGTACTATTTTTTTGCAATTCTAGCATATCTGCCCTTCTCCCCATCATTGGCAGTTGTGACTTCATTGATCTAGGCCCCACGATGAAATTCTCTTCACGAGCTCCTCAAAGTCTTTCCTCCTCCTTCAAGCTCATCTCTTTGACTGAGATTTTGGTCATCCCTCCTGGTGTCTCCTTTGCTCAATCTCCATTCCTATGTCACATTACCTCCATGAAGCACCTGATATGCTAAAAGATGCTATATAAACGCCAGACCTGGGTTTATAGTAAATAAACATCAGCTTTGCCCATGTTCATTGACTGAGCAATGATCTGATCTCATTGTCTTGCCAGTTTAATTTATTAAATGCTGCTCAACATTATGCTCCAACCTGGTACAATTCATTTACAGCAGTATAGAACAGGGATTTGTATCTTCAGTGAACTGAAAATCTTCATTCAAACGGCACTTGTGCATTACAAAACTGACAGAAGTTCAAGCAACATCTGGCTGATTAGGCATTAAGTTCAGAATGGCTTGAGATCCATTTCACTGAACTATGGTTTATTTAGTTGGTGCAGCCAAGGATAAAAGAAACATCCTAACTACATTAGCCATGCTGTTGCAAATTTCAACTTTTACAAAATCACCATGCAGAAAAGTTCATTTTCCCAATTTATCTGAAAATTAATTTGTCTATTCAAAATGTAGCAAACAGGTAGAAGTACATCTTCCTGATTTGTCCATTTCCTCTCCTGTAGGCACTAGTTTTTGCTGGGATATATACGCATAGTCTCTGAGTACCACATATGCAAGGCGAGATAGTATGTGTAAACAAGTTATTCCACTGTGGAGGGCATCAGAGCCAAGCCATGTTTAATTTATCTTGCCCCGATTAGTGCAAACAATAAGTTCCATTGTATAGCACCTTAAATATAGCAAAATGGTCCAAGGTACTTCAAAGGAGCAGCACGGTGGCACAGTGGTTAGCGCTGCTGCCTCACAGCACCAGGGATCTGGTTCGATTCCCGGTTTGGGTCACTGTCTGTGCGGAGTCTGCACGTTCTCCCAGTGTCTGGGGGGTTTCCTTCCATAGTCCGAAAGACGTGCTGGTTTGGTGCATTAGCCATACTAAATTCTCCCTCAGTGTACCCGAACAGGCGCCGGAGTGTGGCAACTAGGGGATTTTCACAGTAACTTCATTGCAGTTAATCTGTGACACTAATAAATAAAAATAAACTATCGGGCATAATTTGACAATGAGTCACGTATGATGATATTAGGACAAGTGACCAAAATTCCGATTCATTTTCATAGATAAACTTTGAGGAGAGAAGAGCAGAGAGACTCAGGAAGGAAACAGCCTACATTATTAGTCTATTTTTAATTCTTTTCTATTTCACAGTGCTTTATTTGATGTCACTCAACACAATTGCTTCTTTTCAAGCTTGAAAAATCCCAGTTCCCTGCCCAAAAAAAGCGTAATTGACAGGATAAAAAATTACAATCACTTCATATGCATTCAAGGATTACAAAGAACATTTGTTTTTAAGAGGATAGAGTCTAAGTTTATTTTGTTTGCCTTCTGTAGAAATGCGCAGGTGATGGAATAAAGTTGTGATGATATAGCAAAATTGAAGAGCTTCACCTCAGTGAAACATGTTCTTTGTCAAAAATGCTCATGTTTGAATCAGGAAACGTGCTGGAAACTCTAACTGAACTCTTCGAAAAAGAAACTAAAGCCACATTCCAGTAATTTGAGCTTTCAGTCAAATATGGCGAGACAATTTGCATCACTGTACCTTCCACATTCCAATACCATTGAGATGCAGTCTACCTGCCTGCAAAAACCACCAAAGCCAATGGTTTCCAGGGAATGTGAATGAACCACATCTCCTACGTAGAGACAACCCACTAAATAATCACTTAAACAATGGCTGAGAGAGATATTCCCAGACAGAAGGTGGAATTCTCTCAACCCACCCACAGTGGGTTTGGTAGCAGGACAGGCACAGAGAACCTGGCAGGAGCCAAGAAGTCGGAAACCTGCCGGCATAAAATTATGTTGCAATTCTCCCAGTGGTGGGTTGGTCATCCCACTGGCAAGTGGTGCGAATGCAATTTGCATCTCATGAATGCTCATTGAAACAGCTGCCCACCGGTGTCCCATCAGGCCTTTCATTCTTGCATCACTTGCGGGAAATCACATCAGCTTCAAACTCGATTACTAAAGAGTCACGTGCACCAGATGGCCCTCAGTTGGCAAGAGACTTTGAGATGAGTGCAAGCCTTTCTGCCAAAGTGCTGTGCTGCTCCTGATGCACTGTTCACCATTCTGCCGGGGCACACTGGTTCCTGCCTTCCAATTCCATGCCGAGCTGGTCTTCATGGTCAGTACCATACTGCTGGACCTATGGACTCTCGTATCACCATCTCAGTTCAGTGCTGCACCTGGGGTTTCGGCGTACAGGGATCCCCTGCCCCTCTGGTGCCACACACTAGTGTCTATCTGGACAGTGAGCTGTGGGGTTCATGCAGCCACCGCAACGAAGCACCAAATGTACAGTGGCACAGTGGTTAGCACTGCTGCCTCAATGCCAGAGACCCGGGTTCGATTCCCGGCTTGGGTCACTGTCTGTGTGGAGTTGGCACATTCTCCGTGTCTGTGTGGGTTTCCTCCGGGTGCTCCAGTTTCCTCCCAAAGTCTGAAAGATGTGCTGGTTAGGTGCATTGACCCAAACAGGCACCTTACTTGTGACTAATAAATAAATAAGTTCAACTGGGGGTGCAGTGCGAGGAGGGGAATGGGGGAAGAGGGGTGAGGACTCACAACAGCATGCAGAGGGGCAAGGGGTTTGAAGAAGTTGATAAACAATGGGAGGCAGAGGTGAGGGAAGCTGGACCCCAACAAGGATGCATGAATAGCTCACAAAAGGGTCAAAGGGATACCACATTCTATACTGGAAGGGGATGGATGATTCCAGGTGTGGTGGGTAGAGATCCACTTGTGGCACGAGTACCTCACAGGTGATGGGCTCACAAAGAAGGTGGCCAAATTGAGGAACAGAAGTCTTGAGGCTGTTAGCCTTTTTCCTCTGGTTGCTGACATCTGCAGTTTGGTGAAGATAGGCGGGCTGGAGAGAGTGATACGAGTGTTCTGGACTCGTGTTTAAACACGGCACCAGGGCCTTCAAACCCGTCAGCTGCTGGCCCACCGGGAGAATTGGAGGGGAACTTGCCTCGGTATAATTAATGAAATTACAAGTGCAGAATCTGGAGCAGGATGTCATCATTCTGGTCAGTAGGACACATGCCACAAGAATCACTCACCACCACACCTAGTCTCAAAATGAGAGAATTCCACCCATGATCTGATTAAGTCACAATTGGAATACACTGGCCATGAGCTACTTGGATCATTGGGCAGTTGGGAGAAAAAGTAATGTGGCAAGGCCACTTTCTATATGTCTTAAGCACCAACTTTCAAGACACATGCAACGGAGACACTGAAGGAACAAGATCTGATGTTCCCTCCTCTTTCTCACTCTCCACCCAACTTGCACGCAATCTTTAACCCTGTCTGCTGCTGTTTGACTCACGCCATGTGCCACAGAGATTTTAAAGAAAGAATTCAACTCTACAGCTGCTACTTCCAGAAAAAGAAATCATCCCTCTGCATCTCACAAACTGTATAGTGGAGACAGAAGGAACATGCCCACGCATTACACCTTTTTGAACCAAACAAAGGCTGAAGGAACAGTCACTCCCTGGTTTATCTATTCCCCAGGGCAATGTCTTGACTGGAGTTGACCTGGCCAGTTTGAATGTGAAGAAAGCTGAACAGTTAACTGTTCCATGCTGCATTCTCCATGGCAACAACTCCACCCATTCAGAGCCCACTGGCCAACCAATCATCACTCTATTCTAAGTTTAAGTTTATTTATCAGTGTCACAAGTAGAGACTTACATTAACACTATGAAGTTACTGTGAAAATCCCCTAGTCACCACACTCTGGCGCCTGTTCGGGTACACTGAGGGAGAATTTAGCATGCCCATGCTATATGCATGCATGCATTATAAATTGTTGTTCTTTTTTACTGTTGGTAATTTCTCACAAACTGTCCTGATGAGTGCAAAATCAAAAACTTTGACAGCATGTCCCTTTTTTCAGCAATACTCAAGCTCTGTACTACCAAACACACAAAAGCAATCTTTTTTCTCCTTGTTAAAACTTAAAGAAAACCTGTTTGCATTTGCCTTTACGATCAAGTGAATAAACAGTTAAACACTCGCTGAATTGGCAAGAGCATCCATTTTAACAAAAAAACTGTTGTGGCCAAACAAAGAGTGGGATAAAAAGGACAACCATTTGATCCCTCCTCACCTGATCTTATCAGTAAAACTCTTTCTATGGTAACTTTTACTTTGAGAACAGAAAGTTGAGAGAAAAAAAAGTCACCTGGTTGCCTTAAGTTGTAGATCATGTGCTCATTCTCCCAGCCACAGCTGGAGAAAAGGTTTATATAAAAAATATCCCTCCACTGAAAATACATAAACAAATCAAATAAACATTTATAAATGTTACAAGACAGGATTATAAACCTGTAATGTTTTATTTTGCTTTTTCCGATTCCATTTTAGAAATGCATGTATAAAATTATTTTTGCAATAAAAAGCCTTTTATGTACATCAATAGTTTTGAACATGTTGCAGTCTGTTGCTTTGTATTTGCATATTTTTCATCAACTGAACTCATTTGCATTTATGCCGAATAGAAATTCCTTATCAGGATGTTAGAAGTAAACATGGATCAGTAAAGGTTCTCTCCCATTTAGGTGGCTTGCTGAGCTAACTGCAGAACTGTCCGAACATCATGCAAACAAGCTAGAAATCATCCTTGCAGCATTAAACAGAACTTTTCAATATCTCCACCAAAAATAATAAACAATTCTGAAGGCCTGACACTATAATGAAGACAGAATGGGTGGAAATGTATCCCATTACATGTATTACAAAGCTTAAAAACTCCAAAAGCCCAGTTACTATAGGCTGACAATGGCAGAGTTACAACTTCAAAACACACCCTTCTGAATCATAGTTTATAAAACAATATGTTACCTTTTTGGAGCTTTCCTCTGGCATTGCACCAGAGTTTGTATCTTCTATCGCCACTGCTAATTATCACTGTGGCTTTGTGATGCTTTCAATGCGATTCCCAAACATGTGACAGGAAGTTTGTATGTTTTACAGTATTATGCCTCCAACCCAGAGGTATAATTTGATCAGCTGTCAGGAACCAAGGGTTTTATTGAGCAGCATAGCATGCAATTTAAATTTCAAACCAGCATCCAGAAAACATACACTGGTTCCTTGGTCTAATTTTTATATTAATAAAGCATATTTCAATAATATATTTAATGCTGGCAGTTTAAAATTTGGACCAAATTCTTAATCCTACAAAAGGCAAGCATTGCTTTGAAGAAGCTTCACCTCATAAAATTCATGGCAGATTAAAGGTGAAGGTAGAATCCAGAATGGATCATTTAGATACATAATTAAAAACAGCAAAATCAAGATGTATTTTTCTTAACTTGAGTAAATATACAATTACTTAGCACAAAAAGACACTGCTTAATGGGATCAATCATGTTAAAACAAACAAAATTACTGTAACAACCTCGTCTCAAAAAAAAAATCCTGTACCACGAGTGCACTTCACAGAACTCAATAGCTTTTAAAGAACCACATGTTTTCAATCATATATTCCTTCGGGATCAGAACGTTAGCCCAGTACGTTAGTCATTTGTGTTTTTTAAGTGCACATTATCATTAACAGCAGTCATAAATCAGGTAGTTGCAAGAAATAATATATATTTAACAAATCAAAATATACAATTTTCTTCAAGTAATTCAAGAATCTTGACCATGTGCTAAACTGGAAGAAAGAAACGTACTCTATTTTTCAGCAACTGCACAAAGTGAATTTTATGAGAACTAATGAAGACATCTGGCAGCTTATTATTGTGCATTTTGTTTCGGGGGATGGAGTGCAAGCATTCATTGTATGATGTCCAGGAAGTCTAACAGTTGTATAAAAACAGCTTCAATCTACAGGTTGCACAGTTACTGTCAAATGCACAAATCTAAAATTTAGACACAAAGCAGTGATTAAGCTCCAAGTCCTTGCAGAACAAAACCCCTTTCTATTTTGTGGCTGGGGTTGAATTTAACTGACTCCTTTAAAGGCTTTTTTCTGATTCCAGCCAAAGCTTCCTAATTTCTGTTCCAACCGTAGTTCAATAACAAAATCTATATTTAGTGCGTCTGAAAATTACATGCACAAAAAAAGCTATATTGCTTCCAGTGATTGAGATTCCAGACAATGCATCATTCTATCTGTTTTCAATACATCAGATAGAACTAATGCAGTCTAAGAGAATGCTAACTACATGTTCGAGTTACTAAATGGCAGCCCATGAAGCAAATTTTTCACAAAGCATTTTTACCAAATTGAGGCACAGGTTTTCATCTGAAATTCTAAAATTTGAACCAGTCATGTGAACTACTAACAACGGTGGAAACCCAAAACACAATATTTGTTCACCAAATGATTTACAGTAATCTCCTTTTCATTTAATATTTAGAAGCAGATGTAGGGAGCATAATCAATACCACATGGGCCTGAAAACCCATCTATATTTAAACTCGTGGCATTAACCTCCACCCTTGAGACAGTGGGCAGTGCTGCCTCCAATTAGCCAATTATTTTGCTTCTGTAATGGATCTTTATACCAAACAATTACACAATTTGCTTTTGAACCTGGAATATAACTTGTTATTTTAATTGTCGAAAGGTTGTTGCTTGTAACTCCTGAGGAGCTTAATTTCAGTAAATCCCCTCATCTTCCCATGAAAATAAATGCAGACTGTGTGATGGAGAGCAAGAGCTGTTGCAGTGATTTTCGAAACCGCCCCCCCCCCACCACCCCGTGACACAATTTTAAAACATTTGGAACAAAGCATGTGATACAAATTCATTTTAAGAGCTTCAGTCTCATGCAGTCTGATGCCACTACATATAAAAGTAAACAGATCTTCAAAAATACGCTTCTATCATTTCTGTCCAATCATAATTTTTAGAAATAGTTTCCATCCCTGGCTCCGACCAATATTGGACACGAGTAGGAGGAGACTGCTGACTATTCAAGTTCACTGTTCAAGCTGTGCAAACACACTGAGCAGTTACATTTGTGTACAGTCTCTGCCAAACAGATAAAAAAATGACCTTTTAATCACTCATTTTAAAACTTTACCCAAAAGGTACTCATTAGGGCTAAGCGCCTGCAATGCAAAACAGATTTTAATGGAAAGCCTTTTTTCCCCCTCCAGTTCTCCAACCACACAGTATGCAAAAAGCTCAATTAGTTTAATGCAGGACTGAGATTATTATTTTTTTTAAAGTACTGAAAATAGTTAAACCGTAGTTATCTAAATGAGGGAATATCCCAGGGTTGGTTTTCCTCCGATTTATAAAAGAATTACACAAATAACATCAAAAGGAAAAACATTTATGGCCACTTAGCTTTTCAGCTACTACCAAACATGAGCAAACATCGCACCTGGGGGAGTGGGGAGGCAGTCAGGGAAAGAGATGCATGTAAGCAGAAGGAATACACGATAAACAGTACAATTGCTATCAATCCAATGGACCTCATTTAAAGTTACTTTAAATTAGAATAGTGGTACAGAGCATTAGACGGTGTCACAGACTTGAAAAATGTAGGTTCTATCACTGATCAACTCACCTTACAATTCATAAGGGCTCACACCTCACAGTGGCTGGCTACAGTGGGCAATGGCAGGAGGGACTGAAACTGACTAACCAGCCTCGCAGAACAGATGGTTCTGTTGATAGTGCTTCCACATCCTAATCCAAAGAAATGGACAGAGACCAAGAAGCAATATTCGCTTGATTTGCTCCTGTTTACTATACTGGAGATTACACTGGTTATTCAAATGGGAATTTCAGAGACTATCCATCCAGACTTTTTTTGTACAAAGACATACACATTGCACTATTTCAGTGTTGCTCCACTCCTTCCCAAGGCCGATGCTTCATGACCCTTCCCATACAGATAAGCATTTCTTAATAAATAAGACTGCAGCGTCAACTGCTCTCTACTCTCAACATTAACTGTTTTTGTAGTTTTGCAAAAATGTCTTTGAATTGACCAGCAGTGATAGTCATCGTTATAAACTCAACTCCCAACAGTTTTTATGAGGACCAGGCCCAAAAAGAAACAAAGAAGTCAATAATTCGCAGCTAGTTAGCGAAATTAATCTTTATTGTGGTGGACAAATGATTTATTTAGAAATTATTTTGGGAATTTGGTTTTGACTCAAAACCTTTTAACAAACTTCATAAACACTGGTCATCTTAAAATACTCAAGCATAGAATCACTATGTTATGGTCTGGAAGTGTAAAAGTGTCTAATCTGTTTAATATGTCAAATTGTTACAAGCACTCATTGAATAATGATTCCTTTTCTGGCTTTAAGTCTTTGCCTCTTTTGTTAACTTGTAATCCTAAATGATACCCAGCCATCTCTAAATAGAGTTTTAATTGTTCACGGTTTCTTGAAGATTATCATTTAAGGGGAATGTCGAAATGAGTTATATTAAAAGGAGGGTTAAAAAAAAATCAGGCAAAATATTTTAAAAAGATACATGAACAAACCTTAGTCTTACAGGCAGCTTCCTGAAAAGTGAAAAACTACGGAGGTAAGCTGTTAAATAACTAATTCAGGATTAGTGAAACATCAATAGGGATAATGGATGAGAAACTTGCTCAGAAACAAGAATGCTATTAACTGATAACAGCGTGCACTAAAAACACAAATCTGCAAATACACATAAAACCAAGCATTCTAGTTTTGGATTCCTACTCAAAATTCGCATTTAAATGGAAATCTGCTTTTGATAAACAATAAATTTGATTTGCTTTCTCCATAAAATAGACACCAAAATTTGCTGACGTCAGATTTTAAACTAGGGATTTGTTCTGATTTATTATTATGCCCTTCTTTGCATTTTAATATAGATGAAGTTTATTTATTAGTCACAAGTAGGCTTACATTCACACTGCAATGAAGTTACTGTGAAAATGAAAGATATCATGCTTCCAACTACATTAGCGACACGGTGGCACAGTGGTTAGCACTGCTGCCTCACAGCACCAGGGACTCAGGTTCGATTCCCGGCTTCGGTGATTGTCATTGTCGAGTTTGCACGGATTTCCTCTGGGTGCTCCGGTTTCCTCCCACAGTCCGAAAGACATGCTGGTTAGGTGCATTGGCCATGCTAAATTCTCCCTCCGTGTATCCGAACAGGCACCGGATGTGGCAACGAGGGGATTTTCACAGTAACTTCATTGCAGTGTTAATGTAAGCCTACTTGTGACACTAATAAATAAACTTTAAACATTTCACAGACAGCAGCATAAGCAGGTAAAACAGAAATCCAAACTTTTTTAAAGCAATATGTTTTATTTTTAAAACTACAACTCTATCCAGAAAATTATTGCTATCTGTTTATGAGAAACAGGTGCTGCGATCAACAGTTCTACAAAAAGGTTATAGCTTTAAAAAAAAACAGAAAATCAACCGCAAGTAATTGACAGTTTCCATAACATGGTACAAGACACTAACAGTTAATGAAGACTAATCAATTTAATTAAATTGATAGACCAAAGTATACACAGTATCTTTAGTTTGCATTGTATTGGTGGCAAATTAACCACAAAACTAAAAACACACTGAAAAATATTAAAGTCAGGCTAATGCTTTGATATGAAAATCATGTAGGATTGTCCAGAAAGGTCAAGTCTTTCAATTACTGATGAGAGGTGCACATACTCATGCCATTTATAATTTATTACAAAAGCCTTCGTCAGCTTCTGGGCCGAAAACCTTTAACCAGATTCCACACAAGAGTTTTAAAATATTCTACGGGTCTCAATCTAGAATGTGGTTTCAAGTAACTGGTTTCAACTTTAGATGAACACATCTGGTGCTTTCTTTTAAATTTTAGAATATTTCCAACAACGTTAATGAAGCCAGTGAAGCAGTACACCACATCAATAACCCACTCTATCCTTAGCTGCAATTCTACCTCAATCAGAAAGGATCCACCTGCAACCTTTTTTTTTAGACGTATTCCTTTCTTACACTGAACTTTCTAAAAAGCTCCAACATTTTAAACATTTCCATCGCAGCTATTGGGCATTTTAGATGGTCTTCTCTTGGCAGCGGTATTGCCAGAATAGATTTGCACCACTCAAAATTATTTAAATCATAAAATATTCATTCAGAAGCGTTTGGGACATAAAATCCATAGCCAAAGAATATAAACTCAATTTATTTTTGAACTACAGCTTTACAGGGGATTACTTATAGTCTAGAGTGTGTTATATGGTCGTAATATATCATAGCGTTTAGGTGGCGTGATAAACCTTAGAAGTTCATCACATCAGCACCAAGAGAAAGAAAAAATAAGCTTAACAAATATTCACTCCTTCACTTAAACAAAAGGAATTTACTCAAAAGAAAGCAAGGAAAAACAATTACTAGAAAGACAGAAAAATGCAAGTTGCAAACAATGTATATACTGCCTTCCTCAAACTCAAGATGCTCCAAAGCACTTGACTGCCAATCGAATAAATTTACTCTTAATAGAAGGTTTCTTTTTACTGTTCCTCAAGGTGACACTGGGATAATGATCAGTCAAGTTCCATTCCTCATCCAAATGGCCATTCTGAACACTAGCATTGTTGAGCTGGTTTTGGAAAATACTGCAACTGCACCTGATCTGATCACTTTTATAACAAATCCACACTCGACAACAACTTGTATTTATATAGCAAGTTGAATGTTGTGAAACATCCCACATCACTTTACAGAAAACATTAGAATTATAGAATCCCTACAGTGCAGATGGAGGTCATTCAGCCAATCGAGTCTGCACCAACTCTCTGAATGAGCATCTTACCCAGGCCCACCCCACCATGTGTCTCAGCACATTTACCATGGCCAATCCACCTAACCTACACATCTTGGGACACTAAGGGGCAATTTACCATGGCCAATCCATCTAACCAACACATTAGTGGATTGTGGGGGAAACGAGAGCAGTCAGAGGAAACCCACACAGACACGGGGAGAACATGCAAACTCCATACAGACAGTGACCCAAGATGAGAATCAAATTCGGGTCCCTCGCACTGAGGCAGCGGTGCTAACCACTGTGACACCATGCCGTGCCTATATTAAGCAATATAATACTTGACACCAAGCCACATAAATAAATGTTAGGGCAGAACTTGGATAAAGGGATAGGTTTTAAGGAACCTCTTAAAAGAGGAAAGAAGTAGAGAAATTTAGGGAGGGTATTCCAGAGCTTCAGGCTTGGAAGCCAGAGCCACAGACGCCAATTGTGGAGTGATTAAAATCCAGGATGTTCAAGAGGCCAGAATTGGCAGAATATTGTTGGGTTGGAGGAGATTACAGATATGTGGAAGGGCACAGCCAGGTAGATGTTTGAAAACAAAGGTGAGAATTCTAAAATGTAAACATTGCTGGGTGCCACTGTAGGTCAGCAAGCACAGAATGATGGGTAAAGAGAGCCTGGTGCGAGTGGGGGTACAGGTAGCAGTTTTGGATTACGAAAGTTAGAAAATGGGGAGCTGACCAAGAGTCCATTGGAATAGACAAGCTTAGAAGTAGCAAGTGTTCAGATGAGGGATTCAGCATGACAAACTGAGGCAGAGGCAGAGTCAGATAATGACAGAGGTGGATATAGGTTGTCTCAGTGATGGCACAGCTAAGTGGTCGAAAGCTCATCTCAGGGTCAAATATGACAGAGATTGAGGCGCCAACAGCATGTTTCAACCTCAAACTGTGGATAGGAAGAGACATAAGTTGATGGTTAGGGAACAGAGTTTGCAGTAAGGATCAAAGTTAATGGCTTCAGTCCTTCCAATTTTTGGTGGAGGAAGTTCTGTTCATCCAGTTTTGGATGTGGGACAAACAGTCCGAAATTCAAAGACAGTGGAGGGGCTGGAAAAGATGGTGTGGAGTTGGAGTTAGGTGTCATCAGCATGCATTTGGGAACTCGCCACTCAGGGGAAGCATTAGATGAGGAATAGGATGGAAACAAGAATAGAGTCTAAAGGACACCAGAGGTAATGTTACAGGAGTGGGAAGTGACGTTATTGTAGGTGGCTTCTTTGGCCAGTCTAAAACAAATAAAAATGGTACTCGGCCAATGCTGTCTCACCCAGTTGAATAATAGTGAAGAGGCACTGGAGAAGGATGATCAACTGTGACAAAGGTTGCAGATAGAGAAGAACAAGGACGGATAGTATACCTTTGTCAAAGTCACACTTGGTGTCATTTATAAGTTGATAAGAGCCATTCTGTTATTGTAGCAGAGGTGGAAACCTGATTGAAGGGATTCAAACAGGGAAAGATGGGTACAAATTTGAGTGTCAACTTAAGGACAGGAGAGGAAAGGGAGGTGGACAATGGGATGGCAGTTTGCATGAATGATAGGGTCGGGGATTTTTTTTTGAGGAAGGGATGGTGAAAGTAGATTTTGAGCGGGAGAAAGTACCCAAGGAGAGAAAACCATTACTAATGTCAACTAACATGGGGGCCAGGAAAGGAAGCTGGGCGGTTAGCAGTTTAGTGGCAATAGGGTCAAAGCAGCAGGTGGTGGGTCTTAGACAGATGAGCTCGGGGAGGGTGTGAGAGAGGGATAAGAGCGAAACTAGAGAACGATGTAAACTCTGGCAAGAGCTATTGGCTGGGGAACAGGAATGAGAATCCTGGTTGAACTCTTCTGTTTTGATCTCCATGAGTTTACAACAACAAGTTAACTAAACTCTGCTGACTTTTCGAAAGTGTGGGCTTCAAGCCATTTTTAACATTTGTTGCAGCAAACACTCAAATTGGACACTAATTTGCTTCCTGTGTCCTCCACACCAAGTATGTTTACAACTATGTTCTTACTGGATTACAGTGCAATTCATCAGACCGTACATTCCATCAGACATACGGCAACATTTTAAACACAAGCTTCAGAATAGGGACTGGGAAAATTAAAAAACTTATAAACTATAATATTTGCTTTTATGTAATGCACTATGTCAAAACACAAGTACTCTAGGCCTGCATTGGATGCTGCCCCAGCAAACAAGTAAGTTGTTCTGCACCAAGAACATCCCACAAACATTAGTGACCAGCTGGTCTAATTTTTCTGTGGTATCAGTTCAGGAAAGAATGGTAGACGGGCAATACTCATCTCTTTAAAAAGTGCCAGGTCCAGGTGGTCTTTAGCTTCCAATGGAATCATAGAATTGTACAGTGCAGAAGGAGGCCATTCGGCCCATCGAGTCTGCACCGACCTCAATCCCACCCAGCCCCTATTCCCATAACCCCACATATTTACCCTGCTAATCCCCCTGACACTAGAGTCAATTTACCGTGGCCAATCAACCTAACCCGCACATCTCTAGATTGTGGGAGGAAATCCACGCAGACACGGGGAAAATGTGCAAACTCCACCCAGACAGTGATCCGAGGCCGGAATTGAACCCGGGTCCCTGGCACTGTGAGGCAGCAGTGCTAACCACTGTGCCTCCCACCACTATGCCACCGTGCCGCCCTTGGAATCATTGAAAAAGACAGATGGAGCCTTGGTTTAGTATCTTATACAAAATGCACCTTCAACAACGCAGCACTCCTTCAGCACTGAGGCACAGGAACACTGCCCTGGATACTGAGCTTAAGTTTTGACTTTGGGCTCAAACTCGTAACCCCGCTGACTCAGGTGAAAGAACTCCAAAATGAGACAAAAGAACATTGTTGCAACGGAAAAATATGATGGAGGCTAGAAATCTGAATTAAGGAGAGGAAGTGTTGGAAATACTCATTTTGTTTGCAAACATAAGTTATTGGAATAAAATGCGGGTGATGTACACAATATGGCCCAAAAAAAGGGCTTGTGCGGTGCAATTAACGTAGATGATGGTTCAACTCTTCAATATTGAGCAAGATCAGCACAAATTAAAGCTAGCCTGCGCCGCTTAAAAGAATCAAAAACAGAAAATGTTGGAAAATCACGGCAGGTCTAACAGCATCTGTGGGGAGAGAACAGAGCTAACATTTCAAGTCTGGATGACCCTTTGTCAGAGTTCTGACTGCAGACCTTCACAAATTGCCAGCTATTCAACAATGATAGCCACATCATCCAAACAGATTGCATCAAACTCACTGACACAAGTCTCTCTCTTTCTCACAAGGCAACATAGCACACAATTGCAAGTAGCCATACATAAACAGCAAGGCAAAGGCACAGTTGCATATCCTTATCCCAATGGGGGAGACATTGTTTCCTATCATTGGAACAGACCATGACTGAGGCTGTGGCCAGCAGTAAAGCCAAAACGAAAGATGATGGTATGCTCAGACTTAACCTTACTTCTCACATGCCCCCTTTTCCACGATGCCTTCTGATTCACAAGTTTCACGTGAGCCAAGCATGCATCTTTGTGCTGTTCTCCTTTCAGGTAACCAAGGACTACAAGCTGGTCAGGCAGGGTTGGATCAGCAAGAAGTGGAAGAATAAAAAGAGACTCATGATGACAATGCACTGTCATACATACAGTCACCAACTCATGCTTCAGAAAGGTAACTTAGGCAGGATTTGCAAGCAGGAAGACACAGGTGGCCACACATCCAGGATGATGGAAATAGTAGCAGGTTGGTGTTAGCTTGGCAGCACGCAAGGTTGCACATGGCTGGAGTACTCAGATGAGGACTTCAGTACAGTGGTAAACAGAAAACGTATACGTACACAGAAATGCCTGGTGTATTGGCAGGCCTGCCAGAAAGCCTGCAGTCACTGTTAACAAGCATAAAAATGCCTGGCGCCACCCTTGTATATGGTTTTGCACAAAGCTTACAACCAATCCTTTCCAGCGTGGGACCAGTGGACAACTTCCTTGTGGGTCCAACCTGGATGCAGTGTCTGAAGCTCCATATCTGAGTTTTCATTGCAGCACAAGCAACCCAACATTAGAGTGCTGCAAGGGAAGATCAGACTAAATTCATGCGAGATTCACTTGTTGCTGCACAGGCTCATAGACAGCTGCTACTGTGTCCGCTGGGGATACCAGTTTCCAAAGGGGCTTGAATGGGTCTCACCATAGTCCAGCAATTTATCCTCCATCACATTGGTAGGGTTGCATATTTATGGCACATGCTCCCAACATCCACAATAACAACCTACCCAAAATAGTGTCCAGTGCAGCCTGCATCAAAGTGTGCATGCACAACGCGAACACCATTTTAGTACCAATACAGCACCTACCCATTTGTGTTATTTTTGGCTAAGCAGGATTTGAAGATAGACACGCCCAACATCTGCAACCCCTTCTCAACCTTTTGGACTGAATCCAGAAAAACGAGGACCTAAAACTGGAACCCACTCGGGTGCAGATTTTGCTGGAAGGTGCGAGCTTAAAAGAGACCAGCAGCAACCTATAGGATTCCACTCCAATGCCTTTGATTCTCCCAAGCTAGACCAACACAGCAGTGGATTCTATTTGACCCATATGTCAGGGTGTGCACGTATGCCAGCTTATCGTATTTCAAGGCGTCAAGGTTCTTCTGAGATTCCTTGCAGTTCAGCCTAGGGGCGGCACATGACACAGTGGTTAGCACTGCTGCCTTAGTGCCAGGGTTCGATTCCCGGCCTGAGTCATTGTCTGTGTGGAGTCTGCACGTTCTCCCCGTGTCTGCGTGGGCTTCCTCTAGGTGCTCCGGTTTCCTCCCACAGTCCGAAAGACATGCTGGTTAAGTGCATTGGCCGTGCTAAATTCTCCCTCAGTGCGTCCGAACAGGTGCCGGCATGTGGCGACTAGGGGATTTTCAGATACTTCATTTCAGTGTTAATGTAGGCCTACTTGTGACACTAATAATCAATAAACAACAATAAATAGGGCTTTAGAGTGTCTGGCTGCTTGGAGATGTAGAGGCTTTATGCTGGCAGGAGAGACTTAAGCATTCGGTCCCTTCTCACAATAACCTAGCCAGTGGCAGTGGATCATGCAACTGTACTTGGTGCATATCAACCTGTGGCGTAACCACTGACAGGCAAAACAAAATCCTATTCTTCCATGGATCATGTCATGTAGGTGCAATCACAGTGCTGTTAGAAAGGGAATTCCAGGATTTTCATCCAGCGACACCAATGTCAGAATGGTAAGTGGCTTTGGTGGGAACTTGCAGGTAGTGGTGCTCCCATGTATCTGCGGCCCTTGCCCTTCAAGGTGGTAGTGGTCGCAGGTTTGGAAGGCGCTGTTGATGGAATACAGGAGCTATGTAACCGAGTTTTGCGGCCTGTAAGTTTCTGAAGGCACTCATAAACCTATTACATTACCCAGCACGGGGCACCAATTTTTCCCATTTCCTGGTATGATTTGCATTAATGTGACAGTTAAACGTGAGAATAGCTCATCAAGTCAGTAATTGAGATCATGAGAAGTTTTGGGCAGAGTAATTTAAGTAACATTACATTTCATTTAGATAAAGGAGAGCAGCACTACTGCTAACTGAAAACTTTACGATACAGCACATTTCTTTTATGTTATATCTGGCTCTAGTCAGTAAAGTAGCTTAGCTACTTATGCAAATTAAGCCTAGTATCCTTGTGATCTTTCCTTTACATGGAGTTATGCCTCAGCTATAACCACAGCAGAACTCTTGAACTTACCAAGAAATGTGCAAGCAGTCTAATGTTACATTCCTTCTCAAAATAATGTATTAGTTACAACAGAATTACAAAATAAGAACATTATGCATCTCTCCAATAATTAACTAAATCCCACTTTAGCCAAGAAAAGGTGACATTTAGTTTTAGTGGATTTTTAAGAAGAGGCAGCACCAGTAAGCTGATACGGAACATCCAACCCAAGCATTTCCATTACCAATAAATATAGCATAATGGATTTGCGTATTTAGCCATTTATAATTTAATACTGAAATTATGAACCATACAAGATAGAAAAGCTACCACCACTCAGGAATTATCCTTTGTTAAGCTCCAGACAAACATCGGCTTATTACTTTTTATTGCTAATGTGTACTATTCAACATAAACCATGCAATCTTGTTTGAACATACAAGATATAGACTGGTCCTGATAATACCTACTGTATATCTAAATGGCCTGGGCTCAAGCCAATCTGTTACAAAAGAGGATAGCTGCTGGATATCAGAAGAAAATAATGAGGTCCACTGGAATACTGCGCGTACTAATGAGAATCAACACAATCACTACTGACAAGATAAATCATGCAGAAAATGCACATATTTCTCAGAAAAATAATAAACTTGATTTGAAGCATGATCAACCATAAACTGGCAGTCAACAAGGATATCCTGTTAGGACGACAGATACACAAGGCCTAATGCACTTCCAGTATGAAAAGCACAACAAATTTAACTCCTTTAGAAATTTATCCCTTCAGTTAAAAAGGTCATAATGCAGTGCAAGGTACTCCACTTCTACACCATTATAAATTAGCCTGCCAGCAACTCATACCCCTTGTATCATTTTCTCAAATACAACTTGTACAAAATAAACTCTTTCACCATTAAAAAAATCTCAATCTTCCAATTAGATGTAAGAATTGAGAGATTGAGTTTAGGAGTCCGGGGATAACGATGCAGCTATACAAGACCCTCGTCAGACCCCACTTGGAGTACTGTGCTCAGTTCTGGTCGCCTCATTACAGGAAGGATGTGGAAAAGGTTGAAAGGGTGCAGAGGAGATTTACAAGGATGTTGCCTGGATTGAGAGGCAAGCCTTATGAGGATAGGCTGAGGGAGCTCGGTCTTTTCTCCTTGGAGAGACGTAGGATGAGAGGAGACCTAATAGAGGTATAGAAGATGTTGAGAGGCATAGGTCGGGTGGACTCTCAGAGGCTTTTTCCCAGGGTGGAAATGGCTGCTACGAGAGGACACAGGTTTAAGGTGCTGGGGGGTAGGTAGGTACAGGGGAAATGTTAGGGGGAAGTTTTTCACACAGAGGGTGGTGGGCAAGTGGAATCGGCTGCCGTCAGTGGTGGTGGAGGCAAACTCAATAGGGTCTTTTAAGAGACTCCTGGATGAGTACATGGGACTTAATAGGATGGAGGGTTATAGGTAGGCCTAGAAGGTAGGGAGATGTTTGGCACAACTTGTGGGGCCAAAGGCCCTGCTTTGTGCTGTAGTTTTTCTATGTTTCTAAGTGTATTCTCGTAGTACAAATCATTTGCAACGCTCAACTGTTACACTTTATAGGAGTGACTAGATACGTCATTCTTTTTCATTTTGTTATGGTCATTTTTTTTCCACCCCTTTCCTCTACTATAGGTATTGGTACCTTGCGGGAGCATGATTCCACAGGCAAAGGGTGGTCCTCTGTTAGCTCAGCCGGGTGACTATTATGCTCATGAGCCTTCAACGTTTTCACCCCTAATCCTAATTCCATCATCTTCAGGTATCATTGGATAATGAACAAATAAGAGACATCAAGTTCCCCCAGCTGAAACCAGAGGTGATGAGGCTAATTTTTAACACCTTCACGATATCTCAGCTGAGATCAACCACATTAGCAGAGACCGGGGTTTTTACACCTAGAACTTTCTCGCGTGTGTAGCTCAGCAACTCGCTGGATAACTCTGCTGAATAATCAGGGAAGCTCTACTATTCTACATACATAACTTATTTATTACAGAACAAAGTCAATAATGGACAGTTAACCTGCTGATGGAGCCTGTAACACCATCAGATTCCAAAAAAATCACAAGCTTTGCGTGTTCTTGACTAAATAATGGGCTCTTTGAGAACCAAACAGGAAAACATTTCAGAATGATTTTAAACTATTGCCAGAATCTAAATTGGCAATTTAACCTTCCAACAGAAATGCAAGAACAAAAGTTCGGTCTTTAAAATAGTCATGTCTCGCCATGAAAAAATAGCATGCATCTAGTGATCCAGTAATGAAGCGAGCTAGTACTCGTGGTTTGCGGCCTCAAAACATTAAATCTCACTGAGCGAGAGGTCATGTGATGTAAGCGCAGAAGAGGCTGCATTTTTGCAAGCTCTGGCACTACTCATCTTTCTATTCAGATGCACAACCCATAATTATCCAATCCTGATATGTATAATATATGTTCCTGGAAGGTTCTGGCTGAATTTTGGCAAAAGGGATCCGAGTTAAGTCAAGAAAATCCTTGAATGATGGATGCAGTCGGAGACGGCCAGGGTGGGCCCAGTTCATAGAACATAGAATCCTACAGTGCAGAAGGAGGTCATTCAGCCCATCGTGTCTGCACTGACCACAATCCCACCCAGGCCCTATCCCGGTAACCCCACATATTTACCCTGCCAAGTCCCTGACACTAGGGTCAATTCAGCATGGCCAATCCACCTAACTTGCACATCTTTGGACTGTGGAAGGAAACCTGAGCACCCGGAGGAAACCCATGCAGATACAGGAAGAATGTGTAAACGCCACACAAACAGTGACCCATGGCCAGAATCGCACAGTGGTGGTTTCGCTGGTGAGCAGGCCCGTGCTTCAGTGATGCTGCTGACATCAAGGTGATGGCCATCATTATAAGGTGTGGATGACGGTCTCGGCTCTCTGGCACAGAATATTGGTGCTCACGTTGATGAACTGTGAGATACCCGAAACAGAATGTCTGAAGTGGAGAACAGAATCCTGTCAATGGACAGGATAGTTTCCTCAGTGGGTGGGGCTCACGTTCAGTCCTTGGAAATTCTGCTGCTTGTATGTCGTACAGCCTGGCTGACTCAGAGATGGGGCCGGACAAGGAGTACACGAGCGCCCAGTCTCCCAGGGGGTTCTGAGGATGAATTCACATCCAAATTTAAGAATTGGTCTCCATGCTTTCACAATCTTGATTTGAGGGCTGGGTATCTCAAGTTCAATGAAGCACATTGCATCTGCTCTTCGAGACTTGGGATTGGTCGAAGACTCCGACCACTGATCTTACATTGTCTTGTCCTTAACTGTTTGTCGTGAAGGGTTGGAAGAGGCCAGACATTCTGGGTCCTTGCCACCTGCCAGGACCTAGGCTTTCTTTTTTACTGAGGCTTCGGGACAATGACATGTTGGAGGTGCAGAGGTTTCAGTGAAACTCTGGGTGAATCCTGGATATTGGTCGATGATCCTGTCATGGCTTTGGCCTTTTCAAGCTCCATGAACGGTTACATTATCCTGCAATTCATCATTAATCCGGAACTTTGTTCCCTTGAGATTGTAATCCTGATTTTGAGATTCTGTCTTTTATCCTGACAAGTGTGGATGTATGATATAGGAGCACAGAGGCATTTGCTGCCAGTCATCCTGTTGTATTGTGAAAATCAGAATTGCTTATTTTGTTTTTCTGATGGCATTCATCCACCGGCATGCTCCGACAGTGGAACGAGGGAGGCCGTAGTTTAATTGTTTGTGGGTCTCCTTCTTTCCATTGGGGAATATGCTGAGTTGGTTTTATGACATGAGGGTCATGCGGTATTTACCTTTTCTGTTTCATGTGCTGTAATCCTTGTATTTACCCTGAGGAAGTACAACCTTTTGGACCCTTCACTTTTTTGGATGAGTAACACCACAGCAGAGTGGTGGGTAGTTGGTTTGGTACAGAGCTAGTTGGTATGGACATATAAGTCCTTGTTGCTGGTGAGGAGAATCCCCCATTAGAACTATTGGGGTCACGTTTTTTTTTGTGATTCGGAGTATTCTGGGATTTAGGAATCCTTGCTCGTTTCCTGAGAAAGTACAGACATATCACATATCCTGGAAAAGACTAGGTTCTTTTTTTTTTCGTCGTTGGCACCTCTGGAGTTGTGGAGTGGAGGAATGTTTTGATTCACGACCAGGCATTGTTGACAAATTCTTGGATATCTGGCTTTGTTACGTTGAACTTCTCTTTTGATTTGGCTGCATGGATCGTGGCAATGGTTACTTGATTACTTGGTTCATGAAAGGAGGGGGGCGGGGGGGGGGGGGGGGGGGGGGGGCTGGTGGTGCAGTATCACGTTCCTTGTGAGGTTATGCTGGTCTGTTCCTGGTATCCTTCCTGTGGAAGTGCATACTGAAATACTACGTCTGATGTCTATTGGATAATCCCGATGCCTCTCTCTCTTTGGAGCTTCATTTCTTTATCCGGGTATGTGGGTGTCAATATAGGTTCTTATTTGTTATAGTCAATCCCTTTATCTTATTGGAAGGAGGGGGTCGTATCTCTCCCCAAGATACCCTGTTGATGGGCGTCATAACATTCTTCTTCTCCTTGTCAGTATGGTTTCCTTAGTGAAATATGGTTTAAATTCTTTGGTGATGGGGAGCCTGATCAGTGCCTTTGATGTGGCTGGAGAGGAGAGAGGCTTGTTGTGTTGTGAGCCTCGACAAGGTGTACAAATCCTTGGCTTGTTGGTTCCTGTATGAGGGTACATGCTGACACACCACACCTTGGACCAATGGCATTATCCTGGTTACATGCCAGGATATTCCCCTTTTTCTGGTTTATCCCTTTATTACCTGGAGGTCCTGGGATGGATAGTTAGGCCCCAGTTGGTTGTTTATTACCCCACAAAGGATCCCGTATATTGTGTAGCTATGTCTTATCCTGTGGAGGAGGATGGGGCCATGGGGCCAGGTGCTCACAGTTTTACCCTGTTATCCTGAGATCCCCCGCTCTTTCTGGTAGCCTTTATTTATCCATATGGGAGGAGACAACAACTACAATAATTGCAATGATTGATAATTTGAATCATTTGTACGAATATTCATTGATCTTTTCTGTATGATATATGGATGATATTGGAATAGTGTAGGTTAGATGGGTTTTAGATTGGTTTCACTGGTCGGCGCAACATCGCGAGCCAAAGGGCCTGTACTGCGCTGTAATGTTCTATGTATGTTTATGTGACATAACGATCATTCTGTACTGTAATGCCCCCCCCCCCTTTACTTTATATATTAAATGCAATCAGTACTCAGAACTTAGATGACTCAGAATAAGATAGCGGAGGAAAACCTGATCATGGAACACTGCTCCAAAGTTATTTATGAAAACAACATAAAAATGTAACCACTGATTTTAAACAAGTAGCAAAGTTTAAGAAGTTTATTTATTAGTTAGAAGTAAGGCTTACATTTACACTGCAATGAAGTTACTATGAAATTCCCCTAATCGTCACAGTCCGGCACCTATCTGGGTCAATGCACCTAACCAGCACACCTTTCAGACTGTGGGAGGAAACTGGAGCACCCAGAGGAAACCCACGCAGACACAGGGAGAAGGTGCAGACTCCACACAGACAGTGACCCAAGCCGGGAATCGAACCCAGGTTCCTGGCTGTGAAGCATTAATAGTATTAACATTAATAATACTTAGTATTAATATGACGCAAATCTGAAGATTTAGATATTTCAATGGATGAATCCTGCATAAACTGTACACAATGGAATACTGCTGAGCTACAAACCTACTTTGGGCTATCTTCATTTAAATGAAGGACAGAGAATGCCACAACTCATAGAAAATTAGCTTCAGGACAGAATAGTCTTATCTCAGGGGCTTAAAGTACAAAACAAGGTTTTGTAAACACCCTGGGACAGGGTACTGCGCGAAAACGAGAGCAGCCAAAAAGATTGGCTTATGTAAGTAGAGGGTGCTCCTTTGAAAGCAAATTACTGCAGTTCTGGAAACGGAGAATAAAAACAGAAAAGGCTAATAATACTCAACACTTCTATAGCATCCTTGGAGAGAGAAAGAGTTAAAGTTCAAGTCAAAGTTTCATGTCGAGGACCTTGCATCAGGTTCTTGTGAACCAGGATCTCAGTCACATAGTCAGGGAAGGCAGAAGATCCTCCTCTGAACTTCTAAATTTAAAAAAAAATCACCCCATCAAGTCTACTTTGATAAAATGTCATAGAGTCATAGAGGTTTACAGCACGGAAACAGGCCCTTCAGCCCAACTTGTCCATGCCGCCTTTTTTTTTTCAAAAAACCCCTAAGCTAATTCCAATTGCCCGCATTTGGTCCATATCCCTCTATACCCATCGTACCCATGTAACTGTCTAAATGCTTTTTAAAAGATAAAATTGTACCCGCCTCTACTACTCCCTCTGGCAGCTTGTTCCAGACACTCACCATCCTCTGTGAAAAAATTGCCCCTCTGGACACTTTTGTATCTCTCCCCTCTCACCTTAAACCTATGCCCTCTAGTTTTAGACTCCCCTACCTTTGGGAAAAGATATTGACTATCTACCTTGTCTATGCCCCTCATTATTTTATAGACCTCTATACGGTCACCCCTCAGCCTCCTACGCTCCAGAGAAAAAAGTCCCAGTCTATTCGGCCTCTCCTTATAACTCAATCCATCAAGTCCCGGTAGCATCCTAGTAAATCTTTTCTGCGCTCTTTCTAGTTTAATAATATCCATTCTATAATAGGGTGACCAGAATTGCACACAGTATTCCAAGTGTGGCCTTACCAATGTCTTGTACAACTTCAACAAGACGTCCCAACTCCTGTATTCAATGTAAAACATGAACCAGTTAAAAAGAATTAAGAAAACGCTGGAAAATCTCAGCAGGTCTGACAGCATCTCAGGAGCAAGAATAAAGCCAACGTTTTGAATCAGAATGACCCCCGGTCAGCGCTCTGAGATTTTCCAGCATTCTGTTTTGGATTCCAGCATCCGCAGTATTTTGCCTTTATAAAAAGAATTAAGGTTGTATCAAGGCGATTTTGATTCTCCACCCTGCCCCCATCTCTCTCTTTGTAAATGCCCATTTCCTTACAGCTGAAGAATCCTGCAGGAATTTAACTTATTCCGCTAATGTTGCATCTGCATTTCAGTAATAATTTGAATAAAGAGTATTCACTTATATTTGGAGTCTCAGTAGTTTGCAGTTTATATCTCCTACAAGTCCAGGCAACAGATGCCACCTCTTTACTTTTGATGGCTCTGCTCGGAGGTCTTCATCCACTAACATTATTGACTTCCCTGCTGCCTCTTTCCCAATTCTCTTCAACTCTGAATGTTCACTCCACGAAGCATCTCCCTTTTGTGCCAACAATCTCCACCTTCAGCAACTGTTAACTTTATAGAAAGCTGGTGGAATTTTGTTCCAATTGTTGGGGAGTCTCTTCACACTTTCTGTTCCCCTGGACAGGATAGCTAGAGAAAAGTAAAGTCACCTAACGGACAATCCCTTCGTGAGTAGCATCCGACCTTCTTTTCGATTGGTACTTACTGGGCTAAGTTAGCTCGGTCATCCAACATTCATGCAAAATACAGCAACCCTGTAAAGGTTTTCACCCGATATCGAGTTCACACCAAAAAGGTTAACTTGTCTGTGCACTCACCACGGATACTAATCTTCCACTGAATATTTCAAGGATTTCCCATTTTTGTCCCAAAGAAAATTTGCTAGATTGACCAAAGTTAGCAACCATTTCCATCAACCAAGCTTCAATAATTCTATTTTGAGGATGTCGCAAGCTGCACAAGGTGAGGAGCCAGCAACATAGGCATTGATCTAGTGCCAATGTCAAACAGCTTTTCACAGCTCTATTTTGTCAATATTGCTATGTTCATTATTTGTCTCAAATTGCTATTTTTTTCTCCAAGCTCTAAATGTATTATAAATGCTCTCCCTACTCCCGGTTTCTTGGCCCATGTTGCAGTCATTTATTTCTGCTCTAACTTATTCAGTTCCAGATCCTTAAAACTGTGGCACTCAAACGTCAACATCTGACATTTAAAAATGCCAGGTTTGCCAACAAATTATTCTCATTGCCTCATCTTCTACCCTAACCTTTTCAGTCTTGATTTCCAGCGGTGTGGATCATTCGCCCTTACCCCAGGTTTCTCAATTTAAAAAAAGGTTGCCCGGTTGTCTGGTAGTCGGCTCCCTAGAGTTGGCCAGGACAGCTGCCATTGGTGCTTAACAAATCCACATTATACAGTGCATTCACCAACTCACTCTGATCAATACCCAGGAGATCCACTAATTGCTTTAAACAGAAATAGTCAGAAAAAATAAGAGAGGTTCTCAAATTAATTCAAAATTACTTGCGAGTATTTTGCTTTTAAAAGAGGCTCTTGACAGAAAGACTTGCTCATCAAAACATGCACTGGAAGCCAAATCACAGCACTATCATTTCTCACCTTGATGACTTTAAATCACACACAAAAATTGAAACAAGTTAGTGAAAATTCCTTACTGCGAAGCAAGAGTCTGCACTCCTACAAATGGAAATAAAAAGATGAAGAGACTAATTTTTATCCAATACAAAAGTTCTACAGCAGATAAATATGCAAACAGATTTCGCTTGGGTATAAAAGACAAGGAACCAAGAAATACAAATGCATCAATTTATGGGAGCAATTTGCTTCGATTGGCACATTTGGCAGTGAAATTGCTAATGTTACAATTCTACCTATAATCCACCAATAAAAAACACAATTGAATCAGATGCAGAGTGCCACTCCTACAGACCCTCCTGGGCTTTTCAATGTGGACAGATTGAAATGTTATTGCATATTCTTGATTATGTGCCATTTGATTTTAGCATCCCAGAATTTCTTAGATAAGCTACCAATTGGAGTAGCTGGACTCAACCTGCTCTGTCTGCCATCCTATTACAGGAGCTATTCCTTTTGTTCCCCCCCCCCCACCCTCCCTCCCAACCCAACAACTCCTTTGTCTGTCTATTGTACTTGCTTAAAACCTGGCTACATCTCAACCCCTTTCCAGGCGCAAGGTCGTCAATCTAAAACACTAGCTGTGTGTGTTTCTCTCTACAGATGTTGCTGGATCCGCTGAGTATTTCCAGCATTTTCTGTTTTTATTTGGTTGTTTCTATTGCTTGTGTTCATTGTGAAATAGGGGGTTTGAGAGTTCAATAGATCAAATATTTCACACAAAGTAACTTAAACTATGCCCTCACTGAATGGAGCAGCATAAATTATGCATGAGAGATTAAATTCTAAAAAGGCAGAACATTCTGAAAATCCCATGACACTAACATTGCTGGCCCGTCAACATCTTAAGTACAAAGACGGTCAGAAAAAGCACAGACCATTTGTCAAAGCTGCTTCCTGTTTTGTAGCAGGATCTACACCCAAAACATCTACCTTTCCAGATGCTGATGAGACAGAGGTGTATTTACAGCATCATCTGCTTTTATTTTGGAGTAAAGAACATGAAGAGATCTTAAAAATTACGACTTTTAAGGTCAACTTTCAGTACTAATCTACTGTTAGGATAAATGCAGTTTAAATCCAGAACCAGGTTGAGTTTTAAATTTGCGTTTATACACAAAGAGAGAGTTGGTGCAAGTGGAAAAATTACTTCACAGATTGAGTTGGGAGGTATAGATCGGGTGGATTCTCAGAGGCTTTTTCCCAGGGCTGAAATGGCTGCTACGAGAGGACACAGGTTTAAGGTGCTGGGGAGTAGGTAGAGGAGATGTCAGGGTAAGTCTTTCACTCAGAGGGTGGTGGGTGAGTGGAATCAGCTGCCGTCAATGGTGGTGGAGGCAAACTCGATAGGGTCTTTTAAGAGACTTCTGGATGAGTACATGGGACTTAATAGGATTGAGGGTTACAAGTAAGCCTATATATAAGCCTAGGTAGGTAGAGACATGACCGGTGCAACTTGTAGGCCGAAGGGCCTGTTTGTGCTGTAGTTTTTCTATGTTCTATGTTCTATTCAATAGTTATAGCGTAAACGCACCCTTCAAACCACTGCTACATATTTAAAGAAACAGCCACATTATTTTCTTATGAAACAGGAGAGTGTCCACTCATTCCTTGAAGTCTGAAATTAAATTTCCACTTTTTTCTTGAAGTTTACCTTGAAGTTCCTTGCACAGGGAAAATGCAATCAAGTTGCTTGATTAAATTGTTGCTTGTGGGTAATATCTGCAGATAGTGGATGATGAACACTTTTTCAGTGAAATCAATTGTATTGGCTCAGAGCATTTAGAATTTATCTTTGTAAACCTCCGAATGCTGCTGTACCATATAGCACACAACCTGCTGTAATTGGGAAAATTCAGCTTAAATAAGTCAGTAGCACCAATATAACATCTATGATCCACAGAGTGCAATCCATGAAAACAACTTGAGCAATTTGTGACCAGCTCGGCACAGAACAAAGGAATGAACCAAACAGAAGAAAAAATGCATTACCTAGAGAGGTCTTTAACGCCATAAGGATGTTGATATTTAATTTCATATACTTATTGCAGTATAGTATCAGAAACTATACTGCAATATCTCTGCTCTCCTCCACCAAGCAGTACAAGTGTACCCAAATTACTGAAAATCTTAAAATCAGACTCGGTTAAGCAAAAACCATTTTCTAGTTTATAGGGGAGGCATAGTGGCACAGTGGTTAGTGCAGCACCAGGGACCCAGGTTTGATTCCCGGCTTGGATCACTGTTCTCCCCCGCGTCTGCGTGGGTTTCCTCCCACAATCTGAAAGACGTGCTGGTTAGGTGCATTGGCCATGCTAAATTTTCCCTCAGTGTTCCCGAACAGGTGCCAGAATGTGGCAACTAGGGGATGTTCACAGTAACTTCATTGCAGTGTTAATGTAAGCCGACTTGTGACGTTAATAAATAAACTTTAAACGAGGTACATAAGTCAGAGCAGTAATGGGCAACCTAGGCTAGTAAGTCGGTCACGAGTGGCCTCCCTTTATCTCAGTGGACCGCAAGATTGAAATCAGGCTTGTTCACTAACCAGGGCCCCAGGAATAAAATGAAATACATTTAATACACGCTAAATATTTAATAACAAGTTACAGAAAACGCCTGATCACTTGCATATTAATAGAACCATCATCAATTTCAAATGGTTAAAAACAAAGAAATATGTGCCCTCGGGACGCAACGCACGGCTCTCAGTCAACATTGTGGGCGATCAGCACGGACCTCACTTCACTTGCCATTGCTTTACGTGTGAATCACTTTAGTCATACTGGTAGAAAAAAAACTGCATGGACGGAAATCAGCAGAACGTGGCAACCTGCATGTGGACAAATGTCAACAAATGTCTCATGGGCTGCATTCAGAATCCAGATGGACCACATGTGGTCCCCGGCCACAGGTTGCCCACCAGAGTAGGAGAAATAAGATGGGGCGCAGCCGTCTGACTCAAGGGTGGCTGCAAGATGGTTGCATACATCAAACTGCACAATTTTAATAATTAAAAGTGTAACTTATCTTCAGTATTACCCACATCACAAATTTATTTGTCCTCTTAAGCACAAAGTTTAAGCAGGGAAACATGCTACAACATGGAAAATCTAAATGTCTAAATAACAAAACAAGTTGCAATAACAAAGCAAAACCTGAACAGCAGAAACTAGGCTGTTCAAGACTAAACAGAAGACTCTACATCACACAGAATAGCTGACCTGGATAGTATGCCACTGGGGTTGTAACACAATCAAGGGAATCAAATGACTCTGAACTGTGAGCAAACCACCTCATTGTGAGGTTACCTCCTAAAGAGAAAAAATCATAATTGGAGTTGTGAATTTGTGAAATAAACTATCAGCAAACACAATGAATATTTAATATTTTATAAATCATTCAAGACAGAGTGGGGAACCTCAACGAGGATTGGATGGAAGATGACAACACACACCCAACTACAGTATACACCAGTCCATGCTGATTAAAAGTCTAATTTGCTGACAGAAAATAAATTGCTTCAACCTTCAGAATTGCCACACCATAAATTCATCTTCCCATTTTTTGGGCAATGTTTAAGTAGAAAAAATGTTTTATAAAAGCTTTAGAAATTTGAAGTGATCAGGCACTGCTGCCTTTCCTATCAATAGAATGTGAGCATTGGAACTGAAAGAATGATAGGTGGGAAACCCAGTTATGAAGAAAGGATACACAACAGGGAACTGTTAGATATGACATTAGTTATCCAATGGGAAGACCAGAACAAACAATAAACACCAAAAGTCAACAATAAGTTATGAACTGGCTTGGTCATAGAAGACAGAGGGTGGTAGTGGAAGGGTCTTTTTCCGGCTGGAGGCCTGTGACTAGTGGTGTACCGCAGGGCTCTGTATTGGGACCTCTGCTGTTTGTGATTTATATAAATGATCTGGAAGGAGGAGTAACTGGGGTGATCAGTAAGTTTGCGGACGACACAAAACTGGCAGGACTTGCAGATAGTGAGGAACATTGTCAGAGGCTACAGAAGGATATAGATAGGCTGGAAATTTGGGCAAGGAAATGGCAGATGGAGTTCAATCCTGATAAATGCGAAGTGATGCATTTTGGTGGGAATAATGTAAGGAGGAGCTACACGATAAATGGAAGAACCATAAAGGGTGTAGAGACGCAGAGGGACCTGGGTGTGCAAGTCCACAGATCTTTGAAGGTGACGTCACAGGTGGAGAAGGTGGTGAAGAAGGCATATGGCATGCTTTCCTTTATAGGACGGGGCATAGAGTATAAAAGTTGGGGTCTGATGTTGCAGATGTATAGAACGTTGGTTCGGCCGCATTTGGAATACTGCGTCCAGTTCTGGTCGCCACACTACCAGAAGGACGTGGAGGCTTTGGAGAGAGTACAGAGGAGGTTTACCAGGATGTTGCCTGGTATGGAGGGGCTTGGTTATGAGGAGAGATTGGGGAAACTGGGGTTGTTCTCCTTGGAAAGACGGAGGATGAGGGGAGACTTAATAGAGGTGTATAAAATTATGAAAGGCATAGATAGGGTGAACGGTGGGAAGCTTTTCCCCGGGTCGGTGGTGACGTTCACGAGGGGTCATAGGTTCAAGGTGAAGGGGGGGAGGTTTAACACAGATATCAGAAGGACATATTTCACACAGAGGGTCGTGGGGGCCTGGAATGTGTTGCCGGGCAAGGTAGTGGAGGCGGACACACTGGGAACGTTTAAGACTTATCTAGACAGCTATATGAACGGAGTGGGAATGGAGGGATACAAAAGAGTGGTCTAGTTTGGACCAGGGAGCGGCGCGGGCTAATTGTTCCTTGTTTCTCGTGGAAGTGGAAATGACTAGGGTTGGGAAGCATTTTCCGATCAGGGCCATTGTGATCTCCTGGACTCGTTTCGATCGCCTCAGGGGGTCGGAGAGGAATTTCCCAGATTTTTTTTTCCCCATATTGGCCCTGGGGTTTTTCACTCTGGGTTTTCGCCTCTCCCTGGAGATCACATGGTCTGGAATGGGGGGGTGGGGGTGAGTTAATAGGTTGTAATGAACAAAGCATCGTAGCTGTGGGGGACAGCTCGGTGGATAGGATATTGGTATGTAGATAGGCTGGAAAATTTGGCGGGGATCCTGGATTCAGGATTCAATCCTGGACCGGGGAGCGGCGCGGGCTTGGAGGGCCGAAGGGCCTGTTCCTGTGCTGTATTGTTCTTTGTTCTTTGTTGTTGATACAGGATCTGCTCATTTGGATAAATGTCCTCGCTATGGGAATAAATAGATTTAATACTTTACAACACAAAATCTGTCAGATTTTGGAGTACATGGGTTGGCTGTCACCAAACTACGTGGAAGCATCAAGGAGGATGGAGGAAGAAAAAATATTAATGCTGCAGTTATTAGGTTACGGCTCCAAAGAATTTTTTAATTGGCTCAGCAAGATCGCATGTTCACCCGTGGTAATTACTTTGAACATTAATTTAACTTCTGAAACACAATTGATGAGAAGGGCATGAATCATTAGTAAACACTTTGTACAATGCCAAAATATGAACTAAAACGTTTCTGAGAAAATCATTCTTTCACATGGTGTCCACAACGTAGCCCACAATACAAAGGAATGACACGCGGATGAAGCCATACCTAGAAATTCTCTCTTCAGGAGGATGTTAATGGCTGGAGAAAAAAAGGAAGAAGGGCAAAAAGGTTTAGGAGAGTAGTGTTTCAAAGAGTAGGGCCAAGACAGCTGACAGTTCTGCTAATAAGGGAAAGCAAATATGTGTGCACAGGAAGCAAGAGAACTGGAGAATACGAGCTGGGATTATAGGGTTCCAGAAGGAGCAAAGAAATGGAGACATTTGAGAAATAATTTTGAAATCAGTGTGTAGACAGGCAGGGAACAAAGGCTGAGAAAGATTAGAACCCTGAGCAAGCAGGACTTGGTGTGGGTGAGAATATTCACCAAAGGTTTAGACAAGTTGGAGTTTGGGTGGGGAGAAGCTCAAACGGACCACTAAACAAAGTATTTGAGGAAATAAAGCCCGTGATAAACTCATGGATAAGTTTGGAGTGGCAGCAAAGGACAACAAGAAACACTGTGGAAAGCAAAGCAAGAGGTCTTGCTAATAGATAGAACATGGAGTTTAAAGCTTGCCTTCCAGTAAAACATGACACCAAAACTGTGCACCAACTGGTGTAACCTAAGCAAGCAGAAAGCGTCAAGGGACAAGATTACAGAGTTCATATGGGATAGTTGAGTAACAAATTAATTTATCTCAACCATCTGATCTACGATTCGATGTCAAATCAGCAGCCTGATAAAGTTGGTTTTGAAATTCAATGCGTTGATGGAAAGGGAAGGATGTGTGTCAACATATATAGTAAAGCTGACCCCCAAATCTGAGCCTACCTGACAGTTGGAAATGTATTAAACTTACCTCTTTGACCAAGCTTTTACTCATCTGGCCCCAAATCTCCCAATGTGGCTCAGTGCCATACAAAGTTTATGATGCTCCTGTGAAGTGCCTCAGGTTGTTTTGTTATGTTAAAGGTGCCATACAAGTTGTTGCTGTTACTTTGTAATGCACCACAGCACCAGAATTCTTAATGTAATTTGTTTTCTTCTCTTCTGGAATGCAATTATTAAATACTCTCCATCTTTCATATCATTCACTTTTAATTTCAGCTTCCATGCACTATTGAAACGGCATGTAGGCAAAAGCCAAACATAGTCACAGTATGAAAGCATTCTACATAACCATCAGAAGACACGAGCAGAACCCAGAAATAAAGTTTTGTTCAAATTCCTCTCCTTCACCCTTGAGGTAGCACAAAGACAACAAACTACAGCAATCAAAATATTCCTTACCACTCATTCTTTGCCGCTGTGCACCAACAAAATTTCTTGCGTCATTTTTTGAAGTCAATCATATGGCCATGGTGAGAAGAAAAGATCAAGTCCATCCCATCCTGGGCGAGAGGAGGGATGGATGGATTGAAGAAAGGAAATGCTTACATTTATATAATGCCTTTCAATATCTCAGAATGACTGGAAAGGTTTTACAGCTAACAAGACAGTTTTGGAATGGCGGGACAGTGATTAGCACTACTGACTCACAGCAACAAGGACCCAGGTTCGATTCCCTGCTTAGGTCACTGTCGGTGCAGAGTCTGCACGTTCTCCCCATGTCTGCGTGGGTTTCCTCCAGTTTCCTCCCACAGTCCAAAAAACGTTGCTGGTTAGGTGCATTGACCATGCTAAATTCTCCCTCAGTGTACCCAAACAGGCTAGGTGATTTTTACAGCAACTTCATTGCAGTTTAATGCAAGCCTACTTGTGACACTAATAAATAAACTTACTGTATTATAGAAAAGATGGCAGCCAATTTGCATGGCCATGCCCCATACAAAGCAATGTAATGATGATCAAATAATCTGTTTTAGCGATACTGGTTGAGACACAAATATGGTCCACAGTACTGGGGTGCATTTCTCTAACTCTTGCCACAGGATCGTTTATGTCCACCTGAGAGAGCAGCTGGGGACTTGGCTTAACGTCTCAGCATTAAAATGGTGTGTCTTGAAGTAGTATACAACCATGTACACCAATGGCTCACTACATTACTGTGTGAATTGTTGGAAGAGGCAAAAAAGGGAAAAAAAACTATCTTGCCAGATATTTATCTCCATGTATGACATGATGTGGTCCGGCCATTTTGATGGTACAATGCTAATAATGAATGCAACCCAATTCACGTATACCAAACATCCCCCACCCAGGTTTCACTATTATAGTGGTTGTGGAATAATTTCATGGACAACAGTGTACCATCATTGTCGACAAGCAGACTCATAAGTCCACTAAAACACTGGAACAGATCAGTAGAATCTCTCAATGTGAAAATCAGTTTTTTTTCAATCTTAATGGAGTAAAGGACACTTCATGAGCAAAAGCTCTAGACTATGCACATTTCAAAGAGGTCTATAATCTAGTTATAAATTATGCAGCTATATTACTGTATATAAAGTACAGAAATGGCAGAGTAGCTTTTCATCTCCTTTTTAATGAATCCCATTAAAAAGTTCAATAAAGCTTGAAATTTCAGGATTTCTATTCATTCAATTACTAATCCCATCAAAAGGACATGTTTCAGATGCAACTTGTCCACTAATTAGCAACAATGAACTAATCGAAACATCTATAATGGAAATTATCGTGACTAGTCAACATTAACTGTCAGGATCATCACAGAAATTATTTTTACTTAAAACATCCACACCACCCGTCTCTTTCCCTCTCCCTCAAACCTGTGAAAAGTGATTCATAAATCCAGAACTGATGGGAAAAGATTCATTTATAGTACACCAAAATGTCAGCTCATTGCAAATTCATTGGCTAAAACTGTGAGTCTCATTTAATAGGCCCTATTAAGAACCAAAACAGCAATTTAAAATGCCGACATGTAAAATGCTTGTATTCTTTATTGAAGTGACTTGAAAGAAAACATAAAATGATTTCTATAGTAAACAGAATCTGAATTACCAATCACTACCCAGGGAAAAAAGCCTTTGATTTAAAAGAACATAACCCTATAAAGCATCTTCAGCAAGTCAAATCCAGATGTAATCCATAACTAACAGTGGAACTACAAAAGTAAATTGCCTGCATGCCTCAAAATATTCAGCTGAGCGCAATCCAAAGCTGAAATCTCCATTTACTAAGTTAGGGAGGCCATGAGTAAACAGATATAATTTGAACACATATTAAGCAAATGCAAACAACTTAACAAAGACAAATGGAGCAGACGATAATAGTTTTAAAATTTAAGATAGGCCAACAGATGCATTTCTGTTGATAACATGGAGATAATGACATTCCATATTGTCATCAAAATAACTAACACATTTGCTGCTGCTAACAGCTAATTAAAATAAAATTGAACTAGTTAGAAACAGGCTGCTCCTATCTCAGTTGAATACTGTTGCCAACCACAACATACCATTAAAATTAGGGCCATATCCCTCAACGGATCCACAACTATATCCAATGTCAGCCATGGCTTCATTGGTAGCATTCTTGCGACTGAATCCACAGTCCTCTGATTCAAAGTCCACACTTGAGCATAATAATCAAGTAACACAGACAAAATTTGTGTGTTCCTTCTTATTTCTCATGATCAATATGCGTGTTGGTAAAACGTGCGTCGTCTTATCCTCAGTGATTGCCCCGATTTGAATCCCATCAGCATATCTTTTGCATTTTAAAAAAAGCATATTAATTATTATACACCTCTGCTGATGTTTGAAGCTCAATGTCTCAACTCACTCGACTCATACACACTATTCCACCCACAAAGGTCAGATACAGAAGGAGGAGGCACAATACAAATACAATTTATGATTGTCTCAGTCGCTTTCATAGCAGACACATTAATATTTAGATGAAGTGAAGGTCTTGTAATGCAGAAGATTTTAAACTGAGCAGTGAGGCATCTTTTAATAGTCTACTTGTGTTCACAATTTTAAAGTATCAGCTGAAATTTTATAATTTATTGAAGCATGACATGAGGCTGACAGTCCAGTGCAGTACTGAGGGAGTGCTACACTGTCAGAGATATTGGGCGCAATCTTCCCAAGAACATTTTTTGGAGTGTCAAAAAAGTCTGAAAAGGGGAATGTTCCAGACCTATTTTTTGGCTGAGTTCCCTCACACTGTCCAATGCCTAAGCACGCTGGTGAAGCTGACTGATTGGGACGCCATTGCACGGGGTGTCCTAATCTCTTACTGAACTGGGAGACCTCCTCTCACACCCCCATGGACATTAGACCACCCTCCCCCACCACCTTCATCGGTAGCATGTTCTCCCACAACAACAAGGGTCGCCAGCATTGGGGCACCAGGACTTTCCTGATGAGTCCCCATGGTGGGCACCCGACATCGCACTCCTCCTACCCCTTGCAGACCTTTCCCCCGCAGAAGCCCCAGAGTCATTGGGAAATCCACGTAGCTTCTGAGAGAAGGCCGAACTCAATTAAGTGATGATCAGGCACTTGACTGGCCAGTGTTGGGCATTCCTTGGGAATCAGGATGCTGGGAGCAGAAATCCAATCTGAGAGCTGTCAGTCAATAGGAGGCCAGCATGACCTCCTTGAACTGCCAGTATTGCTCCAGGCTCTTCAGCAGAGATCCCTGGACACAAGTGAGGGTGGAATGTGGATCGTGGAGAGGAGATCGTTGGGGAAACAAGGGGGTCAGTCCATCCCCTTCCTAATACAGAGTCCCTTGATCAGGCTCCACGCCCTTGAAAGAGCACTCCTCTCCACAGCCACAGGCAAACCCGACAAGGTTTGCTGGGCTGCCTTTGGAAGGCACCGAAAAGCCTCGTCTCTTGCCTGTAATCCCTGAGCCGCCGCCAAATTCCAGTGGACTCAAGGATAATTGGTATCAAACTGGCTCAATAATGAGCCAACTTAATCATGGGAGCCCCCCCCCCCCCCCCCCAGTGGACTGACAGACAGCCTCTCCCACAATTAACTGGGCCCAGCCGCCATATTTTCCTGCATTAAAATCCAGCCCAATGTTGCAACTCTGGCTAACATAACATAAGCAACATAGGACTTGCCTGGTTCAGGCACAATAGGTTATGAATTGTGGTTGCAAAACAAGAGACAGTCCCACCTTGGAAGATCAAAAAGGTAACTTGTCCAATTTATATGCATTTCAGCTGACCACTAATGCTCTTTATGTTTGCTGAATCAATGCAGTGACATTCATGACATCAACATTGATTACCACAAACCCCTATAAAAGTCTAATGGAAGAGACTCTTCAATTAAAAAGGGGAGCTAAACACCATTAGTCAAATAATCCTCACGTTGCATGACTTACTTAATGATTCAATTTTTGCTTTCCTACTTTGTAAATCCTTTTTAGATATTACCTTGTGTTTAGTCCCGTGTGTATAATATTCTCTATGTATGTAAGTACTACATATATGTCAAAATCAAAAAAATTAATTTACATCATTTTGTACATAATGTCCAAAAGCAAAAATCTACACACTTGAGAATATAGCACCAGGTTATAAAATAGCCACCTAAGTGCTTTAACATTTTTATTATTTCAGCAGAATGAAGCATCATCTTGCCTCAATTGGTGCTATTATTGGATGTTTTGGTCATTAAATATTTATACACATCTGCCAAAGTGATCAATGTTTTCAAACAAAATTCTTTTGCAACAAATACAAAACTATTCAGTAGGTAATTTGTGTTTGCCAGCAGGAATCATTATGGAAATATAGGCAGGCAAAATAATATTGACAGTTACAATATCTAAATGAGCATTTAAAAATGTACATACAGTGAAGATTTACTACAAAAGAAAACCTGTCTGCAAATATCTGTATGCATCAGATTCAAGAATGGGGATTCCTGACATCTTTAGTTCATTAGGTTGCAACAGACTCATATCATCCCTGAGCTCTCAAAACCGCCATGTACAAAGCAAAAACAAGCATGTCAGACATGTCCATTTCGTACCTTTTCAGGACTTTAGGAAAGGACTAATGAACATGAAAACTAACTCCACACTTCATATTATGCCTGTTTATTACTATAAATTTTAAGCTTTGTTTTATTTGTGGGCGTCGCTGGCAAGACCAGCATTTATTGTCCATCCCTAATTGCCCTTGAATGGTTTGTAATGCCATTTCAGAGGGTATTTAAGAGTCAACCACATTGCTGTCTGGAGTCACATGTAGGCCAGACCAGGTAAGGATGACAGATTTCCTTCCCTCAAGGACACGAATTATAATGATTTGTGATTCCTGCAAGGTAAAACATTACCAGCTGGCAGAATAACAAAAGTCATTGTGTAGGACATGTATATACTAGAACTCTGCTCAAAAACAGGCATCCAACAAAAATCCATGCCATCTTCAGCTTTAAATATTTAACTGACTCTTAGTTAATATGTATGTAATCACAATTGTGTCATAATAAAGGAAAATCCCAAATTTCAAAAATCCTACACCGACCAAGGCCTGCAAAAGCAATTTTTTTACTTTTGTTAAAAGAGGAATGGATTAAAACTTGATAAATTATCTAGGTAACCAATAACCAAGTTCATCCAATTGGTAGCTGAGACCTACAGTCAAAGACGGCCCCAAGTTCAAAGTCTAATCTCTGCCAAGTTAATGAATTTTAAGCAGAAAGAAAATCAACCAGATCTTGTTCCTGCCCCAGCTATCCATCCTAAAAGTGCACATTTGTGACTAATGGGCAGGGAAAGGGCCAGATTCAACTGGGATAATACCCCGTGGGTGAATAATATGCCAAGATTCACCATTAAATAACACGTGGATAAAAGCAAAATACTGCAGATGCTGGAATCGGAAAAACAAAAACAGAAAATGCTGGAAAATCTCAGCAGGTCTGACAGCATCTGTGGGGAGAGGATAGAGCCAACGTTTCGAGTCTGCATGCTCACTTCTTTGGGCAGGAGTCCTCCCCCCATTCAGCAGATCCTTTCACCCACCTCCAACATTCCCCCTCCACCTGGACCCCTCCCTCTGGCCTCTTACCTGCTCTTGATCTTTTCATCGCGAATTGGCGGCATGAAACAATTTCTCCGCTCCTCTCACCCACTAACTTATCTCCTTCCAAACTTGCTGCACTTCACTCTTTTACGTCCAATCCTGACCTGGTTATCAAACCCGCCGACGAGGGCAGTTGTCTGGCACAAGAGCCTTTACCTTGTAGAGGCTGAGCGCCAACTCTCGCATACTTCCTCCTACCTCCCCCGGACCACGACCCAACCACCGAACATCAAGCCACTGTTTCCAGGACTGTCAATGACCTTATCTCCTCAGGAGATCTTCCCTCCACAGCCTTCAACCTCAGTCTTCCAACCCTGGACAGCCTGCTTCTACCTCCTTCCCAAAAGTCACAAAAAGGACTACCCCGGTAGGCCCATTGAGTCAGCCTGTTCCTGTCCCATCAAACTCATTTTAAAAAACATATGTGGATAATGGCCATTGGGCATGGTACTGAAGGTGGAGGGGTGGTCCATAAAATCATAGAATCCCTAGAGTAGAGGCGGCCTGCACTGATTCTCCGGCATCTTACTCAGGCCCACCCCCACCCTATCCATACACATTTATCGCACTAATCCCCCTAACCTACACATCTTGGGACACTAAGGGACAAGTTAGAATGGCCAATCCACCTAACCTGCACATCTTTGAATGGTGGGAGGAAACCAGAGCAGCCAGAGCAAACCCTCACAGACACAAGGGGAATGTGCAAACTCCACAGAGACAGTCACCCAAGGGCGGAATTGAACCCAGGTCCCTGGCGCTGTGAGGCAGCAATGCTAACCATATTCCAACACCGGCTGAATTATTACTTCAAGGGAGAAGTGGCATGGTAACCTTTTCTTATGACAATAATGCAAACTTGACACAAATTGAGCCTAATGTTTGAGGTTCAAATTGTACAAAATACCATTATAATTGAACATTCCTTAAATAAAAACTCCAAACAAATTTAATTTGAAAGCAGGACAGTATCCAACTCCTCACACAAATTCACATCTATTTTAGCCTTCTAGGCAGCAATTCTTCATTTATCCAAAGGCAGTGATTAAATGCCTTGTAACACAGAAGGATAGTTAACAGTCTTTTTGCCACAAGAATAATCGTAGAATACTAGGTTTTTACAGCACAGATGAAGGCCATTCATCGGCTCTTCAAATTAGTCCCGTACGCCAATGTTTTCCACATAACCCTGCAAATTAGTCCTCTTCAAATACCTGTCCAACATCCAATTGCTCTTAATATATTCTAGATCTTAACGACCATCTGTGCAAAGTTTTTCTTCAAACTGTCTGATACAGCCTGTTATTGTACAAAGTGGAATGTGAGCTTTTCCTGTCCAGCAATGCAAAAAAATCCATTTTCAAATCAGTTGCAAATTTGAGCTGGATAGAATTGTCCAATATTTGAAAACCAAACATTTGTACACTGATTGCCGCAGTTTTTCCAATTCATTTTAGCCAGCAGTGGAAATCCAGTATTGCACGAGAAATTAAGAAGTAATCAATGACCATCCACGTATCATAAACATATACTTCCAAAATGATGGTTTTTTTTCATGTAGGTGAAATAACTAGTGGCAAGATGATGTTGAAGGAGCTTTCTCTGTATAACATGGGAGTTTTGCACCTTGGAGGTTTCTTCCAAAATAACTATTTATTTAAATTCTAAGACAAACAGTTAACAGCCTCCCATCCATGTCTACACTTCTCGCTGCCTCGGCAAAGAATTAAGGACCCCACGCACCCCGGACGTTCTCTCTTCCACCTTCTTCCATCAGGAAAAAGATACAATAGTCTGAAGTCATGCACCAACCGACTCAAGAACAGCTTCTTCCCTGCTGCTGTCAGACTTTTGAATGGACTTACCTTCCATTAAGTTGATCTTTCTCTACACCCTAGCTATGACTGTAACACTACATTCTGCACTCTCTCCTTTCCTTCTCTATGAACGGTATGCTTTGTCTGTATTGCACGCAAGAAACAATATTTTTCACTGTATGTTAATACACGTGACAATAATAAATCAAATCAAATCAGTTCAATTCAACTATTATAGCAACCCACATGCCCTCAATCAGCACTCTAATCTGCACTTTGGAGTTAAGATTACAGGCCAATATCAAAGGAACAGAAAAACGTAACATCTCAACATTTTAGAAGCTCCCCATTTGGTGCGTCATAACTTTCAGACATTTTGAGACCTCAACAGTCACTGAAATTAGTATCTGAAGTGGTCCAATAAGATTGTTGAAAGCGGAGGTTTACTGCCACAAAAAGTTTATTAATTCCTTCTTTACACCAAAGCAGAAAAAAGAACATAAAATTTCAATCACTGTTTGAAAAAATGAAACCTGCACGAAGTTCTTAAATGAATTTGAAATTTTACTTTACCAAAAATGAATTTACTATCCTCTGCTTTCATTTGAGGAAAATAATTAATTTCCTAAAAGTAACGAGCAGATTAAAATCCAATGGCATTGTTCCTGAAATAAAAATTAAAATGTTTGTTTACTGAACACAAAGTTTGCAATCACAGCTTCAGATTTCTGGGAACGCTCATTCCATGAGTGATGTTTGAATCTGAACTGCTTATTTAATTATAATGTTCACGATATACAAATGTCTGAATCTTTCCCAAAACCTATATCAAAACTATGGGCATCACATGTGTAGTGACAGAAGAAAAATTGCTACAGTTTACCTGGGTTCAATTTAAATTTGAACCCAATTCCTGGGTTTAATTTAAATTTGAATAGTTTGGTTTTCAAAATGGATGTTAGTTACTCAATCATGAGACCAAACAAACAATCACATGATTATTTCCCTGTATCCACATCACATAATCTTGGAACAAAGTACTTTCTAATTTTACCTTTCATTCCAAAAACCAGTGCATGTCTTAATACTTTTTACACTTCTTAATTATTTTAAAAGTTCAAAACACCAGTATTCTATCTTAACCTGGCATCTGTAAGAGTCAAATGATTTCAAAAACCACAGACTGCCAGCAATTCTTTTCAGATATTATATTTCACATAAATAAAATCTAAAATGGATAAACATTCATTTTTATGGCTTATGTCTAGAACAGTCCTCCATGGTTTAAATTGGGCTGGTTTAGCATCCTTTGGTGAATATTATTTCCTCAATTTTTATTATAAATGCCTTCATAAAATGAGACATACTTTGCTTGGAACAGGTTTAAAAGGTCACAACATTTGTTTTTCTTCAAACTCAGGACTTACAGTCAACATTATTGCAGAAATTTTCACTTGTGTACCATGGCATATAGTATAGCACTAAAAAAAACAAACACATTTACAGATTCCCGTGAGGCTGGTATAAATTTTACAACCTTCACTTCCTTTTCTATTGTTATATATGGAGGTAAACTACTTACCCACTTGCCACACTAACAGCTCTGACCTAAACTTTACATCAGTCTATTTGATAAATATCATTTCTCTACACCAAGTATTGTATGTAGAAAACATTTCAACCGGCATTCAAATATTTATAAGAGTGACAGCGAGGTTTAAGTTTCTAGAATAATTTTTTTTTTACCATTCACTTCTTCAAATGTCACCTCTTCAGAAAGTGAATTTTACCTTACTGCAGTTTAAATGTCATAACTGAAGCAACACAAAGAATTCGCATCAACATGTCATGCCAAGTGATCTCAACCAATATGGAAAAAATTACTGTTGTAATAAAATTGAAATCATGTTTTATCTAAAGCACCGGAATATTTTCTTTTGTAAGTGCACTCAAATCAGTGCATAAGCCTTAAAGTAATTCAATTCTAGAATAGAATACCCCACAACTCCTCTAATTCTACACAAGAACATGCCTCATTCTGGGTTATCAAATGCCAGGGCTGTTGTGCTATTCTTTAATTATATACAAATAGGTTAAAAGAAATTAAACTTGCACGTTCAAAACAGATCCTCTTGGGGTCAAAGACTCAGTTTGATAATATTTGTAAAGGCCAAAAAGAAATGTTTGAAACCTTGCCACTTGCATTATGGACTTTGTTGGAACTACAAGCAGATTGTGCACCGTGAAGCTGGTGATGACACTAATGCTTCACTGATCTTACTTAGCACCACAAATCATGAAAAGTTTGCCCGAAAAGGAGCCATTCTGCAGATACAATGTGCACATTACTCACAACTTACGTCTGGTGGTCAACATTTATGGTGTTTCAACAGGGTGTATTTAACAAACTGCTCTGAGAAATTAGGCTGCTTTGAAAACTGCTAGAAATACAGCCACGCACCTTAACTGCTTCCAAGTTAGGGGATGATGTGGAGATGTCGACTTTGGACTGGGGTAAACACAGTAAGAACTAGTTAGGTGCTCATGGCTCAGTTAAATATTGTTTTGATTCATTTTCCAGGTTTAAATGAAATCATTTGCACTTTGATCCATTTTCCACCATCGTTACTTCAGCTTACTGACTTGGGTTACTTCAGGCTTGTTGACTCATGAATGTGATCTCATGAGATCAGTGACATTTTGGGCAATTGTGCTTTAAAATAGGTCTAGTCTTTAAATGGCAAAAAGCATCTGCCTGGTTCAACTAAATTTAAATTGGTCCAGGCCCATGTTATCCCAGAATCTATTATTTTAAGCCTTTAAAATGCAGTTCACGTACAAGTTAAACAAAGAGCTTTGAAGTCATTTATAAGCTTATAATAACAAAAGTTTAGCATTAATTCATTTGAAGAACGAGTAATGAAATGATCTTTTAACTGCCACTGTAAAATGGATGATTCATCCCATTTGTCGTTCACTGACACAATAGCTGGCATGACCATGACCCCCATTTCAGAAGGCGCTATATTTACAACCAAAACTGTGGATGCTGTAAAAGCCCACAAATTACTTTTCCTAAAACTTCATTGCATTGCCAGAAGTATCCCTTGTTGTGAAATTATTAATCATGGAGCTAAAAGCAGCCTTAAAAGGTGCTACACTTTAAAGCTGCAGCATTGTACTGCTATTAACAGCCCCCAATGAGAACTCTGCAGGTCAAGATTAACACTGAATAATCAGTGTCAAAAATAGTTTCATTTAGATTCTCCTTTTGAAACAATTCTCTGTTACCTCCCTTGCTATACATGTTGCAAAAAAAGTGGAATTAACAGAAATGTAAGGAACTGAGAGATTTTTATTTCATTAAAATATCAGAAGTATTGATGATACTTGAGTACCCCAATTTAAAAATGCAGAATTTAAAGGAGATAACACAAGTAGTTTTATGTTTTAAGTGTTTGTTCATTGAAACACTGTCTCCCCTAAATGTACAACAAATCAGAGTATTGTATGTACAATTCACATTTCTTCCCACACTTGCATTTGCTGCACGTAGTATAAAAAGATAAAAGTTACAGCTTGTGAGATATGGATGAATTGGTTCCAGAATTCAAAGAATATGTTGTTTCCAAGCATAGTGCACGTTGGTGCTATAAATCCATTTGTCAAATTTACACAAATTCTTTCTGATCTCTGCTTCCTGTGGACAATAGCACAGCTGTTGTAAACATAACAGTGCAACACATCAAAACAGAAAAAAAGACGTAAATAGTGCAAGATGTTTTACAGTGTACTCAACCAATACAGACAAAATTCATTTTACAGCAGTAATTAGGAGCTTGCCATTGTAGTCGTATTGTGGTATTTTGTTCTGGTCACTGGGGAATAAGGAAACAAAGATAACAGAGGAAATTGTGCACTGTATATTCAGATCCTGCTTGCTGTAATCTCAGACACATTGAATGAAGAGTTGAAGCTCAGAAACATGAAACAAAACTCAAGCAAACACACTAATGCATAAACCCACTAAAACAAACACACCAAGTCATTAAAATTTGTTACTGAAGACCACTCGCTGATGCATCACTTTCAACAGCCATAGAAAATACTAATGTAATCCTAGCCAATTCTATCATGCAGTCAGATCGAATGACATTCCTGGAGCTGCCTGCCAAGCACCAATTGCCAAAGTACAATAATCACTCAAGTACTCTAGGTTTCGGAAGCTTTTCTATCAACAGTTCCAGAGTAGTGTTTTTTTGTGTGTGTATGTGTATTAAACACTTTTTTTGTCTTTTTAATTTTCTCTTTGTGTATAATTAAGACTGCTGGGTGGCTGACTAGGCACGCTGTGCTCCGAGGTGATCGGAGACACATGTGCAACACAGTAGCATGGAGATGATAATGAGACAAAGGCAATAAAGCTTTTGGATTTCTCCACAAAACAAACCTTATACATTAACAGGTCAAGCAGGTCCTACTTTAGTGGTCAGTGTTTGCTAGATCTAAGGCATTGTGTAAACACATGATGAAAAGCTAATCACATACTTTGTACAGTTACCAGACAAAAACATAAAAGGCATTCCACTTTCAGACACTCCCACACAAGTTCTGCCACATTAGAAAAATAGTGATAAAAGAGATAACTGAAAGGAAAAGGTTTTTGTTTCAGCTTTCATTTTTTTCATGCCAGCCCTTCCTCTCAGCCTAGTCTGTACAATCTGTTAATCTTCAGAATTCCTGGAGGAGACAGCAACAACTTTACCGCAATTCTAGCAGCTGTTCAGCTGACCCCAGTGGACCTTCTCCGTGGCCTGGGCCTAATCCAACAACCAGGCTAAACAATGTCAGCGCTGCTGTATCCGTTAACAGCCACAGCCCATGGAGAGAAGGCACTTGCTAACAAAGAGGCCTGCTGCTTTGCTTCTCAGTCAAGCTTGGCCAGGACAGAGCTGCCAAGTTAAAAAGAGCACACCGTTGTACATGTACAGCAAAGGAAATCAGAGCTGAATGGTTACCGGAGTCAGTGCAGATTGTGGTTTCTTTCACACACTACGCTCAGCTGTGCTGCAGACACTCCACATGCCTGACGTAGTCTTCTTTATCCAGACACCAGTGAAGGAGAACAAACCTCCAACAACAAGCACCAGGAAAAACCAGGACTGGAGTCTAATACACAAAGGAGCTGGATTGTGATTGATGACTGTTCTTAATGGCATGGTCAGCCAGAAAATGCATCAGCAAGCAAGATATTAGAGACAGTATCCCTAGAGTCATCTGCATCTCAGATCCATAGCTATCGCATGGAATATAAATGCACAGCTCCGATGAACACAAGCAGATCAAAAAAGGGATCGACAGGAAAAAGAACTGTTTGTCAAGTGTCTTTTGACAATTCAAAGCAGCAGGCCAGGAAATGTTTCTGTGCCTTAGACTGTAAAAGAACTCAAAGCAAGCATTTAGATGGCAGTTAATTAAAATATGTCACCAAAATTCGTGACTATAAATGAAAGACAAAAATATTATTTTTATCAGGCTAGCTTATCAACAGTTATGCCTCTCTCGTCCTGAAAGCATGACAGATCAATAAAAATTGAACACCACGTAGCTTTAGCTTGCTGCGCTGAGACACACTGTACATTAGCCTCTCAATAAGAGGCGCCTCATGGGAAAAACACTGCTTGAAAATAAGCTCCATAACCAAGTGTCTTTGTAAGTGTTCCACACCTGTCATAGATGAAATCAATCCCAAATTCCCAAAACCACAGAAGCAGGCATGCCATTTTCAACCGTGAATTAATCAAAGACAATTTTTCTAATCAACTATGGATGTACATGGGGAATAAGAAAACAGCAATGAATACTATTATTCCCAACAACAAAGCGTTCATTAATTCTTGAGGACTATGATTGAAGCTCACTAGAGAGGGTAACATGAAATGCTCCAAAGTAGTTTGCGTTGGGTTTTTAAATAACCTTTCACCAGGTCAGCAAACAGAACCACTTGACTAAATTAGCATTAATATACTTTGTTTCTAACCACGCCGTTTCCCATTGTTTGAGCCAATATATTTTAAAAGCGGGATTTTAGACGATATTCTTCAGGCGAACACTGCAACAGCCATATTCAGCTGTGCAGCTGTGTTTTAGTAAATTGGGCACAACAATAGCAGAGCTATACAAATCAATTGCAACTACATATTAACCCTTTACTGTAAAGAGAGGTGACAAACTCAATAGTTAATATTTTTTTTTAAATCGATCCTGCGTTCCAAAGAACTGAATTCAAGTCACTTCCCACCAGCAAGACATAAAATAGCAACAACACAACAACCGATTGAAGGTGAAGGCCCTTTTACACCAGTGAAGATGATTTTAAAATTTCAATCTTTGAAGTAAATAAGCCTGAATGATGCTGCAATGCATTCACATGGGAAACAATGTTTTTTTTTTAAAAACGTGCAAGATTACTACATTCCAATAAATGCAATAACTCAGTTTCAAACACCTGAATGCATAAGATTTGTTTCAAGTAGGACATTTCTTTCAATTATTTACTGTTCTACAGACTGAATAGCAACAATTTAATGCCATGCTCTATTTTTGAGTGGGTGGGAAGAAAAATACTAACACTTTCTATTTATAGTGTCAAATATAAATACATTATTTAACGGTTTTATGTCGTAAATATACCCATCTGGCTATTTTTATCTGCAGCTAATAAAACTCTGATCCAAGTATAACATTCGCTCAGCAAATGAGTTAGGTATTTAACAAAAACAGAGAATGCTGGAAAATCTCAGCATCTGTGGGGAGAGAAGAGAGCCCATGTTTCGAGTCTAGATGACCCTTCATCAGAACTGACGACTGTTTCAGATTTCAGCATCCGCAGTATTTTGCTTTTATTTTTGAGTTAGGTATTTATCCATGTTATACTGTACTATATATTTATCCATGTGGGTAAAGTGCCTGCAATTGGCTTGGTGGTAGCACTCTTCCTTTGAGTCAGAAAGTCTTGGATTCGCACCTCAGTTTGGAGACTTGAGCACAAAATCCAAGCTGGCATCAATGCATTTATCACATTACAGATTGAATATTCTATGAGTGCCAGCGTCTTCATTTCATTGCTTCCTCAAATAACTGTTTTGCGTTCTTTGTGCTCTCGGTGCAGTACTGGGGGAGTGCTGCATTGTCAGAGGTGGATGAAATGTCAAACCGAGACACATCTAACCTCTCAGGTGGATGTAAAAGGTACCATGGCAATATTTGAAGTAAACCAGCGGAGTTCAACCTATATCACTAAAAAGGATTATCTGGTCATGTATCTCATTGCTTTTTTGTCCGCTACACTTCCCTATGTTTCACATGTGACTACATTTCAAAATTGGCTGTGAAATACTTTGGAAGGTGCTATCTAAATGCAAGTCCTTTCTTTTGCTTTATTACATTGTGCCTCCACAGAGACCAATAACAAACAATGTATTAGAAAGTCATCGCAGGCTTTGCTGAAAGCGCAACACAATTTTCTATTAAAGAGCTTCGGTTTAGTGGTTGTGAGCAAGTTATTTAATATGCATCCTACAATGTCTTGTTAAAAGTGACTACATGTATCTGTGGCTACACTGCAAGCACAAACACTGCTTTCAGTGACAAAGAATCCAGCTCCGGGTTTCACTGCAGCTTCCATTTATCACACAACCCTGTCATGTTGAGCACCATTAACAGATAATGAAAGGAGACAACGGGTGCAGTTACAAGCAAAGTACTCTGCATTCTACAGGCCTAAGCATGTAGCTGGGGAGCTGACAGCCTCAGCTGAATATCCTAGACACTTAACAGTCTCTGTAACTGAAACAATAAAACTTTACTTTTCCTGAATGAAAACACCTTTTGTTTGAACTGTTTTGCAGTAACAGTGGGCATTGTGCTATGGGACGGCCTCGGAGAATGAAAGATAAGCAAGAATAGTAGAGATAGTTTAGTGACTGATTAAATCAGACAGTTATGTTCTATTTTAACTCAGTCTATAAAACTCGCTGAAGTCTGCTAGAACATTAAAAGGGGGGGGGGAAGATTCAAGAGAATCAACAAGCTTTGAAAGAACACAGGAAGGGTGATGGCTCACTCAGTGGACCATTGTAGGTAAATAAAAGAGGAGTGCATGGATGACTGAGCTACACAGCTCAGGAGTCCAGCTAGACATAAACAATGGCCCCTGAATCCCTCAGATATTCTGTACCTTCACTGGGTAAATTCAACAAGGTTATGCGGGCAAGTTTCAAGAAAGCAACTTAGAGATTATGCAAACATGATCAACCACCAACTGTATCCAATCAGCATGAAAGCCAATATGGTCACTCAAGAATCCAGTTAATAAGGTCATTTAAAGCAACCATGATTCAAAACTATTTTAACATGAGCAATGCTTTCTTTTGTCAACTGACACCAGCAAGATTTTGAGTCGTAAATTCAAACATACAATTTCTTTCAAGTACTTATACCTTCCACAATTTGATTTTTTTTCTGTGCAAATTTACCAAATACCTCCAGAACGCCATTAATAAGCTGCAAAGTCAGCAATACATCACAAGATTTTTAAAACAATTAAAAGTACTGTTAAAATAACACAATTCTTGACCAACAGTACAGATAAGCTGCCAAAATGCAACACTGATTCAGTTACGATGTGGAGATTGGACTGGGGTGGGTACAGTAAGAAGTCTCACAACACCGAAAGCTCGTGATTCCAAATAAATCTGTTGGATTTTAACCTGGTGTTGTGAGACTTCTTACTGACTCGGTTACGTCACTTCAAGGGAAGAAGGGTTTAAGTTTCAAGGGAACGGAGATGTTTCCAGCCTCATTGCTTGACCCTCGTTGTTGAAAAAAAATGAAAACCTGGCTCTTATTTCTTCTCCATTCAAACACAACTTCAAAGAAATAGCAAAATTTAGTAAGATTTACACATTAAGTTATCCAATAAAAAAGTATAGTTCATGGTTTTGGAATCGCTAAATGAATCTTTAAAAGCAACAGAAAGCCAAATGATATGTGTCTGCCAAATGTTTCCTGTAGACTTTCTATCAATTCAAGCTGATTTCCCCCCTCCCTCAAACAAGGCTTAGGGTTTCCAAATATACAAAGCACTACATTTGATAGACAATATGCAATTAAGGCATTATACAAGTCTGACCTTCTGTCCGACTCCGGACAGTAATAGTTATCTGCCATCAGAACTTTAGAAAAACATATGCTTGCCATAAAAAATAAATCCAAATGTAAAAACATTTGCCAACATAGTTCAAATGCAGTGCATCTATAGACACACTATGACAAAGTCTTCCTCTCCATACTTCCTGCACTTCACATTTCCCTGTTCTCATGGAATCAACAGGATGAGTGAAAAGTATAGTTCACGATTTCGGAATCATTAAATGAACTCTTACCAGCAAGAAAAAGTCAAATGAAGTGTGCCCGCCAAATGCTTCCTTTGGACGTTCCATGAGTTCAAGCTGATTGCTCCCTCTCTCAAGAGGAGGTTGAGGGAAAATTTAACTGAGTTGTGTAAAATTGAGGGGCCGAGATAGACTGGCTAAGAAAGACCTGTTTCCCTTGGCAAGGAGATGAATAATCAGAAAATGTATATTTCAAGTAATTGGTAAAAGGCTCAGAGGGGAGTTGAAAAGTAACATTTTCACCCAGATTGTAGTGGGGGTCTGGAGCACACTGCCTAAAAGGATGGTAGAGGAAGAAATTCTCACTGCATTTAGAAAGTGCTTGGACAGGAGAAGAGGTTTCCCAGAATGGATCCAGGAATGAGAAATTTCAGGTATGCAGATAACGCGGAGAAGTTGTGGTTGTTCTCCTTGGAGAGAAGCCGAAGAGGGGATTTGATAGAGGCGTTCAAAATCATGAGATGGCTGGACAAGATAGAGAGAAACTGTTCTTGTTTGTAAAAGGATCAACAATGAGAGGGCACAGATTTAAAGTGATTTGCAAAAGAAGCAAGTGTGATGTGAAAATCTTTTCACACAGTGAGTGGTTCAAGTCTGGAATGCACTGCCTGGATGTATCGTGGAGGCAGGTTCAACACAGACATTCAAGAGGGCATTAGATGATTATTTGAATAAAAACAATATGCAGAGCCACGGAGAAAAGGCAGGGAAATGGCACTAAGTTATAATGCTCATTCAGAGAGCCAGTGCAGGCACAATGGGCCAAAAAGCCTCCTCTGCAACGTAATCATTCTAAGATTTTGTTTCTGAAAAGTTCACAAGAGTGAAAAGGATGCAGTTATGGCCTACACTGAGTTGCCCTTAAGTGCCAGGGCCTTCTTGAACTGTTACAATTCTTGCTATGATGAAACTCTCTCCCACAAGGTAGGAAATTCCAGGCACCAACCTGATGACAATTAAGACAAAATCCCACATGGCTGCCTTGCATTGTTTACTGGCGGAGGTCACTGGGGTTGTTGTTGAACTAGTGTAGATACTGCACATTACAAACATTTCCCACTGGTGGTGGAGCAAGTGAATATTAAATCCACTACCTGGAGTTCTAATCAAGCCAACTTCACTGTCTTACAGAGCTTGTCATTGCAACCACACTCATCCAGGTACATGTTGAGTTTTCCACCATAGTCCTGACTTAAACCCTGAAGATAGTAGCATGGCTTGAAGGAGCCAGAATGTGGGCTGCACATCACAGAGTACCAGAGTTAACAAGTTAAATTTTTAGTCAGTTATGATACCCCTCAACAGACAGACGCTGGTCATGTTTTAACATCCCATCCAAAATATGGCACCTCTGACAATTCAACATTTCCTCAATACTGGTCTGACGTATCAGTTTATATTGCACACTCAATTCTCTGGGCTGCATTGTCCAATCCATGAACTTCTATCTCAAAGGAAAGAGAGCTCCTACTGAGTTGAGTCTGACAGTTAAAGCAGACAGAGTAGCCATGGAGCTAGCTGGTACTAACACGTTCATGAAACTTTATATTTTAACCATGCAACATCACATTTCACCCAAACCAGAACCGTGGGTGGCACAGATGGACAACCAGGGCTGATTAAATGCAAGGTTCAATTTTGTACAGAATAGGACAGTTAAAAGATGAATGCAATGCTAAGCCATCTCGACTCTATGGACTCAATTAGAACAATAGATCAAATATACTGCACAGGTAGCTTACTATATGTGCAATAATGTTAGACCTGACAGATTATTCATCAGCGTAGCTATGCAGCAGTTCACTTTACATTAAAGAAAGTACTTTGCACTTTATAAAACACGTATTGTATGTTTCGATGGGAACTTGCTCATTGCAACGAGAGAATTGAATGTTTTAGTTATAAATCTAGAGGAAACAGTGGCGATATGAGACTCGGTTCATGACAACAGTTACACTCGTTTAGCCTTGCATTCCAACATGCAACAAATAAACTATTGAAAAAACTTGGCTCAACTGTTCTGCCCTTCAGCATCGATGGTCTTTTATGCACTACTATGAGGAAAGCTCTCCATATTTCAGAGTTAGAAATTATACTCCACAGGCTGAATGTAGATTATTTTATTAAAGAAACAGTGCTACAGCACTGCCTAATACCAAACTAAATAAAATGTTAAGCACCTATTTGGAGACATAGAAACGCTGCCCTCAGCCTTGGAGACGATTAAACAAATGCAGATTACACCCTTTTGGGATTTGTAATGAAGAAGGAACAAATTCTGTTTTGTGTGTGTTAAATTTGCTATGTAAAAAAACACAGGGCACTGATTTAATCCAAAATCATATTTACAGATTTAAAAAGAAAATCAATAAGGTATGTTTAATAACAAATTCTGCTGATAAAAATATCCAGTTACTTCTATTTCACTGCCTCATTACCTATCAATTAAACACAGCTAAAATTAAACCCTTGCATACTCCCATCTGAGAACACAATCTAAATTCAAGTCTTCACCTAAGAAAACATTGAACAGAAGAATAATGCTGGTGTCAAGTAAAAAGGGTAAAGTAATTACCATTATCAAAATCCACATTCGTGATTCAACTTACAAGTAGAAAAACAAGAGCAACACATATGGATTTTTTTTTAAATTAAAAGATTAAAAATACATGCTAGGAAACTGCTTACATAGAAAAATTATTGAAGAAATCTATCTGTACAACTGCAAGAAAACAATCACAATATGTCCTCATTTTTAAGGGAGAAGCTCAAATTAGGCACATTTCATGTGGACAATGATTTTAATCCAAGCACTTTAAAAAAGATACAACTTCTCTGAATGGTTCGATGGATAATGCACCATGTATTAAAAAGTTAAACCATGCAGACCAAGCAAATCAGGTTCAATTCCCTTGTCTGTACAGTTAGTTGGTTTGACACAACGCTTGACATATTATTTGCCCTCTTTGGTCCTGACTAAAAGTGACAGTGTTAAGCAACATCTAGACCCCTTGCTGCTGATCACTATCCAGTGAACCTGGCTGCAAAGTCCAGATGTAGATCTCAAGTGAGGGCAGCATTGGGCACAGTTGTGATGCTTCACATAGACGAATAGCCTGTTGGTTTAGTTTAGTTTATTTATTTATTAGTCACAGTAAGGCTTACATTAACGCTGCAATGAAGTTACTGTGAAATTTCCCTAGTCGCCACACTCCGGAGCCTGTTCGGGTCAATGCATCTAACCAGCACATCTTTCAAACTGTGGGGGGAAACCCATGCAGACACGGGGCGAACATGCAAACTCCACATAGACGGTGACCTAAGCCGGGAATTGAACCCGGGTCCCTGGCGCTGTGAGGCAGCAGTGCTAACCACTGTGCCACTGGTTTACTCACTCTCTGGCCTCATGTGAGGTGCAGCTAATTGCACAAGGTATCCAAGAGCTGATGGCTCGTGGAACTGTATCTTTGTCAAAAGGAAGGGAATAGAGCAATGAAATTAGAAATAAAAAGGCCAATACCATTCGTTGTGCAAAATGTGAGATACTCCCCCAAAGTATAACTGGTTTCCAAAATTGTTTGCTGAAAAATTAAGCATAAAACTCATCTTTAGAGGTCCCTCAGTAGGTCAATTTTACATTTATGAGTAGTTGAGTCACAAAGATCAGACAGGTCAACAGTTCCATCCCCATTCTGTACGGCAATTGTGGACATTAGTCAGGGTGTCGGTACGATTGGTGTAATTTGACTCGAGAGTAAAGGGAAACCCAGACTGGGTTTCTTTTATAGTCAGTGACCCCTACTAAAGTGCAATTTTGCTCACAAGAGTATCAAGTGGGCTATGGTGTGATCACCCCAGCGATGGGCTAGCCTGCCAAGCTCTCAGTCTATGCTAAAAATGTGAATAGCTTCCACTTGGGGTGACATAACAGAATGACTTACAGCACAGATAGTGGGCATGGTCCATCAAGTAATCCAGTCAGTTCCATTCCCCTGCTCTATCCTCATAGCCCTGCAAGTTGATTTTCAAGTGGCCATCCGATTTCCTTTTGAAATCATTGATAATTTCTGCTTCCCCCCCCCCCCCCATGGAGAGTTCCAAGTCATTATCACATGCTGCAAAAAAAATCCTTCCTCACATCCTCACACCCCTCCACCTCTTACGCAAAACTATAAATCTGTGCCCCTCTAGTCCACCAGACAATAGAATATGCTTTTCCTTGTCTCCCTTATCTAAACCTGGCATACACCGATAGCAAATTTCCCCTCAATCTCCTCTACTCCAGGAGAACAACCTAACCTTGCAGTTAAATTTCCTTATCCGTGGAACCATTCCAGGAAATCTCCTCGGCACCCTCTCAAGGGCCTTCACATTGACCAGAACTGGATGCAATGCTCTAACTCCCTGAAACTCTACTGGAACTTTAACCCAGTAGGAAGCTTCAAGGTAAAAAAAAAGAGTCAATAAGAGAAAAACCTCATCTCTGCTATGAACTGGTCATTTATGGCAGGCTTTTAGTGTTCATTGAACACCTGCACTCTGTGGATCTTAAGAGACATCAATAGCTTAATTCAGCTGAAGACTTGGTGTATATGCATACATAGAAACTAGAAGCAGGAGCAGGCCATTCGGCCCTTCAAGTCTACTCTGCCATTCATTTTGATCATGACTGATCATCAAATTCAATATCCTGATCCCCCCCCCCCCTTCTCCCCATATCCCTTGATCTCTATAGCCCCAAAAGCTATATCTAATTCCTTCTTGAAATCACAGCATTTTGGCCTCAACTACATTCTGTGGTAGTGAATTCCACACATTCACCACCCTCTGGGTGAAGAACTTCTCCTCACCTCAGTTCAGATTTACCCATCCTCAAACTATGACCTCTAGCTCTGGACTCCCTCACCATTGGGAACATTCTTTCTGAATCTACCCTGTTTAACCCTGGTAGAATTTTATGAGTTTCTGTGAGATCGCCTCTCACTCTTCTAAACTCCAGTGAATATGATCCTAACCGATTTAGTCTCTCCTCATATGACAGACCTGCCATCCCACGAATTAGCTTGGTAAACTTTCACTGTACTCCCTCTACAGCAAACACATCCTTCCTCAGATAAGGAGACCAAAACTGCACACAATACTCCAGGTGTGGCCTCACCAAAACCTTATACAATTGCAGCAAAACATCCGTATACTCAAATCCTCTCACTGTGCAGGCCAACATACCATTTGCTTTCTCGACTATCTGCTGTACCTGCGCACTTACTTTCAGCAACTGATGCACGAGGACACCAAGGTCTTGTTGAGTATCAACCTCTCTCAATTTACACCCATTCAAGTAATAATCTGTCTTCCTATTATTGCTACCAAAGTGGACAACCTCACATTTATCCACATTATACTGCATCTGCCATGCAGATACCCACATACTTAGTCTGTCCAAATCACACTGAAGCATCTCTGCATCCTCCTCACAGCTCACCCACCCAACTTTGTATCATCTGCAAATTTGGGGATAATACTTTCAGTTCAGTTTCACCAACGCCTCTACTTTCTCAGAAGATTGAAGGAAATTTGACATGTCAGCTATGACTCTCACCAACTTTTACAGATGCACCAGAGAAAGCATTCTTTCTGGTTGTATCACAGCTTGGTATGGCTCCTGCTCTGCCCAAGACCGCAAGAAACTACAAACGGTCGTGAATGTAGCCCAATCCATCACGCAAACCAGTCTCCCATCCATTGACTCTGTCTACACTTCCTGCTGCCTCGGCAAAGTAGCCAGCATAATTAAAGGACCCCACGCATCCCGGACATTCTCTCTTCCACCTTCTTCCGTCGGGAAAAAGATACAAAAGTCTGAGGTCAAGTACCAACCGACTCAAGAACAGCTTCTTCCCTGCTGCTGTCAGACTTTTGAATGGACCTACCTTGCATTAGGTTGATTTTTCTCTACACCCTAGCTATCTAGCTATGACTGTAACAGTACTCTGCACTCTCTCCTTTCCTTCTCTATGAATGGCATGCTTTCTCTGTATAGCGTGCAAGAAACTATATTTTTCACTGCATGATAATACATGTGACAATAACAAATCAAATTATTTCCCTCTTCCAAATCATTAATATATGTGATCAGTTGGGGTCCTAGCACAGATCCCTGCGGAACCCCACTAGTCACTGACTGCCAATCAGAAAAATACCCATTTATGCTAATTCTTTGCTTCCTATCTGCTGACCAGCTTGCTATCCATCTCAAGACATTACCTGCAATCCCATGTGCTTTAACCTCACAGAATAGTCTGTTATGTGAGACCTTGTCATAAGTGACCTCGTGTAAACCTTTTAGAACTGAGATGAGGAGAAATTTCTTCACCCAGAGGGTGGTGAATGTGTGGAATTCACTACCACAGAAAGTAGTTGAGGCCAAAACATTGTCTGATTTTAACAATATGCATGTATTCACTACACTATTCGGGTTTTTTAAATGCTGATTCAAATCTGCACTCAAGTCCTTTATAATGAACAAACTTTTCTGAAATAATGTAAATGGAATAATGCAAATGAAACACGAATGTACTTAAAACTATTTTCAAGACGGAATGTTACGAGGAAGGCCAAATAGAACGCGTGTGAATATGCAATAGGCTTTTGCTTTGGGGAGTTTCAGATACATTAAAAATACTCCAACTGTCTCTAATTTTCTTAGTTTTCAGCTGAATAATTTGAATACTGCTATCAGGATGATAAACACAAAATAAATAGTTATTAAATCTGAGAAGTTGACAGTGAGTTCATCTGTAATATGCTGTCATTTTAAACCACGCTGTAGTTACGTTTGCAGGGACAGCACTTCTCTTTTCGCTTTAACTAATTACAAGTATGATCAGCAGGAGCTTATTGTAAATAACTGTCCTAAAGAGGTGAAATATAGCAAGAAATACAAGTATAAAAATGAGTAATTTATTGTTTCTCTCAAGAAGACTCTTTACACATCTCAATTTTAACTGTGAGAGCAAATAAATCTTATTAAGGAACAGCAGGGGATATAAAAACCCTCAGAGATCATGGTCTCAGAACTATTTATTGTACATTTAAAAACGATTAGAGTATAGAGAGAAAAAAAAACTCCAATTCCTATCAGAAATGCTTTAAGCCGAAGTGGAAACGCACTCATGTGTGTCTAGAAAGCAAACAAGATTTTGCTCTGTGCCTTTACACCCAAAGTAAAAGTTTATTTATTAGTCACAAGTGAGGCTTATATCAACACTGCAATGAAGTTACTGTGAAATTCCTTCTATTGTTACTTTATGAACTTTGACAATATATTGATTATATGGAAATATATAGTATGCCTGTCTGGGGTGTGTTTGGTCCTGTCACACCTTAGGGGTTGCTTTCTGTTTTGTGATTCAAGTCCACCTTCATAAAGAAGCAGCAATCACAGAGAGAGATTCTCAACATGAAAAGAAGCTAGATTTAAAAATTAGAAAATGTGAAGCAAGATCGGGGAAGGGGGGAGGATAATCAACACCAAACAGCATACGCAGCCCACCGATAAAAGAGTGAAGCTATTGGTCAGTGCATTTGTTTTCTCGGTAAACACAATACAATGAGGTTTCTAACATGGTTAGCACACAAAAAAGTTATGTATTTCCACAATGTCAAGAAACTTACCTGCAGAATTGTGTTTTGAGCTTTTTTTAAAAAATCACTTCCTGCTTGCCTGGAGGCCTACATCCCGAAAAGCATGGAGCCACAGTGCAGCTGAATTATGTCAGAAGCCACCTTTGGTGAGCTTTCTTGGCCCATGTTCATCCTTTTAATAGTCTGTCACATGCGCTCAGTTACTGACCCACAAATGCACTACTGTGGTGCCTTCTATTTTGGGGTATTTCAAGTTCTCATTTTCAGCTTTCAGGCATGTTTTTGTTGCCTTTCCTTTTCTCTGCAGACATGGTAGCAAGTAGTCATCCAAATGCCTAATCAGGCATGCGCGACCTCTGACACCAAAGTTCTTAAGCCTACTTCGTTGATGGCCAATTTCCTGTTTTATCATTTCTGGGAGGATTCTCGAGGTGCATTGCACATTTTTTAAAAATCTGTTTTTCAACATCTTTTATGTTAAATATTCTTTAGATTCGTAAAAAGTCAAGGACTTTGTATTCAAATGCTTCCAGTTGAGACATGCATCCCCCCCACCCCCCTCTGATTTCCATAGCCTCCACCCACACACTGCTTCAGAGAACACAGACTCACTCACCATGAGTAATGATAAAGGAGATCTGTCAGGATAAAAGAAAAGGATTGATCAAAATAGCCAGTTAACTCATTAAACAGAGATTTTGTTCTTTTGATTTATTGGTTTAGCATCAGGTGAATACTTGCAAAGTAGCACAATACTGTTGTGATTCCCGTCAAGATAGTTTCGAAAAAAAATACAAGCTAGTATTTCAGGATCAGGGATTTTCCCCATTATTATTTCAATAAAGTACATTCACAGAATTAAAAAGTTATAGTACATAGATGGAGTAGTGAGTTCATTTTTTTAATAAGCTCATTCGTAAACTGGTGTACAAGGGATTTTGCACATATGCTTTCTTCACAGATTAGTTACAGCCTCCTCAAAATGCCTTTTCCCTTTACAAAAAAAATAGTTTTCCACTACCCCCAGCATCAAAAAACAACTTTTTTTAGGTGTCCAGATAACCAACAATCTGTCCTGGTTCCCCCATGCCGACACTATAGTTAAGAAAACCCACCAATGCTTCTACTTTCTCAGAAGACTAAGGAAATTTGGCATGTCAGCTACCACTCTCACCAACTTTTACAGACGCACCATAGAAAGCATTCTTTCTGGTTGTATCACAGCTGATATGGCTCCTGCTCTGCCCAAGACTGCAAGGAACTACAAAAGGTCATGAATGTAGCCCAATCCATCACGCAAACCAGCCTCCCATCCATTGACTCTCTCTACACTTCCCGCTGCCTCGGAAAAGCAGCCAGCATAATTAAGGACCTCACGCACCCTGGACATTCTCACTTCCACCTTCTTCATTTGTGAAAAAGATACAAAAGTCTGAGGTCACATACCAACCGACTCAAGAACAGCTTCTTCCCTGCTGCTGTCAGACTTTTGAATGGACCTACCTTGCATTAAGTTGATTTTTCTCGACACCCTAGCTATGACTGTAACACTGCATTCTGCACTCTTTCGTTTCCTTCTCTATTAATGGTATGCTTTGTATAGTGGCAAGAAATAATACTTTTTACTGTATGTTAATATATGTGACAATAATAAATCAAATCAAATACTGCGAACAGGTCAGTTGTGTAATATTCAAATGGAGGACAAAACTGCAACCCTGAGATGCATCCAAAGATGCGGTTATCAAAAAAATCATGTGCTAGTATTTAACAAAATTCTTTCAATTTATTAATAATGTGCAGGTTATAGTATCCTGAAGATTTCTCACTTCTAATTTAAAAACATAACTTGATGGAGCTACTCATAACCATCTGCAAGAAATGAATGGATAGGTTACATATTCTCCAAAGTATTCCATATTAGCTGGTTTTCAGTAACACTTCATATCATTCCTTGAAGTTAGAAAATTAATCAATATTGATCAGTACATTTTAACCTCAATCCTTAATAAGCCCAATTTTACTTTTATAAAATTAGTTTAAAAGACTCTAGAAAATAAATGAGGTAAAAGAAAATCGAAAGCCAAAAAGCAAATACAGGCATTAAATGGTAGAAATACCTAGTCATTCAGCACCAGCAAGGGAAGGCAAAGTTACCATTTCATAGAATCATAGAAACCCTACAGTGCAGAAGGAGGCCATTCGGCTCATCGAGTCTACACCGACAACAATCCCACCCAGGCCCTATACCCACAACCTCACATATTTACCCTGCTAATCCCTCTAACATACACATCCCGGGACACTAAGGGGCAATTTAGCATGGCCAATCAACCTAACCTGCACATCTTTGGACTGTGGGAGGAAACCGGAGCACCCGGAGGAAACCCCCACAGACACGGGGAGAACGCGCAAACTCCACATAAACAGTGACCCAAGCCAGGAATCGAACCCAGGTCCCTGGAGCTATGAGGCAGCAGTGCCACCGTGCCACCCCTAAAGTTTATTTATTAGTCACAAGTAAGGCTTACATTAACAATGCAATGAAGTTACTATGAAATTCCCCTAGTCACCACAGTCCAGCACCTGTTCGGGTCAATGCACCTAACCAGCACGTCCTTCAGAGTATGGGAAGAAACCAGAACAAACCCATGCAGACATGGGGAGAACGTGCAAACTCCACACAATGACCCAAGCCAGGAATCGAACCCGGGGTCCCTGACGCTGTGAAACAGCAGTGCTAACCACTGCTGCCAAATGTCTTCTCAAACATCAATGCATCCTTCAACTTCTAGAGCTAGTTATACTTCAGGCCAATACTTATTGAGTGTAATGGGGAGCCAACAAATCTTGTTCATACTGGAAATTCCCAAATTACTCTTGGTCTAGTGTCTTTCAAATGCTGGTTTAATTTTATGTTACGTGAGTCGAAGGCATTATGGGTTCTCAACCTACAACCCCACAGCACTTATCATGATGCGGTATGAAGGGAATTAGCTGATCTGACCCAGTCGAGCTAATCAACTGTTTTCTTATTGATTATACAACAGCAACTTTGCATCTGATGCAAAACTGACAGTGTAACTGGTCCAATCCTTGTTCTGCAACAAATTAGTTGATACTGACAGGACAAAAAGAGGGGTAATATGGTACAAAGATCAATTGAATGTGTTAAAATTTGCATTCAGAAAAAAGTTTAATACGCTGACATACCTACTGTGCATTTACAATATTTTGCCTATTGAAAATAAATCAATATAATTTTTGAAAAGATTCCCAAAGTTCACTCAAGGTTCCTTTTCAATTATAATGTACTGGGCCTCCTGGAATGATGCATTTCAATTCAGCACTGAGGATTCTTCACAGATGCCGATGTCTTAAAAGTGCTATTAATGTCACAACTCACTTATTTTTCCAAGATTTCTACTTTCCAGCACATCCCCTTCTTTGTGATTCTGTTTCTGACCCACAAGAACGGCCAAACTCTTAATAAGCGACAACCAACACTTTCCACTTCTCTTGAGCCTTCCTTGTGATAACCTTGTTTTAATTAGAAGGCGCCTGCGAAATGTTTTCCACATGCACAACTTTCCCTACATAGCAATAGGAGACTGCTGTCTCCTTGGGAAGTAACAGTTTTATAGTTCATGTTTTAATCTGAATGCAAAGGCAAGTTATTAATGTTAGTTTCTGTTTCTCATCCTTTTTAAAACTGAACTGCTCTAAAACTTTAATGATGTTCATAACATATTGTACCCAATAATTTAGTCCATATATAAAAGATGATAATGACACTTCTATTGAGATGTCCCCTGTTCAGGTTTATGGCTTTTAGTTTTGTTCATTTATTGTAGAGCTGAACATTACATGTTTTTGTCAAAGAACACAGCTTTTTCCACATTTTAAAAATTTCTTCTTCCCCGCAACATTTAGCAATATAGCACTCTTCATCTGTAACGGTGACACAATCTAAGTTTATTTATTAGTTTATTTATTAGTGTCACAAGCAGGCTTACATTAATACTGCAATGAAGTTTATGTGAAAATTCCCTAGTCGCCACACTCCAGCGCCTGTTCGGGTACACTGGGGGAGAATTTAGCATGGCCAATGCACCTAACCAGTACGTCTTTCAGACTTGGGAGGAAACTGGAGCACCCAGAGGAAACCCACGCAGACACGGGGAGAACGTGCACACTCCACTCCTAAGCTGGGAATTGAACCCGGGTCCCTGGTGCTGTGAGGCAGCAGTGCTAACCATTGTGCCACCGTGCCGTCCTAAGTCTGGGAATGCATGACACCCATCAATGCTAATTTAATTCTGTCACTGCATTTTGCTGCAATCACAATGTGTGCAGGTTTTAAACCATGTCCACTTGAACTGCAAAAAACCATAACAGGTCAATTCTAATTTTTGTTCTTCCAGACTTGGGACATGTCTGAAAAAATAATTTGAAGCACAAACCCTAGGATAAAATGCAAATGTCAACAGGCTTTTCACTAATGATTGTAATGGTGGGAGGATTAAGTGATAAATTAACAGTACAAAAGAAACAAATTGTACAATAACAAAAATTACTGTCCGACTCCTACTTTCCTCTCCCAAATCCTTTGTGAAAGTAAACCTTGTGAAAGCACTGAGCTTCATGAATGATCAATACATAGTTCTTTCCCTTGCCAATGGGGGAAAACCCATGGCAGTGTTGCATTCTGACTCAAATGTCTTGCCAAAACAAAACACTGAACACCCATCTCATGACTTGATTGGGAACTGATGAAACGCAATCAGCAGCCAGGATAAGCAAGATAGCCATGGGAATTAAACCAGTGGACATCTGGTTAGACGGCAGATACAGTGCAACGTCAGTTACCAGGCAACTCTTGATAAACACTCATCTCAAAATGTAAAATGAAATATTACAGCTGATGTACTAGGTTAAATATTTACTTTACAACCAATACATCACTGGCTTCTGAAGTTCTCTTCCTATACTTCTCTATCCTGCATTCTCTTTTCCTACTTTCAAAATCCTCTCCCTCCCCAACTCTTAAATGTAGTTGCTCTGCCCTTTTCTTCCCTTGTAAAACATATCATTTTACTTGAGTGGCATGTGTTATACCAGTGTATCTTTGATCAAGGATATACAATATCACAATCTAAAATCAATCCAATTTCACTGATACACCCATTCAATTTGAGTCAAAAGGAACACGCTCAAATGTTGGCGATCTTCCTTAGGTAACAGAAACTACAACAACATACATTTTAATAAGTTTAAACAAGTTTCTACGGCCTTATCAAAAGACATTTTAAATTAAACACAAAACATTAGTGTTCAATCTTTTGCACCTCTTTAGAATAATTTTTTACTTTAAAGATGAAATAATCCATTAAATTTCTCTCAAGTTTCTCTGAATCAATTGATTGATAAATTTAAAGCAGTTTCTGCACAGAATTGTATTTATCTGCAGAATTCCTTTAATTCTGCTCAGCTTGTAACAGCTTATGGCAAAAAACTGCATGACTGAAAAGGACTTGAGTTTCGCTGCCCTCTAGTGCCACCATATATTTATTTCACTGTGAAGTTAAAGCACTCAAACAGCAAAAACCCTTAATCGTAAGCAAAGACATTTCCTACTTTTAAGATAATAGCAGGCATCCAGTTATATATTTAGTCTAAAAGCCCAGTGGCAAATTCAATAAAAATGTCCTCAAAGCACATCATCCAACAATGATAGGAACTTCAAAGGCTTTCAGTCCTCCCAGCAAGACACAAATGAAGAACTCATCCCCAGGCTGCCGCCAGTAAATCTTAGTCATGCATAATCTTGCTTATCCAGTCGCTGCTTCATATACTTACGTAGTCATTATGTAGTCTAAACAAATTTTAACAAGGATTTTGCCACTATAGAATAACTCGCCATGAAACGCAAAGCTACAGCATGTCCTCCCTGAAGATTGATTGGTGCAAAAAGTGGCGTTGCATTGAAACTACTACTGTAAACAAGAGGTCTCAATGTATGTGGAGATTTGCAGAAGAAAACATTGTTTTTGATTACTGACGGCAGGAAGACTCATGGTTACCACAGTTTTGTTAATCATTTCTGCATGAAGTCTTTTTTTTGGGGGGTTGGGGAGCACAATTTAACAAGAAGCCTAAAGCAGTTCCAACAAATACACACTAAAAAAAAAGACAGAGACAGTGCACGAAGTGGAAATTTAATTGAAGTGGAAATTTAAATCCTGTGTAAAACCTGGTAACATTAAATCTTCCTCTGTTGAACGATTGTGGGCTAGCAATGCAAACACTTTAAGGATTAATGGGATTGTGATGCAGATTTTTTGAACGAGTGGTTTTTACATGTTAAATATTTTGGGTAAAATATTACACCCTCAGTTTCCTCAGAGTAACAACAAAAAACCTTAAACACAGACCGGAGATCTAAACTATGGTTTAGCAGCAACATTTCATTGTATTTTAGACGGCACGTTCCCTCAGGGAAGTCAAGCAGAACTAGTTCAGGCCTTTTTTTATTGTTAGTTCTTGGGGTGTGGGATATGATACTTAGGCTGCACGTACTGATCATCCCCAATTGCCTATAGTTGATGATCTGCAGTTGATAATGAGAATGACTAACCTTCTTGTGCCACTATGGTGGCACTGTGGTTACCACTGCTGCCTCACAGCGCCAAGGACCCGGGTTCGATTCTCGGCTTGGGTGACTGTGCGGAGTCTGCACGTTCTCCCTGTATGGGTTTCCTCCGGGTGCTCTGGTTTCCTCCCACAGTCTGAAAGACATGCTGGCGAGGTGCATTGGCCGTGCTAAATTCTCCCTTAGTGCACCCAAACAGGCGGCGGAGTGTGACGACTAGGTGATTTCCACAGTAACTCCATTGCAGTGTTAATGTAAGCTTATTTGTGACACTAATAAATAAACTTTAACTTTGTAGTGCCTGTGTAGATGCTGCTCCCACATTAAGTAGGGAATTAAGAACATTAACTTGAACACAACTCTCTGGATTTAACTGCACACGACTGACAACAGAAATATTTTACTTGATGTTTTTAAAATGTCAGTAAATGTGCTGATGACTAATGATTTTTGCAGCATACTTATTTAGACTTCATAAACTGAGTGCAGACCCATGTTCTAGTGGCACTCTAATCTACTACCTGTTCTTCATTAAGCAGCAGGTCTTAAACTATTAGTTAGTGCCAAATTGTTCCACACATGGTCCAAAGAATGCAAAATGTAAGTCATTTAATCATGCTTGCTGCTCAGCATGAATTCCTAACAGGATTGTACCTTGTTCTCATGGGCTCAGCACTATTGTGACCTCTACGACAGACTTCAACGAGAGAAATACAAACTGAAGTGTAGTTCACCTAAAATAATGGTACAGATAAACTGCATGCAGGTGTTGAGTAAATTAAACACACATTAGATAACTGGATGATTTGTTCAAATAGCTTTTTCTTCATTTGAAGTTAAGATAACTTGACCGCTCGGGTTTATTTTCGTGTGATGGGTTGGCAGTGGGAGTAGGGGAATAATAATTTGAACAAAATGTCTTCCTTAATAACAATCATACATGCCAAGAGTAATCACAAGAGCAAAGATATCTTTCACAAGGTAGTCATTTCCATCATAGCCCCACTGCATGCAAAGGAGGAGGGAAAAATTACATTAATTTTTTAAAAGGCAACAAGAGGATGGCACGGTGGCACAGTGGTTAGCACTGCTGCCTCAGCGCTGCTACCTCAGTGCCAGGGACCCAGGTTCAATTCCGGCCTTGGGTGACTGTGTGGAGTTTGCATGTTCTCCCTGTGTCTGTGTGGGTTTCCTCCCACAGTCCAAAGATCACAGAATGTGCAGGTTAAGTGGATTGGCCATTCTAAAATTACCCCTTAGTGTCCCAACAGGTAGGATTACAGGGATAGGGCTTGTGTAAGATGCTCTGTCAAGGAGTCGGCGCTGCAGACTCAATGGGCCAAATGGCCTCCCTCTGAATAGTAGGGATTCTATGATTCATGCTATGATTATTACCTTTGTTGAACATTTTTGTTTGAAATAATAGGTCAAATCCCCATGGTAATTGGGGGAGTTTAGGCATCATTAGGGAGGCTTTAAGAACATTGGCAAAGCAAAACACTAAAATTTAGCTTGATTTTTAAAGTAGCCACTGGTTCTTAAACGATGTCATTGTCGTTCCAATATTTTAATTTGCTCTAATTGCCAAGGATCAATTAGAGATCAATAGTTTTATGTACCAGAGATATATCCATATTTGTGTGCTACAGATTTGGTCAAAAATACAAGTGTCCTTAATTCTTTAAAACAATTGACATCATTTAGCATCAGTTCATGATTCACCTCTGGTTTCAAATTCTAAATTTGCGGCACGGTAGCACAGTGGTTAGCACTGCTGCTTCACAGCGCCAGAGACCTGGGTTCAATTCCCGGCTTCGGCCACTGTCTGTGTGGAGTTTGCACATTCTCCCCGTGTCTGCGTGGGTTTCCTCCGGGTGCTCCGGTTTCCTCCCACATTCTGAAAGATGTGCTGGTTAGGGTGCATTGACCCGAACAGGCGCCAGAGTGTGGCGACTAGGGGAATTTCACAATAACTTCATTGCAGTGTTAACGTAAGCCTCACTTGTGACTAATAAACAAACTTTAAATTTAACCATGCCAATTTAAATAAAACAAAAGATTGATGAGAAGCGTGTATATATTCAATCCTGCATTTTACAGTGGGTGGGATCCTCCGATCTCGTCTGCGCCCACCCCGCTGCATGTGAGAATGGAGAATTCAGTTTTGCTGTCAAAACTCCACTCACTTTCAGTGCCACCAGGGAACCTCCGCCACGAATGTGTGTGGCCTTGAAGAGGCTGCAACAATTAGAGCCGATGCTTCAGACAACTTGAAAGGTTGAGCATATTGAGGCCCAAAACAAACCTGAGGCCTAACTCTTAAAAACGTGGAGGTCAATTTGCAATGCGAAAAAAAAACGCACACTTATTGGCTTTCCACACCAAGCAAGACAAGTATCCTCTTATCTGGTGCATTCCTTAGATTATGCTGTCGCAAACAATATAATTCTATAAATATACAATAATGGATAGCTGTGGGGTGGATTGCTGGGCAGTAATCTAATCAAGTGGTTCAGGCGACATCATAAACTAGAGGAGCAAAGCTCAGGAAGTTTCAAACCCTTCTATAAATAGAGTATATAGCATCTTATTTGATGTACAGATTCAGTCTTTAGTGAGGGGCTTTATTCTGTTTCTTCGGCAATTTCTCTGCCGGCAGCTATTGATGGTTTGGACATCGACAGCCGGCATACTCCAACTTGACAGGACTTCTACATTACCTATCAGGCTGGCTGGTCACATACTGATTAGATATATTATATATATATATATATATATATATAGCAGCCATACGCTTTCAAGATCAGTTGGACTGTAAGGGATCAAGGAATATGGATATTGGACAGGAAAGTGAAATTAAGATTGAAGATCAGCTATAAACCTGTTGAATGACCGAGTAGGCTCAAGGGGCGACCTCAATTCCTACTCCTACATCTTGTAAGGAGACAAAAGAGCTGACATTTCGAGTCCAGATGACCCTTTGAAACGTCATCTCTTTTCTCTCCTTACAGATGCTGCCAGACCTGCTGAGATTTTCCAGCACTTTCTCTTTTGGTTTCAGATTCCAGCATCCGCAGTAATTTGCTTTTATCCTGCACCTTGTTCTCTTAAGTGAAAGAAAGATCATTAGGTCTAAAATTATTAAAAAGCGTGATTAACCATAACCTTTTGCTTTATAGAATAACTTTAAAACACAATGTGAAACACAAAGCAGGGATTTTGTGTGTCTTGTACTTTAAAAATAATACAGCCCCCTTGAATATTACACAACCTGCCTAATCAAACTTCATCCTCCAAAAAGGTCAAGTTTTAATTAAGTCATTGTTAAACTTGGGGAAAGGTGACTTGGAAAAGAAGAACGGTTCATCGTTTTTTAAAGAATCATTGAACGCAAGATAAAATATAGGATAAACAAAAGGAGAGCGCGAGTCAGGCATCAATCATTTTTCACTACAGATATAAAGCAAGTAATTTTATACTGTTTAAACTGAGCATTTTATGTAATCAACATGGACTTTTCAGGTGTTCACTCTGAAAAAGCATATTCAGCAGAAACAACAGTAGAGCATGTCAAACATAGATATATATGAAATTCTAAAAGTAATGATTTATAGTGTTGTCAATCATGCTAATCTTTTTCCCTTTTTTAAAGAAATGAAACCTAGTGGAGTGTGTACTAGGAAGATCTACAATATAAATCTCTTGACAGCTTAAGATATTTACTCAGTTGCTAACCTCCTCACCCTGATCGCTTGCATTTGATAAAGATCAGCATCTTTCCAGAAACAACACAGTGCCGCCATACAACTCTGCACTTGCAGTTTTGAAGTGTCAGGCATCCTCAAGTGGATAGAAATATTTTGTGGATGCTGTCTGGACACTCTCGGCCATAGTTTACCCTGACAGCTCAAGAAGCTGTATAAAAATCAAATCATTTCTTTTTAAAGATTAGATTGACCTTTCCTGTACTGGACTTCCACTCTCACCTGTTCCATCACCAGAGATTTAGGAACTGTGCCATTTCCAATATTTGGCACATACAATATACCAGAACTTCACGTACAGCAAAGTTTATTTATTAGTCACAAGTAAGGCTTACGTTAACACTGCACTGAAGTTACTGTGAAATTCCCCTAGTCGCCACAGTCCAGCGCCTGTTCAGGTCAATGCACCTAACCAGCTTGTCTTTCAGAACGTGGGAGGAAACCGGAGCACCCGGAGGAAACGCACGCAGACATGGGGAGAACGTGCAGACTCCGCACAGACAGTGACCCAAGCCGGGAATCAAACCTGGGTCCCTGGCGCTGTGAAGCAGCAATGCTAACCACTGAGCTACCGTGCCACCCACTGGGTATCCATTGTTCATGATGTGGAGATGCCGGTGTTGGACTGGGGTAGGCACAGTAAGAAGTCTCACAACACCAGGTTAAAGTCAACAGGTTTATTTGGTAGCACAAGCTTTCGGAGTCTCACTCCTTCTTCAGGTGAGAGAAGAAGGAGCGAGACTCCGAAAGCCTGTGCTACCAAATAAATCTGTTGGACTTTAACCTGGTGTTGTGAGACTTCTTGCTATCCATTGTTCCACATTATTAGCTATTTTATATACATAGCCCTCAAAGAGCACTTCAGCTGGGACAGAAAATTAGTTATGCAGGCACAATAAACTCAAAAGAGCTGAAGATGACAGCAATGTGGAGACATACATCGAGGCACCACTGCCTGGAAACAAGATAACCAAATCCACAGCCAACAAAGATGTCAGCAATACAGCAGGAAACAATTATACTCAAAGCAAACTTTGAAACTGCTTTTTCATTCCAAGTGAAAAATAATTAAACCGCGAGTTTGGTACAAAATTAACATTTAAGTTCACTCTCAGTGTGAATGGTATTCATGCATGTATAAGTTTGTTATTAGTCACAAGTAGGCTTACATCAATACTACAATGAAGTTACTGTGAAAATCCCCTCGGCGCCATACTCCGGCACCTGTTCAGGTACACAGAGGGAGAATTTAGCATGGCCAAAGCACCTAACCAGCACGTCTTTCGGACTGTGGGAGGAAACCCATGTAGACACAGGAAGAACGTGCAGACTCCGCACAGACAGTGACCCAAGCCAGGAATCGAACCCGGATCCCTGGCGCAGTGAGACAGCAGTGCTAACCACTGTGCCACAGGTTTCCAAATGAAATTTATTTCAAATATACATTGCTTAAAAGCAACAAAAATGCATTTTTCACCTTGGGAGTCTGGACAGAAGAAACACAAGTCATTATAACTGGCTCGTAAAGTTATGACTTGGTGCCATGATCACACAATTGTGAAGAAGCAAGCCTCTTGCAATTGTAGATCTTCTGTACATGGACTGATTGGTTTCCCCTCCATGGCTGATCTTTCCTCAGTTGCTCTGAACATTCAGAAGCACAGCTGACAAGGAGCAGTGCAAACTCTTTTAGATCAAATGTCACCCTCGCCATCTCGATCAGTTAAAGATATGTCAGGGAAGTAGACAAGCAATGTCCAAACCACAATATATTTTCCAGCCATTAAATCAACTGAGAACAAAACGCTTCCTGTACAATGCTTCAAACAAGTGAGCTAATCATAAACTGTTCACAAAAGTCAGCATCACAATACAGCTGTTAGGTATCACTTAAGGCTAGCCTTCATTAAATTTCAACAGTCAAACTGTTTTATGTAACTTGTACAAACACTTTGGATATTCTGAAAACATCTAAACTGCATGCCCAAAAATTGTAGATAATTCTACTATTTTTCACAACTATCATCCTCTATGGGATTGTGTATCAATCTGTAATTAAATGGACCTTTAACTATATCATAAAATCCTACAGTGCAGAAGGAGGCCATTTGGCCCATGGAGTCTGCACCGACCACAATCCCACCCAGGCCCTATCCCCATACATTTACCCTAGCTAGTCCCCCTGACAACAAGGGTCAATTTAGCATGGCCAATCAACCTAACTCGTACATCTTTGGACTGTGGGGGGAAACCGGAGAACACCCATGCAGACACGGGGAGAACGTGCAGACTGCACACAGTCACCCGAAGGTGGAATTGAACCCGGGTCCCTGGCGCTGTGAGGCAGTAGTGCTAACCACCATGCAGTCCATATATATTTAAAGATATATGTGTAAAATATATATTAATTTTTTTTTTTTTAAATTACTTTCCAGAGTGGAAACCAGGAGAAAGAAAAGTAATTTGACAGTCAGTGGGATAAACAGCAAACATGCAAATTGCCCTTCATTTTTCTTTAGTTTGGACCTGCACATGTAGCCAACCAATTCACAATCAAATAAACCTCCATAGATTTACGTTGAGTACCCATTATTCCAAGTGTGATGCTAGCCACTTCAAACAACTGGCTTTCTACCTTCCAGAACCATATTAACATGGAGCACGGGGATCATAAAGACACTTCCATTTTACATTTGAAGAAAACCCATCACCTGGTCCATTGTAGCACAGTCAAGTTTGGAAATTGCTCACAAAAGAGAAGTGAAACCGGCTTCACTGGTGGAGTGGGGCACTCGTAACACAGACTATTGTCAACCTGACTTTCATCTGATCCAGTCAGTTTTCTACCTGAACCAAAACAAGTGCAAGTTTAAGCCTTTCTCAATCCTGGGCCCCTATTAAGTGGTCCAAGTAGATCTCACATAGCTTCCTACGAAGACTGGTTTAGAAATCTGTAATATTGTATAGGCTCACAGTTTCACCCTGATTTTGTGGAACCTGATATCTTTGCTCATTGAACTATTCACACTTACCGTCAGGGCTGCTATCAGGTCAAGTTCACAGCATACTTTCAACTGCAACACAAGATTTTTCAATCTGTGAGCTGTTCCCTTTAACTTCCAAGTTGCTAAAAGAAAAATAGTAGATCCATGCCACACAATACGTGTAGCATGGGCAGTACGGTGGCACAGTGGTTAGCACTGCTGCCTCACAGCACCAGCAATCCGGGTTCGATTCCCAACTTGGGTCACTGTCTGTGTGGAGTTTGCACATTCTCCCCGTGTCTGCGTGGGTTTCCTCCAGGTGCTCCGGTTTCCTTCCACAGTGCAAAAGATGTGCTGGTTAGGTGGATTTGGCCGTGCTAACTTGTCCCTTAGCGTCAGGGGATTAAGCAGGGTAAATATGTGGGGTTACGGGGATAGGGCCTGGGTTGGATCGTTGTCGGTGCAGGCTCGATGGGCTGAATGGCCTCCTTCTGCACTGTAGGGATTCTATGATTTTAAGGTTAATGACAATGAAAACAGTTTTAGCATTTCTGATTTCCAATCACTTTACTGGAGCTAAACAACACAGAACTTGCATGCTTCAATGATCAGTTTCTATAATTGCTTATATCTGGCAAAAATGTTATTTTTTTTAAAAGATCAGAAGAATCTTTACTCCAAAATATTCAACTTCTTGTTTGGGATCAAAGGCGGAAGTTGAGCAGAATTTAATTTTTCGTTATTCTTCGCATTACAAACCCTGGCTCCCTTAAGGGTGCTGATAAAAAATGTTAAATTTACGATATCAAGATTTGATTTATTATTGTCACATGTATTAACATAGTGAAAAGTATTGTTTCTTGTGCACTATACAAACAAAACTTACCGTTCATAGAGAAGGAAAGAAGATAGTGCAGAATGTAGTGTTACAGTTATAGCTGGGGTGTAGAGAAGGATCAACTTAATGCAAGGTAGGTCCATTCAAAAATCTGACAGCAGCAGGGAAGGTGTTCTCGAGTCGGTTGGTACGTGACCTCAGACTTTTGTATGTTTTTCCCGACGGAAGGTTGTGGAAGAGAGAATGTCCGGGGTGCGTGGGGTCCTTAATTATGCTGGCTGCTTTGCCAAGGCAGCGGGAAATGTAGACAGAGTCAATGGACGGGAGGCTGGTTTGCGTGATGGATTGGGCTACATTCACAACCTTTTAGAGTTCTTTGCAGTCTTAGGCAGAGCAGGAGCCATACCAAGCTGTGATACAACTAGAAAGAATGCTTTCTATGGTGCATCTGTAAAAGTTGGAGAAAGCCGTAGCTGACATGCCAAATTTCCTTAGTCTTCTGAGAAAGTAGAGGCGTTGGTGGGTTTTCTTAACTATAGTGTCGGCATGGGGGGGACCAGGACAGGTTATCAGTGATCTGGACACCTAAAAATTTGAAGCTCTCGACCCTTTCTGCTTCATCCCCGTTGATGCAGACAGGGGCATGTTCTCCTTTACGCTTCCTGAAGTCGATGACAATCTCATTCATTTTGTTGACATCGAGGGAGAGATTATTGTTGCCGCATCAGTTCACCGGATTCTCTATCTCATTCCTGTACTCTGTCTCGTCATTGTTTGAGATCTGACCCACTACGGTGGTGTTGTCAGCAAACTTGAAAATCGAATTGGAGAGGAATTTGGCCACACAGTCATAAGTGTATAAGGAGTATAGTAGGGGGCTGAGAACACAGCCTTGTGGGGCACCGGTGTTGAGGATGATCGTGAAGGAGGTGTTGTTGCCTATCCTTACTGATTGTGGTCTGTGAGTTAGGAAGTTCAGGATCCAGTCACAGAGGGAGGTGCCGAGGCCCAGGCCACAGAGTTTGGAGATGAATTTTGTGGGAATAGTAGTGTTGAAGGTTGAGCTGTAGTCAATAAATAGGAGTCTGACATAGGTGTCCTTGTTATCTAGGTGTTCCAGGGTTGAGTGCAGGGCCAGGGAAATGGCGTAAAATGCACAGAAAAAAAATCGCTTCTATTCAACAAAGCCATGTTGAATAGAATCATGTAAATTCCAGCAAATACCACAAACAAAAAAGACCAACTGGACCATGTAATTAACAAAAAGCTTCCTCAAACAAGATTTTCATTTCCAGTCAAAAAATTGGTGGGGGGTGGGGGCGGGATCAGAGTTTAAAAACATACAATAAATCCTCTTTAATCTCACAGATGATAAAATGATTAAGGCTAGATAGGTACCAGGTTCAAATTCCAGTCTTCCTTGCATAACAACAGGGGTAACTAAATTGGCCTCAGTACACCAGGTCTGGGAGGGTAGATTTGCACAGGGTTCTCTATTCAGATTATAAATAAAAGCAAAATACTGCAGATGCTGAAGTCCTCAAACAGAAACAGAAAGTGCTGAAAAAACACAGGCCTGGCAGCATCTGTAGAGAGAGAGACTGGGTTAATATTTTGAGTCCAATATGACTGTTCAAGATAGAACCATAGAAAATTACAGCTCAGAAACAGGCCCTTTGGCCCTTCTTGTCTGTGCCGAACCATTTTATGCCAAGTCCCACTGACCTGCACTTGGACCATATCCCTCCACACCCCTCTCATCCATGAACCCGTCCAAGTTTTTCTTAAATGTTAAAAGTGACCCCGCATTTACCACTTTATCCGGCAGCTCATTCCACTCTCCCACCACTCTCTGCGTGAAGAAGCCCCCCCTAATATTCCCTTTAAACTTTTCTCCTTTCACCCTTAACCCATGCCCTCTGGTTTTTTTCTCCCCTAGCCTCAGCGGAAAAAGCCTGCTTGCATTCACTCGATCTATACCCATCAAAATCTTATACACCTCTATCAAATCTCCCCTCAATCTTCTACGCTCCAGGGAATAAAGTCCCAACCTAATCAATCTCTCTCTGTAACTCAGCTTCTCAAGTCCCGGCAACATCCTTGTGAACCTTCTCTGCACTCTTTCAATCTTATTTACATCCTTCCTGTAACTAGGTGACCAAAACTGTACACAATACTCCAAATTCAGCCTCACCAATGCCTTGTATAACCTTACCATAACACTCCAACTTTTATACTCGATACTCCGATTTATAAAGGCCAATGTACCAAAGGCACTCTTTACGACCCTATCCACCTGTGACGTCATTTTTAGGGAATTCTGTACCTGTATTCCCAGATCCCTCTGTTCAACTGCACTCTTCAGAGTCCTACCATTTACCCTGTACGTTCTTCTTTGGTTTGTCCTTCCAAAGTGCAATATCTCACACTTGTCTGCGTTAAATTCCATTTGCCATTTTCAGCCCATTTTTCTAGTTGGTCCAAATCCCTCAGCAAGCTTTGAAAACCTTCCTCACTGTCCACTACACCTCCAATCTTTGTATCATCAGCAAACTTGCTGATCCAATTTACCACATTATCCTCCAGATCATTGATATAGATGACAAACAACAATGGACCCAACACCGATCCCTGCGGCACCCCACTAGTCACAGGCCTCCACTCAGAGAAGCAATCCTCCACAACCACTCTCTGGCTTCTTCCATTGAGCCAGTGTCTTATCCAATTTACTACCTCCCCATGTATACCTAGCGACTGAACCTTCCTAACTAACCTCCCATGAGGGACCTTGTCAAAGGCCTTGCTGAAATCCAGGTAGACAACATCCACCGCCTTCCCTTCATCCACTTTCCTGGTAACCTCCTCGAAAAACTCTAATAGATTGGTCAAACATGACCTACCACGCACAAAGCCATGTTGACTCTCCCTAATAAGTCCCTGTCTATCCAAATATTTGTAGATCCTATCCCTTATCACACCTTCCAATAACTTGCCCACCACCGACGTCAAACTTACTGGCCGATAATTTCCCGGATTTCTTTTGGACTCTTTTTTAAACAACGGAACAACATGAGCCACCCTCCAATCATCTGGCACCTCCCCCGTGAATACTGACATTTTAAATATGTCTGCCAGGGCCCCTGCAAGTTCAACACTAGCTTCCCTCAAGGTCCGTGGGAATACCCTGTCCGGTCCTGGGGATTTATAGGTTCGTTCCTCTCTCCACAGATGCTGCCAGATCTGCTGAACTTTTCCAGCACTTTGTTTTAATGCTGCAGCATAAAAGATGCATAGACCAGGTGTCAAGGATGTGTTTTTTGGCAAGTGCAGCTAGCATCCACCATAATCTTCTGAAATCTTCCATAAACTGGAGTTCATCCAGAATTCTGTCACTTGTATCCAAAGTCCAAGTCAAAGTTTATTAGTCACAAGTAGGCTTATATTAATACTGCAATGAAAATCCTCTAGTCGCCACACTCCGGCACCTGTTTGGGTACACTGAGGAAGAATATAGCATGGCCAATGCACCTAACCAGCATGTCTTTCGGACTGTGGGAGGAAACCGGAGCACCTGGAGGAAACCCATGCAGACACAGGGAGAACGTGCAAACTGCACACAGACACAGTTGTCCCAGCCGGGAATCGAACCCAGGTCCCTGGCGCTGTGAGGCAACAGTGCTAAACACTGTGCCACCGTGCCACCAACTCCTGGTCACCTGCTAGCTGCTACTTATGTGCTCACTAACCTATGACACTCAACCAATACTGCCTTGGTTTTAAAATTCTCGTCCTGATTTTAAATCCTTCCACAGCCTAGCCCTTCTCTATCTCTGCAGCCTCCTCTAGCTCTACAAACCACTAAATCTCTGCGCTCCTACAATTCTAGCCTCCTGTACACCCGATCTTCATCATTCCACCTCGCCAGCTGCACCTTAAGCAAACTTGGCCCCGAGCTCTGAAATTCCATAGCTGTACCTTCATCTCTCTACTTCCCTCTCCTACTTTAAGACCTCTCTCTTTGACTAAAGTTTTTAGTTGCCTGTTCTAACATCTTCCTATGTGGCTGAGTGTCAAATTACATTCCTCTGGAGCGCCTTATAACACTTTAATACTTTGAGTGCTATATAAATCTAAGTTGTAGTTGGTGCTGTCAATCACAGAATTACATCAGATATTAAGCACAGAAACAGGTCAATAAGCCCAACTAGTCCAAGCTGGTTCTGACAAAGGGTCATCCAAACTTGAAACATGAGGAACTCAGCAGGTCTGACGGCTCTGTTCTCTCTCCACAGATGCCAAAGTTTCGAGTCTGGATGACCCTTCATCAGAGTGACGAAGGGTCACCCAGACTCGAAACGTTGGCTCTATTCTCTCTCCACAGATGCTGTCAGACCTGCTGAGTTTCTCCAGCATTTTTTTTGTTTTTGTTTCGGATTTCAGCATCCTCCGTAATTTGCTTTTATTTTAGTCCAAGCTGGCGTTTATGCTCCACTCCTCCCATCTTTCCTCACCTAAATCATGCATCGTATCCCTCTTTCCTTCAGGCACAAATACATGTGTAGCTTCCCCTCAAATGGTAGTGTTCCACATTCTCACCACTCTTGGGGTGAAGAGGTTTATTCTGTATTCAGTATTGGATTTCTAGGTGACTATCTTATACTGATTGTCTTTCGTTACCCTTTTTCCCAGAAGAGAAAACACTTTCTCTGTAGTCGCAATATCAAGACCTTTCATAATTTTAAAGACTTCTATTAAGGTCACCCCCTCAGTCTTTTTTTGAGAGAAAGTAGACTCAGCCTGTCAATCTGTTCTAATATGTTTACCACACATCCTCTTTGTACATCTTCTCTGCATTCTTCTTCCTAATATATAGAACTGCACACGGTATGCGGCTGAACCACAATTTGACACAGGTTTAGGTTAACTTCCCTCCTTTTTCAATTCTATCCCTCTAGAAATAAAGCCTGATGCTTGGTTTGTTTTTTTTAAATGGCCTCCTTAATCTGTGGTGCAACTTTTAGTGATTGGGATATTGCAATCCAAGATCCCTTTGTTCCCAACCCCACCTTGACTTCCCAGTAACAAGTGACATCCCTATTCTTTCCCACCAAAATGTGTTTTAATTCATTTATGGGATTTGGGCGTCGCTGGTTAGGCCAAAATTCATTGCCCATCCCTTACTCCCCTTGAGTAGGTGGTGGAGAGCTACCTTCCTGTACTGCTGCAGTCCATGTGGTGCAGGTACACCCAGCGTTGTTAGGGAAGGAGTACCAAGATTTTGACCCAGTGGCAATGAAGGAAAAGCAATATGTTTCCAAGTTAGGATGGTGTGTACCGTATGGCGGCACGGTAGCACAGTGTTTAGCACTGCTGCTTCACAGCTCCAGGGACCTAGGTTCGATTCCCGGCTTGGGTCACTGTCTGTGTGGAGTTTGCACATTCTCCTCGTGTCTGCATGGGTTTCCTCCGGGTGCTCCGGTTTCCTCTCACAGTCCAAAGATGTGCGGGTTAGGTTGATTGGCCATGTTAAATTGCCCCTTAGTGTCCTGGGATGCGTAGATTAGAGGGATTAGCGGGTAGAATATGTAGGGATATGGGGGTAGGGCCTGGGTGGGATTGTGGTCGGTGCAGACTCGATGGGCCGAATGGCCTCTTTCTGTACTGTAGGGTTTCTAATGATTCCAGGTGGTGGTGATCGCATGTGTCTGATGCCCTTCTCCTTCTAGATGGTAGTAGTCGTGAGTTTGTAGAGCGCAGCCTAAGGAGTGTTGGTGAGATCCTGCATTGATCTTGTACATGGTACACACTGCTGTCACTATTTGTCAGTGGTGGAGAGAGTGAAAGTTTGTGGAAGGGGTGCCATTCAAGCAGGCTGCTTCAACTTAGATGGTGTTGAGTGTTATTGAAGCCACACTCATCCAGGCAAGTCGAAGATATTTCATGACAGTCCTGACTTGTGCTTTGTAGATGGTGGACAGACTTTGGGGAATAAGGAGATGAGTTACACACCATAGGGTTCCTAGCCTCTGACCTGCTCTTGTAGCCACAGTATTCATATGGCTTGTCCAGTTCAGTTGCTGGTCAATGGTAACCCCCAGGTGTTGATAGCAAATGTAGCATTTCACATTCATCTTGTTCAACTTCATTTGCCAATTATTTGCCCAATCTGCAAAATTATTAATGTCCTCCTGTAATAGAATCCCTACAGCGCAGGAGGCCATCCGGCCCATCAAGTGCACCAACCACAATCCCACCCAGCCCCATGTATTTACCCTAGCTAATCCCCCTGACACTAAGTGGCAATTTAGTATGGCCAATCAAGCTGACCCGCATATCTTTGGACTGTGGGAGGAAACCCACGTAGACTCGGGGAGAATGTGCAAACTCCACACAGACAGTGACCCGAGGCTGGAATTGAACCCGGGTCCCTGGTGCTGTGAGGCATCCGTGCTAACCACTGTGCCCCCAATTTGTTGTGATCTGAAAAATTCGAAATTGTATGTTTTGATTCCGAAGTCTAAGACGTTAAACTAAGGTAAATTACGAACAACAGTGGTTCCAGTACTGATCCTTATGTAGCAGCACTTTCCACCTTATGCCACTCTGAATAAATACCCTTTACTCCCACTTCTTTGAAACCAGCTAGCAATCCATTCTGTCACTTGCTCACCGACTCCACATCCTCTGGCTTTATTAAGTAACCCTTAATGAGACAACGTTTTTGCAAATTCAGATAAACCACATTTACTACATTATCCTAAGATATTAAACTTCAATTTACTGCATCATCCTAAGGTACTAAACTTCAAACCAAGCAATGGCAGTCTGGAAAGCTGGATAATGGAGCAGTGTTGGGCAATTGTATGGCCAACCCTGTCAGTGGATATCATTCGTGACTTGAATCAGAGCTGTTTCAGTGTTGTGGCAATAGTAGTGGTAAAAACCTGAATGTTGAGATTCAAACCAGCAGCTGCAGGAGTTCATGGCCAGGGCATGGGGGAAGGCTTACATTGGCAGACAAAGGGAAGCGAGTGAAGCAGTAGCAGCAGTTGAATAAGCAAAGAGGTCTATGAGCTGCACACACTTGTTATTAGGTGAGGATTTAAGGAGCAGGGGAAAGGGTTTATGAGAATGTCAGTGGTGATAAAAACATGATAAGGGTTTATGCTTACTCTTCAAGATGATCTTGAAATAGTGGGTGGCTTTGTCAACGAGAAGCAAGGTCCAAAAGTATTTGATGTGATTGATCTAGCTAGAGCTGGTGATAGATGACTGGACCAGATATACCCAAGTGTTAGACTCAAGAAAACAAAGATGGATGTCATATGGGCAAAACAAACGGGATACGAAGGGAAAGGGTTTATTTTACAGAGTTGAACACAAAAAGCTTGAAAAGGAGTTGGGGGTGTGAGTGATGAGGGATTCAAAGAAGTGGTCTGAAATGGCCTCCGTAATGAAGGCCATGGAATTGGACAGTTGGCAACATTGAGAAGGTTGTGATGAATATGGGCGAGAGTTTTTTTTATGGGCAGGAGTCGAGAGAAGGCAGGAAAATAGTGAATTCAAAGGAGAGGGCACATAGACTGAAATCACCGAGGATGAGAAGCCTCAGGGATGAGATGGCAATATCCCAGAAAGTACCACCTAAAGAAAAATAATCCCATCCCAGTATTGCCTCAATATTGCCAAGCAATGATTAATTTAACAGCTTGCGATTTTAAGTATGCATTAAATCATTCCAAATTTCAGTTAATACTCAATTTGGCACTGTGCCAGAGAAATCATGAAAACTCTTGGTACGATCATTGGTTTCTGTTGTTCACTGGTCTCGGTCTGAGTGGGAATTGGGAAGGCAAAATTGGTCTAAGCAACCCTGAGCTTGGGAAAGGGAAAAAAACAGTCAGGCTTCCCACTCCTGATCGCTATCTTTCTATCCTTCTGCAATTGCAGATACTAGCTGAGGGCAAGGTTAGACTTTGTGTGATGCCTGCCACAATCTTCTTTTTTTCCCCCCTCAGTGTTACCAACAACCTAAGATACTTCAATTAACCTAATAATAAAGGCATATCTAGTTTGGAGCAGTGTTGAAACCACACAAACACAGAAACAATCTGTAGCTGGGAAGGAAAAGGAAATAACTACTGCAAGCTCAAAATGTATTGATAGTTGAAAAATCCTCAAGGCATTAGATGGCATTATTCAGCTCACGCAAGCTCGCAGATCAGTATTAATGCAGCAACCAGTATCCATCAAAGCCAATTACCCAAGGGAGTTACTACTGCTAGGACTGTGCTATATGTACACCTTCTGTAACCGTCAAAGACTGCACTCAAGAGAGATCTTTGGGCATCTGTCACAGCCAATTACTCAAATGTTTTCTTAATGCCAGGATCAAGCTGATCAGGGTACAGAAATCTTTTTATGAAGACATGGCAAAATGCATTGAACAAATGTCGACTCAAGTAATGGTTTATTGTAACTGTATTCTTCTCCATCTCCTATATTGTGTACTAAATTTAAGTACATTGTTGAAATAAATACGTATAATTCAGTGTAGCATCTTGGATGTTAACTTTAACATGCATGCAATATATTCCAAATTCTCAAAGATGTTTTTCTATTAGACATTCATGCCACCCCTGACTAAAGCAGGATTCCACCAGTATCAGATATCTCGTGTACAATAGAATCTCAATAAATACACAGCCATAGTATTTCTATAAACGGCAGGTAAAACTGCCTCTTATAAATCTTTGAATTGTTTAAATTAATAAATGGGGTGGGGTGAGTGTAAATCCCAAGAAACACCTTCTATGCAAGCGATCAGAGTATCAAAAGCTGCCTCTGTATAATCTATTAGGTTTGTTTTGTCAAGATCTTGAAAATAAATTAATAAGGGGCATTTCCTGCTTTGATTCAAAATTGTCTGCCAAAGGATTATTACTCACTTAGACACTGAAATTATATGTTAGTATCAGGTGTGTTTATCTGGAGGAAATATGTTTAATTACTTATTTATGCAACTGTCATAGGACGTTTTCAAGGGCAAATTGCAAAACAGACTGGACCATGTAATGAGAAGATATTTAAGTGATAAATGTAGGAATCTCATGCTGTACTAGAGAATGAGCAGCCCTTGTAAAGTAAATGCACACTGGCATTTTAGTGTCAACAATATTTTTCTTGGCATGCATTGCAGCCTCTTATGTTTACCATCAAACCACATAAGAAGAAATTAATATTTATAATACAGAAATAAAAATTCAGGTTAAGGCCATCACTTACGGCAATTTCTAAAACCAGGATAAGTCATTCATCTATTCAAATGAAGGCTAGACATGTCAACAGGACAACCACTTAATCAGTAACCTAAATATTGTAATTTACCGTTGCAATGGCTATCTCACGCTATTTGCTTATAAAATTGTTATGAAACAATTGCTGTATTTCATATTACTAGTTAGAGGCATTTACACCATACAATACTATAATGTATCACCTTTGCTGCAAGAATTCAATGGCTCATCACTTGGTAAAGTTAAGCATGGTCTCATTTTAAAATCATAAATCCTTCCACAAGCCTGTTCAGTCATTATCTCAATTGCCCTAACCCAACATCCACCATGAAGCTTGCATCAGCAAACAAAAAATAATATAGACGAGAGAAGCCAGCGCAGCAATAGCATGTGTGTGTTAACATAACAATCAGGTACCATTTCAATCTCAATTTCTCCAATTATGGTGCCGTCGAAAGTTTCAGTGAGGCCAGTCGCTGTAATGACTCTCCAAGTTATCCACTGCTGACTTTTGATAGCCTCCTAATTTATATTTAAGCAATTAGAAGAACTTGTATTTATAATTTTTATTTTACCCAAAAAAAACACCCCAAAGCAGATCACAGGAGCATTAGCATCATTTGTTTCAAAATTTATGACAAAGCACACAAAGATTTTTAGATTACATTTTCAAACAGCTAGAAAGGCTTGCGAGCGCACCATAGAAATTGCCAAATAAAAATTATCAGAATCATACTCTGACAGAAAATTTGCAAAGCTTGTAATTTCAAAATTCTTTCCCCCACACCACCAAAAAGCTGAATATTATTCCTAAAATGCACTGGGGCAAAAATAACACACACATTCACTCCGGGCTGGGCAAAATAAACATTGTTGTTTTAATAAGGACAAGGAACAATGAAGGGCTGAAAGGTGAAGAATTTGCGCATAAATTTAAATGCTTAAACAAGCAACCAGCTACATTCCTCAAGGCTCTTATAATTTATCATATTCAACCGTAGAGTGTATTCATTTTGTGATAATATCGTCTTATTTTGTATTCAAATGTTATTTGCGTTTAAGGGCAGGACTCGTGGAAAAGGGGAAAAAAATCTTTAAAATAAATCTTCAATGCGGTCACCAATACCCATGATAAATTGCCTTCTCCCGTGGTAAGAGATGTTCATCTTATTTTTAAGTACTAAGAAAAATATTGATACTATTTTACTAATAAACACTCAATATTGATTTATTTTTAAAGTGTTATGAAATGCAATCCTCCTCAACTAAAAATGCAAGCATTACTTAGGCTGCAAATCAATATAAATGATTCATGGTTTTGATATCACTCTGATGCAATCTTCTCCCTGAGGAATCTCCATGTAATTCTTCATCATGGGACTCAAGCTGCTGTATTATTACAAAATACTGCTTCTCGAGAACAGTATCAGTCCACTGTAGTTTAATATCAAACTGCATTAGTAATGTGATTAAATCAGAGGCATGCCTTTATTTCCATTTTTAAATATTCAAATAATATTCGTTTGAGCCACTCTCAGAATGGACGCCAGTGCAACATCCATTGTTGAACAAGGTTCGTTGATTTCATCATTCACCTTGCACCCAAGCCAAACTGAGAAGCCACAATTATTCATGGGAAACAGGCTTAATAGCTGATCTCTTCAAAATACATACACCATTAAGAACATAGCTAGGCAGCACTGTGACCATAAAGCAATGGGGTGAACAATGCTGTTCATGTCTATTCAACCAGAAATTTGAGCATGAGCTGTCTGCAGTGGACAAAAGACTTCTGATATCTGTCAACAGAAAGTAGATCATTCACACAACCAGATGTGGAGAGGTCAAATTTATAAATTTTAAAAATGTATTTTTTCCACAATAAAAAAGTTCAGCCAAATGAGCACAGGTCAAAAGCAAAGCAGTCCGTAGCTTGCCATACATTCGTAGGCGTGCCAAGATAAAGTATGAAATAAACTGAAAAATTCACTTCTTTGTACTTAAAGCTAAGTTATATATGTTGTGCACAGCAAAAGTAGCTTTAGGCTGTATGTCGCGATGGCAGTGCTCAAATGTTTTATGTGCCACCAAGATTTATTCACCTCAACAAGTAGAGAAATTCATTGCACCAGCCAATTCGCGTAGCATTGCACACAATGTCAAAACCAAGTGCATTCTTCGGGTGTAATGAAATCAGAGTCTGGGGATAACTGGACCAGGGAACTTCAATTCCATTCAGTCCAAACTTTAAAGTATGTCCTTTTTACAGAATACGTGGAGTGTACATTATTGTATGTAGTCAAATATCAGCATTTATGGCAATTTCTGAAGCTAAGAAACATGGTTAGTTGGAGACCAGGATTTATATGCAGCACATGCTGAGAAACAGGGGCAAAACAGAGGTGCTGCAGCACCCTCACTGGCTGAAAGATATAATTTAGCATGGCACATTTACATAGGCAGTTTCCATTTCAAATGTGCACAAAGAAATTTATAATACAAAAAAATTAACAGGGAATTATACACTGTAGTATTAGTTTATAAAGTTTTATTTATTAAAGTTTTAAAGTTTATTTATTAGTCACAAGTAAGGCTTATATTAACACTGCAATGAAGTTATTGTGAAAATCCCCTAGTCACCACAGTCTGGCACCTGTTCGGGTCGATGCACCTAACCAGCATGTCTTTCAGAATGTGGGAGCAAACTGGAGCACCCAGACACGGGGAGAACTCCACACACTGATCAAGCTGGGAATTTAACCCAGGTCCCTGGCGCTGTGAAACAGCAGTGCTAACCACTGTACTACCGTGCCGCCAGGACTGAAAGGGTCAGGGACTGCGGAAACAGTACCGCCCACATAATGACGTAAAGAGAATCATGTCTAGCAGTAATCTGAATGGTGATAGCTCATGGCGTGGACTGAAGCCGATTGTCTTGTATACCTGTACATAGATATGTTCTACAACAGGGGTTGGCAACCTATGGCATGCAAGTCAAAGGTGGCACACTAGAAAATTTTGATTGGCACTCACACTGCTACTCCAAATGGCACAAAAAGTTATAAAGGAAAATTTTATCATTTACTTATCCCAAGATGGTTTGTCACATTGATAAAAGGTGTAGAATTTAAATAGCAAATGCTTGTATTTTATTAATTACTGGGAAATTTTAAGTCCCAATTTGCTGCTTACATCAGTATCATATGATGCAGAACAGCACACTGCATCTGACGGTGATTTTTAAAAAACTATAATTTGGGTATATTTGACAAAATGTCAGCTCCAAAGGACGGAAAAGCAAGGGCAAGGATCACACAAAATTTGCAAGATCTACACATTAATTTAACTTTAAATGAAACTTAAGCATTTTAACAGCTTTTTAATTTAAATATGTATATAGAGAGAGACCTCATAAATGTTAAAATGCATTATTGGCATGCAAAATCTTCAATTAGAGTGAATAAATGAAGATTTAGCACACCACTTTGGAAAGGTCACTAACCCATGTTCTATAATAAATAGTTACTGTTCAGGCTCTATGACTGGAATTTTACCGCCTCAGAATCGGGGCAGGTGAGGCTCGCAGAACGGCATTCCCCGTTGGCCTCGGGGGGGATCTTAGAGCCTCGGACAGGCAAGGCAGTAAAATTCCAGCATATGCCTCTGAACCTCTTCTTAGACAACCACAACAACATAAAATTGTTACTTTTGTACATGTTGTAATATATTATTGGACCATCTCCCATGTCATTGCATGCAGGGAGTCAAGATGGATTGAGATTAGAAGGCAAAGAATATGCCGGAGAGCAAATATTTGCATTAGGAAGAAAGTATTTTCAGTCCCCATTTTAAAGTCACACATCTAATCCTTAATTTTACAGTTCTATTACAGATTCAAATATCCGAGTTTACTACCAACCTCGAATATAATGTGGTTTAACTTATAGTTATGGCGATATCGTTATATCATGTTTTACAGATCAAGCCATTTTTAACGAGATACAGCTCTTTAAACTTCAGCAATTCTGACAAGATTTAGGTTTTAAAATGGTCTTTAAGAAAAAAGGAAAGTCAGAGGGGCAACAAAATTAGTAGAACCTGATGTGGGACATGACGTCTCCTAACAGAGTTTTGGATAAATTGAGTTTACCAACTTTGGAGGATGGAAAGCCAGCCGGGGATTATTGGAATGGTCCAATCTGGAAGTGACAAAGAAATAAATAATAGCTTCAGTGACACGAGCTGAGCCAAGTAGACACTGAAGTCTGCTATTTCTGTGGTTATGTTGAGAATATTTGTATGGAGTTTGCATATTCTCCCCGTGTCTGCTCCAGTTTCCTCCCACAGTCCAAAGAGGTGTGAGTTAGGTTGATTGGCCATCCTAAATTGATCCTAGTGTCAGGGGATTATGGTCAGTGCAGACTCAATGGGCCGAATGGCCTCCTTCTGCACTGTAGGGATTCTATGATATGGAGTTGGGCGGTCGGGTAGGGTCAAATAAGGCACCACTGTTGTGAAAGTCCAGTTCAAGCACAATGGTTAAATTTATTAGAGCTGCAGGTCCAAACTGGTTCAGAATCTGTTGGCCTTTAGTCTTCAAATCATAAGTTTCTCCAGGTCTCCAAGTTTTTGGGGGCTGGGACCAGCCAGCCAGCGGAGCCGCCTCAGCAGCCATGGCCCATGTTCAGGATGTGGAACTGCTCCGGATCAGAGCCACTGCTCAGGGCCTGCCATCCTGACCCCAAGTGTCTGGGAGGTGGAATCATGGCAAGCTGGCAGAATCAGTGGCAAGAGTTTAGAATTTGTGGTAGGACCAAAGATGAGGATTTCATTCTTCTCAATCTTTAACTGGAAACCACAGCTGAGCCACTAGTGAATATTGTCCAAGCAAACCGATAGCATTGAGGAAATAGAGTAGACAAGAGAGGTGGTGGTGAGACAGAGATAGTGTAAATATGAAACCTGACCCTATGTCTTCAGTTAATGGCACCAAAGGATAGCATGTAGATGTTGGGGAGGAGAAGCCAAAGATTGATCCTTGATAGATTAATAAGGTACGTGGACAGGAAACGAATCTCACCTGGAGGTGCTTCATGTTACAATTCAGATACAGTAAGAAGTCTCACAACACCAGGATACTCTGCATTATTACTTCAAGAATTAAACTGAGTTTATCTAGTGTATTAAATTAAAACTCTACCATGACTTAGTTGGCTGTTTAAAGTTTTAAGGTTCATTTATTAGTGTCACGAGTAGCCTTACCTTAACACTGCAATGAAGTTACTGTGAAATTCCCCAAGTCCCGCGCCTGTTCGGGTCAATGTCCCTAACCAGCACGTCTTTCAGAATGTGGGAGAAAACCGGAGCACCCAGAGGAAACCCACGCAGACACAGGGGAGAACATGCAAACTCCACACAGACAGTGACCCAAGCCGGGAATCGAACCCTGGTCCCTGGAGCTGTGAAGCAACAGTGCTAACCGCTGTGCTACCCTGCTGTCCCATCCATCCACTGCAGCACTGAGCTACACAGACTACAAAGTCGTCAATTTGATTCAAAAACACATTTAAATTGCATCTTTCAACACAGTAAAATATCCCAAGGTAATTTACAGGTGCAAACAAAGCTTGACACCAAGCCATATAAGAAAACATTGGGACAGATAATCAAAAGTTTGGTCAGAAGATGGTTGTAAAGAACATTCAAAATGGAGAAGAGAGGGGCACAGAGTTTTAAAAGAGGGGATGTCAGTGCTTCAGTCCTTGGTATCTATTGGCATGCCCGCCAATAGCGGAGCTAAAGAAATCAGGAATAATTAAGAGGTCAGAATTGAAGAGCCACAGGCAGAGGGGGCTACAGAGATGGGGAATAAGATTATGAAGGGATTTGTAAACAAGGATAAGGATTTTAAAATCAGGTCCCCGATCTATCCAAAATTAACTTCAGTACAAGCTTTATCTTTAAAAGGGATGTGGAGTCTTGGGCTACTCCCCCTAAAAACATTTTGTCGTTTTGACTCATTTTCCAGCACTGGAGATTTTTTAACAAAAAATATAATCCACCTATTTCAAACTTCATATGAAATACAGGGCAAAGAAATACCATACAATCACATCAAATGTTCCAGTGCTAATATTTTCAAAACTAATTCCGAGGTCTTCAAATCAATAATATAGCAATGTACTGTATAAATAATAGCTGTTCATCACATTAATTGCTACAGGGACAATAGTAGCCATAACCCCTTGACTTGAGAGTTGCTATCTATGCTTTCAGACAGGAGTACAAAAAGAAAGAGATTGTCCATATAGGTTCTCAAATTGAGACTTTCTGTACTCAAAATGATGAAGTCTGTTCTTTCTCTTCATTGTAGCAGTTATTCTACATTTTCACGGACGTAACATTCTTCACAACTGGGGCTTGGAGCACTTTTACATGAACAATGCTCCATAGTCAAGTCTGAAAGGATTTTTTAAAGAACCAATACTCCAAAACCAAATATTACAGATGCTGGAAATCTAAACAGAAATCCAAGGAGAGCGGGAGGTAACTTATTAATCAGACGACAGTTGAGCAAATCAATTTATGGATCACAAACTACTCATAATTACCATGTTAATAGTAGAATTCAAATTTCTGCTCAAGTTGTATCAATGTGTCATTTTGCACTCAACACCCATAAGACAAAGATCCTCTACCAACCTGACCCCACCACACAGCACTGCCCCATCCAATTATCAAAATGCACAACGAGGGAAGTGGGGGGGGGGGGTTATGTTATGAAAATATTGAATGTATGTAGCGTATATAAATGACAATGTGCATCAGAACGCATGAGGGTTCACCATAGTTTGTATAAGTACCCAGACAACAAATCGATGAATGCTAAGCAGTAAAAAGCATATTAAAGCCGTACAAAATTAAAAGGGGGTCTACTCAACTTCACTACACCCCTGGAGATGCTCAGTTAAGAAAGATACCAATTGTCAGCAAGAATCAATACTGTAAATCTAGGAGTGGAAAAAATAGTGAAGCCATGCTCTATTTAAGAAATTAGGTATTTATATATGTCTTGTTGACAAAGGTGATCACTCATTTGACACAGGTGATCAAGTCTGAAATGGGAAAACCCAATAGCTAATTTATTTCCTGCACTATCCCATTTAAGGTTTTTTTACATAATCCATAAAATTTATATCAAATCATATAATAATTGGTTACACCAATTAACATTGAGTGCTGAAGCATTAAAGATCTGAATTATGCCAGCACAACTCATAACTTGTAGACATTAAAGCTTTTCACCTTAATGGCAAGACTTAAATCTTTTGCTACCACTGTCTATCAGGGTTTCATTAAGGATATTTATATTCTGCGATAAAACAGCATTTAGAGACAAGCAAGGAGTGAGAGCATTTTCACAGCATTCAGTGCCACAGTAAGAATCTCCGCAAGCATGAAAACCACTCAGGGAAAATAGCTGCTGTGTAAGCAAGTTTAATTGAGATTTTGTGACCACATCTTTGCACAAAGTTCATCGGTTGGAAAGTAAAACAACTATGTCCCAAGAAGACCTCTTGAGTCTTAGGCAGTCCCTCATTAAAGCATTCATGCTTCCACATTAAAAATGAGTTCTCAGGTGACTGAGTCCAATGCGTGACCCACAGTCTTTGTCACAGGTGAGGCAGATGGTGGCTGCAGGAGCGGATGGGTGGGGTTCCCAGGTTCCCATGCTTTTCTTTCGCTGTCAATGCTCGTCTTCGACTTGCACTCAGCAATGACACTCCAGATATTCAGCTCCTTTCCAGATGCTTTTCCTCCACTTTGGGCGGTTTTGGGCCAAGGATTCCCAGGTGTCGGTGGGGATGTTGCAGTTTTTCCAAGGAAGTTTTGAGGGTGACCTTGAAGTGCTTCCTCAGCCCTTCTGGGGCTTGCTTGCTATGTTGAAGCTCTGAATAGAGTCTCATGTCAGGCATGGAGACACTGTGGTCCAAACAGCGGAACTGACCGAGCGTAATCAATGTTGGGGATGTTGGCCTGAGCGAGAACACTGATGTTGATGCACCTATCCTGCCAATGGATTTGCAGGATATTATGGAGGCAGTGCGTCTCCAGGGTTTTGAGGTGCTTGACGCACATAGTCCATAAATCCGAGCCATATGGGAGGGTAGGCATCACTGCTGCTCTGTAGACCATCAGCTTGATGTTTGGACTGATGTCCTGGTCCTCAAACACTCTTCCTCAAGTGATCAAAGGCTGCGCTGGCACACTGAAGGCAGTGTCGAATCTCGTCATCAATGTTTGCCTTTGTTGACGTTAGGCTCCCAAGATATAGAAAGTGGTCCATGCTATCCAAGGCCTCGTTGTGCATTTTGATAATTGGAGGGGGCAGTGCTGTGTGGCGGAGGCAGGTTGGTAGAGGATCTTTGTCTTATGGATGTTTAGTGCAAGGTCCATGCTCTTGTATGCCTCAGTGATGGTGTTGAGGATGATTGGAAGCTCGGCCTTCAAGTGTGTGTAGATGCAAGCATTGTCTGTACACTGTAGTTCAATGATAGAGGATGGGACAACCATGGAGCTGGCCTGCAGATGTTGTTGATTGAAAAGATTCCAGCTTGTTCTGTGGTTTAGTTCCACTCCAACGGGGAGCTTGCTGAGGGTTAGATGAAGTATTCCAGCAAGGAAGATCAAGAAAAGCATTGGAAGAACTCTGAATTATGGTTTAATGAGAATGAATTTTACAGGTGCACCATAGAAAGCATTCTTTCTGGTTGCATCGCAGCTTGGTATGGCTCCTGCTCTGCCCAAGACCGCAAGAAAGGTCATGAATGTAGCCCAATCCATCAAGCAAACCAGCCTCCCATCCATGGACTCTATTTACACTTCCCGCTGCCAGCATTATCAAGGACCCGAGACACCCCAGACTTACTCGAGAATCATAGATTCATAGAAACCCTACAGTGCAGAAAGAGGCCATCTGGCCCATCGAGTCTGCACCGACCACAATCCCACCCAGGCCCTACCCCCATATTACCCGTTAATCCCTCTAACCTACGCATCTCAGGACACTAAGGGGCAATTTTTAGCATGGCCAATCAACCTAACCCGCACATCTTTGGACTGTGGGAGGAAACCGGAGCACCCGGAGGAAACCCACGCAGACACAAGGAGAATGTGCAAACTCCACACAGACTCTTCCACCTTCTTCCATAGGGAAAAAGATACAAAGGTCTGAGGTCACATACCGACTCAAGAACAGCTTCTTCCCTGCTGCCATCAGACTTTTGAATGGACCTAACTTGCATTAATTTGATCTTTCTCTACACCCTAGCTATGACTGTAACACTACATTCTGCACTCTGCCCTTTCCTTCTCTATGACCGGTCTGCTTTGGCTGTATAGCGCGCAAGAAACAATACTTTTCACTGTACACTAATACATGTGACAATAATAAATCAAATGTTAAGTTGTATATGAAATAAATTACACAGGAAAATGAAGTGGAAGAAATACTTGTGGCAGGAGTTTGTTTTAAAAAATATTTATCCTGCAATTTCTAAATTAGCCACTATTTAGTTTCCCTGTACACAAAGATTTTAAGTATTGTTACACTATAGAACATAGTTTCAATGTATATTAATTTACTTGATTGCTTATACATAATTTGAAATAAATCTCTATGGTTCAATTTCTATTACCTTAATCGACAGTACATGTCAAATTGACATTTACAACATATTCCCCAAGGGATTATCATTTGAAAAAATATATTTTCCACATTCATGCTGCAACTAAGTATGCATTCTTATCCATTTACCTTATTTTTCCCCTCACAGAGCCTTTTATTTCCCAGAAAAATAACTTACTTTCTTTATATTCATGCAGTATTCAGAAAACAAATTTTCTTGAAATTACCACCGAACAGATGGCGCAAGCTCACAAAATATTTAAAGGACAACAAAATATAGGACTGAAGTCTGGGATTGGTTGAAGAAAGGCACTGCAAGAATAAAGGATGTGCCAATTTCAACAACATTTTATATTTCTACAGTACCTTTAATGTAATCAAACAATCCAAGAAACTACACAGGAGCGTTACAAAAATAACACCAAGCCACAGGCCGGAATTTTACCGCCCCACCTGTCACGGGAATCGGTGTGGACGAGGGGCGGAACATGGAAAGATCCGTTGACCTCGGGTGGGATTTTACAGTTTCGGGACAAACAAGGCTGTAAAATCCCACCCATTAGGTCAGATTAAAGAGATAAGTCTTAAGGAGCGTCTTATGGAGAGAGAGGTAGAGAGACGGAAAGGTGGAGGAAGGATATTCCAGAACTTAGGGGACCAGGCAACGGAAGGCACGGCCGCCAACAGTGGAGAGCAAGAATTAAAGGAGTGCAGATATCTCACAGGGTTGTGGAGTTGGAGTACACAAAGATAGAGGAGCGAGAGCTTTTGGGAACGAAGGATGGAAACTTTAAATCGTGATTAGTTTCAAAGAGTACTTCTATTACATGCAAAAGAACATTTGATCGAAAGCACTCCTTCCACAATCACCATTTGGGAAGAAAATTAGAATTTCCCTGGAGAGAAGAAATTCTCAAGCTTCCCAACAAGCATGCAGCTTTTTGGAGCCAATGCGAAGCATTTTAGGACAGTGCGATTAAAGACTTACAAATGCAAGTTCTTTTTTATTGACCAGAATGTTGGATTTTTCAACTGCAAGACATGCACAGCTTGGCTCAAGCATTTTGTGCAATTATTTTTCCTGTTCAGGGGACGGCACGGTGGCACAGTGGTTAGCACTGCTGCCTCAAAACGCCAGGGACTCGGGTTCAATTCCAGCCTTGGGCGACTGTGTGTGTGGAGTTTTCACATTCTTCCCATGTCTGTGTGGGTTTCCTCCGGGTGCTCCAGTTTCCTCCCACAGTTCTAAGATGTGCAGGTTGATGGATTACCCAACGTAAATGTGCAGGGATACGGGATAGGGTGGGAAGGGTTGGGCCTGGGTAAGATGCTCTTTTGGAGAGTCGGTGTAGACTTGATGGGCCGAATGGCCACCTTCTGCACTGTGGGGATTCTATGGTTCTAATAATGACACTCATTAAAGGCAATGATAATCAGATATCATATACACAAGTTCAGCTGGTGCTTTTTGGCTAAGACACATGGCATGATATTCAATAAACTATCTTTTCAGTGGCAAAATGCGAAATTCTCTCCAGGTATATTTGTGGGTTTAGGGCTCAGAAACTACTTGACGTTGAAAGCATATGCTCTCCAACTCACACTGAAGTACTATTATCCACAAATTTCTAGATGTAACCCACAGCAAATGACATCCTCGACACTAGGCAGAAAGGAAATTCAAGCTCCAGCTGCACAAGAGACAGACAACTAGGAGGATAAAAGTTCTTCATTCTATTCACATAGTTGGGAAGGATCTGTTAATACAACTGCAGCAACAATTATCCTTTTCTATTGGATGAATTAAAAGAGACTCTGCCCTCAAGTCCAAATACATTTTGCCCGAGTGCAGAATAAAGGATTTCCCATGACAATTTAAGATCTATTGCATATAAATTCTACTGGAACTTACATGACCATTTGCAGTTCTTGGTTAAGGTTTAATAAGTGGTTTATTTGCCATGGCTTAGTATTGAATTTGAAATTCATCCAGGCAATGAACACTGATCATAGCAGCCAAGTTGGTTGACAAACTCTAATCCAGAAAGTGCTCCAAACAACACATTATGTGACTCCATTGCTGAGTACGCGATCCAAGTGATTTCATTTCACAGGATATGTTTTCCATTTAGCTTCACAATTTTTTTTGAGTTGGCAGCTTCCAAGAAACCACAAAAGGAAACCAGAGGGGCTAATTCCAGGGATGTCAGCCTATACCAATTAAATTATGGCGTACTCCAATCAAGTCATAAATATTTATTTCTCGTTGTGGAATTTTCAGAACTCTTTGAAGGCACTGAGTAAATACAGAATGCAGTGTAATATGCTCCCAACATCACACAGCCATAAAACAATTGAGGTTCAATGTAAAGAGCTGATTTTGTATTCAAGACAATATGCTTAAACAGTATGAATCAGCTGCAGTATTTGAGAAGGGGAGCGAACCAGGGATCCTACTCCCAATGGTTATCCAATAACTTTGTGGGAAATGTAAGTGATGAAAAGTCAGGTAAGGATCTCAGTTGTGACAGTTCCCGTATAGTTTACTGACATGATACAGGTTGTTCAAGTGACGTAACAGAGAACCATCAGTATCAATGAAAACTCCATTATAAATGGTTCATCACCTTTAGGATATGGATAATAAAATGAATAGCATATAAAGATATACAATCGATCATTCTCAATCAGAACACCCTTCAATCAGCTGTTCAGCTTTGAACTTTGGATTGTCTCAGAGCAAAACTCATTGGTACCAAAACCCTAGAGCAATTTTCTTCCTAAAGTTCAGTTGGGTTTAGCTCCCATCAGAATCCCTACAGAGCAGAAGGCAGCCATTCGGCCCATTGAGTCTGCACCGATTTCCTGAAAGAACATCTTTCCCCTGCCCTAAGCCTGCAACCCCACACACTTACCTCACTAATTCCCCCCCTTAACCTACTCATCTTGGGGCAATTTAGCACGATCAATCCACCTAATTCGCACACCTTTGGACTGTGGGAGGCAACGGGCACCTTGAGGAAACTCATGCAGACACAGGGAGAATGTGCAAACTCCACACAGACCCAAGGCCGGAATTGAACCCAGGTCCCTGGTGCTGTGAGGCAGCAGTGCTAACCACTGTGCCACCATGCCGCCCCAATGTGGATCACTAAATAGACAATTCATCAAATGCCACACACCAGCTTGAGCCTCCAACATCCTGTATTTACCATGGACAAAACATGAATTCAAGCCCACAAATTCCCACATAGCAAAATTCTAATTCAAACTAAGCCACAAAGGGCACTTTCAAGTGGAGGTCAGAAGATTCCATCCACACAAGGAGAAAATTTATTTTTCAGTGATGAATGAGTCACCACGGGTGGATCTTGCATATCTCCTAGAAGTCACATTAAGACCGCCACTGTAAAAGCCTGGGAACAGATTGCCTAACCACCTTCTCAGCAGTGCTTTGTGTGAGGTCTACAACAAAAGAGGGAGCAAATAATTACTGAAAAGCACAAGGAGTGGGGAACAAATACAGTGTTCGTAAGAGGCAAAAACTATAGGATGCATTTAGGTATGTACTACTGGTTATCAACATGCAACATTACAAAGTGGAAAGGGCACATAAACATGAGTGTAAATATAACAAGAGGAGAAAATAACTTGGAATTTCAGCCACAACCTCCTCCAGAATGTTCTTGCCATGCTCTCATTATTTTGTTAATTACAAATAATTAACTTCCGAAGGTATCCTGTAGCTATATACATTCCTCAAATCTTAGATTCTGCTTCTCAAGTTCAATGATCTGTGCTAAGTACAGCATAGAAAAGCAAAACCTAACTGAGACTTGAAGACTTTGCCTATCAGATTTAAGTATGGTGGAATGAATTTCTGCCGAGTGGCAGAAGTTCAAAGCTGTGTATACGAACAGAGGGTTTGTGAATACAAGTGCAGCAAATTCTTCAAATAAACTGTAGCTCATTTTCACTCGACCAACTTCCAACAAGGATGGCCATACCATTTATTGGTTTATCAAAACGTACACACTAATGTTATCATTCTGCCATTATACATACAGAATTTAATCATTGTACAGAAAAAGTAGCACTAAAATAAAACTATGACAAAGTCCATGAATTACATTCTGCAAACAATTCCAATTCAAATATGCACAGTAGCAGAACGTGTCCATAAACAGTAACTCAATCCTTTAACATTCTCAACTGGTTCGAAGGCACTTACCCATTCTAAGAAACATGGGTAATTATTGCAGTACGGAGTGGGGGACGGTGCAGGGGATAAGGTGGTGTCAACCAACAACTACATCCCTTATTCAGTGACCATTGCTGGAAAAGAAATACTGTAAAATGGTAGCCGAGCATTCTTCCAGTCAAATAACCTGCTGAAATTTACTGCCTTGCTTACACACGAAAGGTCATTTGATAACTCTCAATACTAATGGAACTATATTTCAACATGAGCCATTACCTTTGGAAGGAAGGTTACAAATATAAACTTTAAAAACTTACAACTAACTTGAAATGAAAACAAAACATGCTCCCAAGCCCAAATTATGCCGTGAACCAGGCATCTCTCATTTGTGTTTTACGGCAAACCATGGTTGCTCAAACAGCACCATCACTGCCTACCACACCTAGAGTCAACACGAATGCCAATACACTTGTGCAAGTTATACCAAATATTAAGAAACATTTATGCATCCGTTCTGCACAATGTCTATGGAATATTAGCAATCTAATTCTGCCTGCAAAGGCTTACAAGGTGACAAAACATACAACTGTTTCCACTGGAATATTGTCTCCTGGAATTCGCTTTGGAGTTGCTGAAACCACATCTCGTGGTGGTCGTGAATTCCCACCCACAAGTGGTATCACTATATCCATCGATCACCAGCTAGAGTTTCTCATTTGTCGTGATTGATGTTGAGGACTTTCATCTCTCTTTCGACAGCATTCTTGAAATCGGAGTTTTGGGTGCCCTGGTCTTTTGAAACAGGCTACCTCCCTGTAAAGCTTAAGCGTGGGGACTTGGTCCATCCTGTGCATCATGGCCAAATCAGCTTTACTTGATTTGTGCCAGCATGTTTGCCCTCAAAAGGGCTGCTTCTTTTATCTTTCCATGTGATGCCAAGGATGCATTATAGACATCGGAGATAGAATCTGAGGCTTTTTCTTGGTAGGTGCAAGTTCTCCAGGCTTTGCTGTCATACAGCAATGTGCTGAGGATACAGGCCTTGTAATTAAACATCTTGGTCAGTTTGTTGTTTTCCATGCCTATTTTGTTCATAGACTAAAGTTGGTGGCTGGTTTTCCAGTAAGTGTGTAGGAGTGCTTCATCAAAATGCAAGCTCTCTGTCACTGTTGATCAAAGGTAGCAGAATTTGCTGACTGCTTCCAGTGGTGCATTGTTGAGTCTGATCACAGGTGTAGATGCAACACCCTGTCCCATAACTACAGTTTTCTTGATGCTGATTATGAGGGAGAGCACATCACAGGCAAGGGACAGATGATCCATGAGTCTATGGAGCTGATCTTCCATCTGCGCAACCAGTGCAGCATCATCAGCATACCACACATGCAGGACATGTGTCTTGGCTTTCAGTCTTGATATGTTGAGGAATTTCCCATCTGATCATGTGTGGAGGTAACTCATTCCATGTCGACAAGGAAAGCAGAGGTCAGAGGACAACCAAACTAGAACAACTGGCTGTTTATCTTATTGCTGTTGTGAATCTTGCATTGTACAAATTGGCTACAGCAGGTTTGTCTACGTACCAATTTTGACCACCCACCCAAAGTAATTATTTGGCACTTTGGGACATGCGGAGGCCACACAAAGTGATAGGTCAATAAATTCCATTTCCAAAAAGGACTTAAGTAAAGATTGTGAAATTTCCACACAGCCAAAATTTCAGAACAGCTTTCCTCTTTACAATTTTAATAAAGTGCAATGATAGGCATGTGGAGTTTTCAAGCCTAATTCATTGAAAATGTAAAATTGTCCAGCAATGCAAGATTAGAGATCTTGCATTGCAAAGCTGGAGTTACATCTGGAAAAAATACTTCGAGGCAAGGTGAAGTGCTGACACTTACAGGTCCATCACTGATGACACTAGTGGCACTAACTTGGAGTAACTCACTAGAAGGAGAAAGGACAGTAGGAGCGTGTGTGCTTGTATGTCCGAGGTCTATACAGTGGAGCCTGGTCTCCAATCATCTTGGACCCCTTGGCATTGGACCAAGGTTTTGCCTCATCAAGCCTATCTGGTATCTGCTATGCAACGGCCACCCCACGTTGAGAGCTCGAGCACAGACATCTTCCACCCTTCGCTTCAAGGGACACCTTCAAAGCCTTGAAAAAGTACAACATCTCCACCGACACCTAGGAATCCTTTGCCCAAGATCACCCAAAGTGGAGGAAACACATCTGGGAAGGAGCTGAACAGCTCAAGTTTCATTGCTGAGAGTAAGTTGAAGTCAAGCGTCAACAGCGAAAGGAGTGTGTGGCAACCTGGGCACCCCACCCACCCGCTACTCCAACCAGTGTCTGCCCCATCTCTGACAGAGACCGGAGGTTGCTCATTGGACTCCTCGGTCACCTGATAACTGATGTTTAATGTGGAAGCAAGTCATCGTTGATCCTGAGGGACTGCATAAGACGACGACCTCACAAGAAGCTTACACTAAATATATTAGCACATTTAGACCATTACGAAAGTACTAACAAATATACGGGCATAACAGGCTCTTATGCTATGCAGAGCATAAAAAGCAGTTAACATATTGAAAAGACGTTAGTAAATGATAGGTTAAATAACACTAAATTAAAATAACAAAAAGTAAGCAGTTTATATGCGTCAGCTGAACCCTCTACAATGTATTACAGTCTTGAACCACTTAGCATTCTGACTACTTATCCAATTTTACATTTCCCATCCAAACACCCACTTCTGCGCTTTCCTTTTGGGAGATCTAATCTTCCGATATCATTGCCAACAATTACACCAGTGGAATTCTGCCATGTAGATTTTCATTGCCTGACAGAAAGAGTGATGAGTTATAAAATAAAATGTGTTCTACCATTCTTTTAATAAAATGGATCGTACGATGTTCTTCAGCCAGGCAACTACAAGAAATGCAAAAGGTAGAACTCATCCTGCATCCACGGCATTGAGCAATACAACACTAAAGCTCAGCAAAACTGCACTCCTCCCTCTTAAATGACTTTTTTTACTTCTCCCTCCCCCCTGACACACACAATTACGAGAGAAAAGGCTGCTTACCAATGCTCAGTAACCAGTTCATGTCAAACTGTGTTAATGAGCAGTTGCATAAGTCAGCGTGGGCAAGACAACTTCCTTTTGATTACAGAGAGTACCAACAGAATTGCACATCGTACAAACTTTATGAAATTCCAATGAAAATCAATATTCAAACTGATTTTCCACATCATTCTACAAATGGTTTTAACTACTCGGCTGAAGAGAAATTTACAAGTGAACTATTCACATGTACAGTTCCCTAGATATTTAATGCATTGTTTCAACTATTCAGCTTTGATTGCAGTCACATCACATGAATACACAAAGCACATGAAAGTCACTAGTGGTGCCAGCTCCTGAATGCACAAGTACCGCATTGCCAGCAAAAACCAACAAGAACACGTTTGCCAAATTTGCTGGGGCCAGCAGCGGAGATGAATTTATTTATTAAACTGGGGATTTCAGATTGCCATCACTCTTCAGAGCACAGTAAAGTGTTGGTAAAGTGATTGGGTCAGGTTCAACGTTTGATATCATGGCTGCAGTGGAATCCCCCAGCTTCCAGATATCGTGATCTCAATGATATTGTCAGAATGCCTGCACTGGCAAAGAGTCAACCACACACATTCAAATTACCAGGATTAAGATTGGAGACGATCTAACAGAGCGCAACCGCAAGTCTTGCACATTAATGTAGACAACTAATCCAGTTAGTAAGTTCCACAATCAAATTTTTTTAATTTTATTTCAAAAATATACTTTATTCACAAAACAAAACTCTCCAATAAAACATTGCAAAATGACAGATCCAAAAGTCATAAACAGTGCAAAAAAGAATCATTTTTACAGTACAACACAGTGCTTATTTACAAAACATTACATTTCATTACATTTCATTTCTTAAAAACTATATACATACGTCAGAGTTTACTGTGTGCCGTTATTTTTCAGATTGGCACACAGTTACGCAGGCCGAGGGTATTCTGCAGTTACCCGGTCCTCGGTCTGCCTCGATTGAGACACTGATTTCCCCATTGTGCCTTTCCCCATTGTGCCTTGGCGGCGGCTGCCCCAAGCTTGAGCGCGTCTCTGAGCACGTAGTCCTGGACCTTGGAATGTGCCAGTCTGCAACACTCGGTCGAGGACAATTCTTTCAGCTGGAAGGTCAGCAAGTTTCGGGCGGACCAAAGCGCGTCCTTCACCGAGTTGATGACCCTCCAGCAGCAGTTGATATTTGTCTCGGTGTGCGTTCCCGGAAACAGCCCGTAGAGCACAGAGTCCTGCGTCACCGAGCTGCCCGGGACGAACCGCGACAAATACCACTGCATCTCGTTCCAGATCTTCTTTGCAAAGGCACATTCCACAAGGAGGTGTGCGACCGTCTCATCAGCCCCGCAGCCGCTTCGAGGGCAGCATGCGGTGAGGTTGAGACCTCGGGCGTGCATAAAGGATCTGATGGGGAGTGCCCTTCTCACCACCAGCCAAGCCAGGTCTTGGTGCTTGTTTGTGAGTTCTGGTGATGAGGCATTCTGCCAAATGACATTGACAGTCCGCTCAGGGAACCATCCGACAGGATCTGCCGTCTCCTTTTCTCTCAGGGCCTCAAGGACATTACGTGCTGACCACTGCTTGATAGCCATGTGGTCAAAGGTGTGTTTCCGGAAGAATTTCTCCACGAAGGACAGGTGCTGCGGTACGGTCCAACTACTTGGAGCGTTCCGCGGCAATGTGGCCAGACCCATCCTCCGCAACACTTGGGACAGGTAGAACCTCAAAAAATAGTGGCACTTGCTGTTACTGTACCGAGGATCTACACACAGCTTGATGCAGCCGCACACAAAGGTGGCCATCAGGATGAGGGCGGCGTTGGGAACGTTTTTCCCTCCGTTCTCTGGAGATTTGTGCATCGCCTCCCTGCGGACACGATCCATCTTTGATCTCCAGATGAACTTGAAGATGGCCCGGGTCACTGCTGCTGCGCAGGACTTGGGGAGAGGCCACACCTGCGCCACGTACAACAACACGGACAGAACCTCGCATCGGATCACAAGGTTCTTCCCAGTGATGGAGAGGGAGCGTTGCTCCCACAATCCCAATTTTTGTCTGGCTTTGGCGATGCGCTCCTCCCAGTTTTTGGCGCATGCCCCTGCTGCTCCGAACCATATCCCCAGCACCTTGAGGTAGTCTACCCTAATGGTGAAAGGGACAAAGGATGTGTCAGGCCAGTTCCCAAAGAACATGGCCTCACTCTTACCCTGGTTGACTTTGGCCCCCGAGGCCAGCTCGAACTGCTCACAGACTCGAAGAAGCCTGCGAACAGACGAGGGGTCCGAGCAGAAAACAGCCACGTCATCCATGTAGAGGGAGGCTTTGACTTGCGTCCCTTCGCTGCCTGGAATTGTAACCCCTTTGATGCCTGGGTCGCGGCAAAGGGTTCAATGCAACACACAAAAAGGACAGAGGAGAGAGGGCAGCCCTGCCTGACTCCAGACCTGATTTGAAACATATCTGATTCCCACCCATTGATTGAAACTGTGCTACTGATGTCTGTGTAGAGCAGTTGGATCCAATTGCAGATTCCCTCCCCAAACCCCATTTTGGAGAGCACATCCATCATGTAGCTGTGCGATATTCTGTCAAACGCCTTCTCCTGGTCTAGACTGATGAGGCAGGTGTCCACCTGCCTGTCCTGCACGTAGGCGATCGTATCCCTGAGTAGCGCGAGGCTATCAGAGATCTTCCTGCCGGGTACAGCACAGGTTTGATCAGGATGGATCACTGACCCCAGAGCAGACTTGACCCGGTTGGCGATGACCTTGGCCAGAATCTTGTAATCCACATTCAATAGTGAAATAGGTCTCCAATTTCTAATTTCTTACCTTTCCCCCTTCTGCTTGTAGATGAGGGTAATGATGCCTTTCCTCATGGATTCTGACATGCTGCCTTCCAGAAGCATACTCTCGTATACTTCCAGGAGGTCCGGGCCCGTCAAGTCCCACAACGCCGAGTAAAACTCAGCCGGTAAGCCGTCGCTACCGGGAGTTTTACCCTTCTGAAGGGACTCGACGGCCTTTGTCAGCTCATCCAGAGCTACCGGTCTGTCCAGGCTCTCCCGCTCGTCATCGTCCAAGACTTGCGTGATAGACGACAGGAAAGACTGGGAGGCCGTGCTTTCTGTTGGCTTCAGGTCATACAGTCCGGCATAGAAGGATTTGCAAATCCTCAGAATGTCAGACTGCGATGACCTTATAGAGCCATCTACTTCCTTCAGGCTTGTGATCACAGAGGTTTCTCTGTGCACCTTCTGGAAGAAGAAGCGCGAGCACGTTTCGTCCTGCTCCACGGCGCGGACCCTGGACCGGAAGATAACCTTGGAGGCCTCCGAGGCAAAGAGCGAGGCTTGCTGGCTCTTCACCTCCCGGAGGTCCTCCTTGACATCAACCCCCATCGACTGCAGTTGGAGTAGCTCCTGCATGCTTTTCTGGAGTCGGGACATTTCCCCCCGTCTCTCCCTCGCCTTCTGAACCCCTTTTCGGATAAAGAACCTCTTGATGTTGCCCAGGGGAGACTAGGACGCGGGGGCACAGCCTTAGAATAAAAGGGAGTCACTTTAGAACAGAGATGAGGAGAAATTTCTTCAGCCAGAGAGTGGTGGGTCTGTGGAATTCATTGCCACAGAGGGCTGTGGAGGCCGAGATGTTGAGCGTCTTCAAGCCAGAAATTGATAAATTCTTGATTTCTCGAGGAATTAAGGGCTATGGGGAGAGAGCGGGTAAATGGAGTTGAAATCAACCATGATTGAATGGTGGAGTGGACTCGATGGGCCGAATGGCCTTACTTCCGCTCCTATGTCTTATGGTCTTGATGGTTTCCCACCAGAGTGATGGAGACTCAAAGAAGGGTTTCACGGTTCTCCACAATCAAATATTTTTAAAGCACCATACAAAATAAAACTTAGAACCTACGAACTTTCAGAACATCAGATATACTGTATTTGCTATTGCAGTTTACTGTGAGGCTAACCAAAACTTTTGATAAACTTGCGAAGAATACACAGAAATAGTGCATTTTCGAAACACCAGCTAAGATAGGTAGACAAATATAAAAATCAATGAATGAGGAGCCCAGGTTTACCAAGAGTGATGATGAAAATAAATTGCATGTATATTGTAACCAAATTAAGCACCTTTTTTCCACCTAGACAGGGTAGTATAAATTTCATTGAGAGGTGTGGGTGAGTCCTATTTATTGACCACAGCTCAGCCTTCAACACCATTATTCCTACAAAACTCATCTCCAAACTCAGTGGCGTAGGACTCGGCTCCTCCATCTGCGACTGGATCCGAATCTTCCTAATCCATAGACCCACGATCAGTAAGGATAGGCAACAACACCTCCTCCACGATCATCCTCAACACCGGTGCCCCAAAAGCCTGTGTCTTCAGCCCCTTACTATAGTCTTTAAACACATATGACTGTGTGGCCAAATTCCCCTCCAACTCAATTTTCAAGTTTGTTGATGATACCCATCATTATGGGTCGGATCTCAAACAATGACAAGACAGAGTACAGGAATGAGATCGAGAATCTGGTGAACTGGTGTGATGACAATAATCTCTCCCTCAATGTCAGCAAAACGAAGGAGATCGTCATCGACTTCAGGAAGCGAAGTGGAAGACATGCCCCTGTCTACATCAACGGGGAGGAAGTGGAAATAGTCGAAAGCTTCAAGTTTCTAGGTGTCCAGATCACTAACCTATCCTGGTCTCTCCACGCCAAGGCTATAGTTAAGAAAGCCCACTAATACCTCTACTTCCTCAGGAGGCTAAGGAAATTTGGCATGTCTGCTACGACTCTCACCAACATTTACAGATGCACTATGGTAAGCATTATTTCTGGTTGTATCACAGCTTGGTGTGGCTCCTGCTCTGTCCAACACCACAATAAACAACAAAGGGTCGTAAACGAAGCCCAGTCCATCACACAAATCAGCTTCCCATCCATTGACTCTGTCTACACTTGTTGCTGCCTCAGAAAAGCAGCCAGCATAATCAAGGACCCCACGCACGCCGGACACGCTCTCTTCCACCATCTTTCGTCGGGATAAAGATACAAAGGTCACATACCAACCGACTCAAGAACAGCTTCTTCCCTGATGCCATCAGACTTTTGAATGGACCGTCCTCGTATTAAGTTGCTCTTTCTCAACACCCGAGCTATGAGTGTAACACTACATTCTGCACCCTCTCCGATCCTTCTCTATGTACGATATCCTTTGTCTGTACAGCGTGAAACAATACTTGTCACTGTATACTAACACATGTGACAGTAATAAATCAAATAGCGTAGATCCCAAACAATCCAAAGTATTGCCAGCCATTTCAAAGCACTGCAAATTTTCTAGGTTCATAGAAAGAAGAAATCATAGAAACCCTACAGTGCAGAAGGAGGCCATTCGGCCCATCGAGTCTGCACCGACCACAATCCCACCCAGGCCCTACCCCCACATATTTACCCGCTAATCCCTCTAACCTACACACCTCAGGACTCTAAGGGGCAATTTTTATCTTGGCCAATCGACCTAACCCGCACATCTTTGGACTGTGGGAGGAAACCGGAGCACCCGGAGGAAACCCACGCAGACACGAGGAGAATGTGCAAACTCCACACAGACAGTGACCCGAACCAGGAATCGAACCCAGGACCCTGGAGCTGTGAAGCAGCAGTGCTAACCACTGTACTAGTGGTTAGTATAAACACATAGTAAAAATATATCTCAAACATATGCTGCATTCTTCATATCACTGAAGCAGTTTCCACTCCACAGTATTGCTTAGTATATCGCATAAATCTAAATCAGAATCTGACAGAGTAGATTCACACCACTTTGACACTAACCCCAGTACAGTTGCAAATCTTGCACGTCCTGGCTACCTTTTACACCTGCCTCGGGCTAATTTAGGCGTTTACAAGGTGGCAATGATCTTACAAGTTTTCTGTAAACATTTAAATTTTAACTTCCTTCTCCACCTTTCTCTTAGTCTCCCATGGAATTTCTACCATCCGTGCCCGATGTTTCCGTGTGCAGCAAGTGAACCATTGCCTATTGTTCCTCCTAAAACACAATGGCCTACATTCCTTCATCCAATTCAATCAGCCAAAAATTAATATAAAACTAATAACTCTCTCAAAAAAAAAGCAGCTTCTCTCCATTTCCAACTTCTATGTGCCTCAGGACTCCTGGTTACTTTGCAGCAAGTGTTGTGTTTCATTTAGTTGGTAGAGAGGAAAGAAATAAAAGAAACCAGTCAGAAAACAAAAATAATTTGTTAAAATTTCCATGTCATGAGAAATAACGAAAGGTTAGTCCTGCCAAAATCAGGTCATTAGAATCAGCGAAACAGATTGCAAACCCACTGAAATGGAGAGAGCTGCTTTTACAGCGAGACACAGGAAAGAGATTACATTTTAAAAATTAAACAAAACCAAGAGAGAGTGGCTGGAAAAAAGCAAGCCTTGATGCATTCAGAAGACAAATTTTACATAAGGAAAAAAATGAAAAGGGTGGAACTGTTTAGCACAGTAGTTTAACATACTGTCCTTTCATCTGAGACCAGGGTTCAGATGCAGGCCAGACTGAGGAGATGAAAGGCCCCTCTCACTCTGCCAGCTGTAAGAGTTCTATGCAAAATAAGTTTAAGCGTCTTAACCAAATTAGCTAGGTTCCTGGTGGCCACAAATCCATGGCAGAAAACTGCCTGTAATTCGACAGTATCGCTCAGGCAGAGTGTAAGGATGGCTAGTGTCGGAAATAGAAATGTTCAGAAATAGCATGCTTGCAAGGTTGGAATTGAAGCGTATTAATGTGGCAGAGTAGAGGGTGCTATTATCCCACATCTAGTCCTTGCTATGATTGTCCAAACTATTCCATAAGACTTGATATTTTTCACCCTAACTAACACTTTCACCAAGAATGCAAAACAAAAAACAAAAATTGGAATAAATGTAATGTAAATGTACTTTGAGGTAATCTTTTGTTCTTCAGTCATGGGAGCTAAGCTAACACCAGTCAGATTACCCAGTGAAAATCTCAAATTTGTGTGCTTCCATTTCTCATCACGCTTTGAAATTCTTGCATCTTTCATTAAAATTCATTGAATTAGAAAAACAAGACATTATTTGAAATAGATTTAATGAAACAGATTTACAACATTACTTTTTCTTTATCTTTGTATCTTTATCTCTCTCAATTCCATCTTTATTAATTTTCCTCTTTATTTTGCTTTCTGCATATAAATTTTGTATTGAATGAACTACCCTAGCTTATACTTCCTGGTTGAGACTGCATGCCACAGTAAGGATGCTTCAATCCAATTAGTTGATTGGCAGACGGTTGCTTTTCTTGTTCATTAAGGTCCCAGATCCCTGTAGAGGGCACCACCCTGCGCCACATTCCCGATGGCTAGGTTACCACTCAAAGTCCCTTTAAAAATCTGTGGGCAACTGTAAGCATAATGATAACTAGCAATGTTATTTGCTCGTCACTGACTACAAAATCTGGGCCAATGTCAGCTGGACTGATTGAAATAGAAATATCTCGTGTAATAAAGACTTTGATTTGTTTCTAAGCCCTTGTGGAACAAATGCACAACATCCAGCAATACTCCCTCAGATGGAATGTTGGTGTTGCCCAAGACTGTGGGAATTCCCCACACAAGTTCCTGCTCCATGCCATCCTATGAGTGAGAGACAACAAAAACCAAGCAATTTCACAAAGACATGCTCACAGGTTTAGTCAGCCACTTAACCTTCATGCCTACAGTTTCAAGTAGTACTTGGGAACACAAACACAGGAAAAGACTTGCAACCCAAAGAATGAAGAATGGTGTGGGAGACTCCAAGAAAATACAAAATATTGGGGGTGGATAAGGAAGGGAAACTATCTTTTCAACGACATCCATAAATAGACATCTTTTATTTTCCTATTTTCCGCTCTTCTGCTGACCTAAGACAGTTGCTCGCAGTCCTCTGGTACTTAACCAAATGGCTATGAACCTAGATAGTAAATGTGCAAGGTCATCATACTCAAGCCTGATCAGTTTTCTCAATCCCCACTTTCCAGCAAACATCTCTGGATGGAAATCAGGAAATGGAATCCAGTTTGGGGTTCCCCCTCCCTAACCGCATTTAAATATTTACACCAGGTGAGATCGGCTCACATTAGCTGTGAAGGAACTAAATCTAGGATCTTGGTTTCGTGTCGCATTAACTTTCAGTAAAGCCACAAAGTTTCTGAAACCAAATTCAAGCCCGAGAATTATGTATTTGCTTGTTACCCTTTATTCTTTGCCTCAGGGTTTACACAAATCACAAAGCCAGAACTCAGGGATGAAGATGGGAGACCAAAGTTTGTTAAAGAAATGAGCATCTAAGCTAGGAAGATTCCAGGTTCAATTACCTGTCTTTACCCAGTTGGGTTATCTCAGATAGGGAGCAACACTTCAGTTCACTGAGTATACTTTGACGAGAAAGAGGGAAAAATAACTTGAATGTTTCCTTCTTCTGTTGTTTGCAACAACTTTTTATATCCAGTGATCATTGCTGGAAGTAGGGACAGAATCAGGCTTCCTGCATTCCTCCTTCCCCCCACAATCAAACATACTGTTGACACTGGAAGAATGATAACTTAGATGAAACAGTGGAGATAATTGAAAAAAATTGAGAACTTGCTTTTAACTGCACAAAGCTGGCCAGCACAAAAGGAATGGCGTACATGATACCAAAGGAATGCTGGGATGCTACAACAGACACCTACCCTCTACATGTGATCCTGCTAAATCAAGTTGTAGGTAAGAAAATAACTCGTTTTCCATCAATTCTGGACCAGTGGATTTAAAATCTGCGGGTATTTTTTAAAAATGTACTCAAATTGCTTTTGTGCCATGCTAATATTGCTGCCAGATTTTGACAAGATTTCATGCAGCCATTGGCAACACCAAACTAACCTTGTCAAATTCACTATGGCCAACTGCTGAGAAGGGACTTTATTTTTAAAAATCTGATTCTACCCAGCAGTAGGCCTCAGTAAATCTGACAGGTTTACTTCATTTTGTGTCATTCACTGCAAAAGATCCATACATCAAGAGCCTGTAGCACTAAAATACCATAAAACCATGTTACATTGCCCAAGTCTCTGCAGCCAATGCTGCACATCAGATTCACTAAATCTGGACAAATTGCTTTTTTTAAAGAAAAGGTCATTCATCATTGTTTTTAACCGCAGGAAATCAAGCAAGTTTATCTAGGTGCTATCACTAGTTGTGTAACATGACATTCTGAACTGGCACCTATCACAATACAAAAGCAGCTTTAAACAGCTGGAGGAGTCCAAATTCTAATGTTCTGCTATTAGTAACAGTACACTAAGAATTTTCTAGTTGATGTGTATTAACAATCAAATGGAAGGACTATGAACAGAGTACGATTGGGGGCAATTCTTTGAGTTTCAGTTTTCTGAACTAATATTCCCGGCTTGGGTGGCTATCCATGTCGAGTTTGCACGTTCTCCCTCCGCCTGCGTGGGTTTCCTCCAGGTGCTCAGGTTTCCTCCCACAGTCCAAAGATGTGCAGATTAGGTGCATTGGCTGTGCTAAATTCTCCCTCAGTGTACCTGAATAGGCACTGGAGTGTGGCGACTAGGGGATTTTCACAGTAACTTCATTGCAGTGTTAATGTGAGCCTACTTGTGACACGAATAAATAAACTTTAATGATTATGACAGCAAGCTTAATAAGCTATCAATAAAGCCGTCTTAAAAAAACATGTTTTGGATTGTCCCCCGTGACAACAAATAGGCTGCAAAACAGATAATGTAAACAGTCATTTCCAGATAAAGTGCAGACTGACCAAGTCATTCAGTTTAGTTCTACACAAATAAAAGGTAAAGGATCAATCTGTACCATTCTTGAAGACTGGGATTTATATATATGCAGGTATGCAAATCAGTACAGGAAACATGATGTAATGATTATCTTAAGATCGTAGAAATTATTAATCGAGATAATAGGAGGCAAAGGGGAAGAAGGCAGGGAAAAGGTACTCCACATGGCCTCATCATGGCCACGTCATATCAGGGTGGCACAGTGGTTAGCACTGCTGCCTCACATCTCCAGGGACGCGGGTTCAATTCCCAGCTTGGGTCACTGTCTGTGTGCAGTTTGCACGTTCTCCCCATGTCTAAGTGGGTTTCCTCCGGGTGTTCCGGTTTCCTCCCACAGTCCAAAGATGTGCAGGTTAGGTGCATTAGCCATGCTAAATTCTCCCTCGGTGTAACCCGAACAGGTGCCGGAGTGTGGCGACTAGGGGATTTTCACAGTAACTTCATTGCAGTGTTAATGTAAGCCTATTTGTGACAATAATAAACTTTAAACTTTTCATCATGTTGACCTTACCAACACCTACTACAACTGCACAAGTATACACTGGTGAACAAAGCTGGGATTAACCATATCTACCACAATTAAATGGTCTACTAACTCTTAATATCCAAACTCACAGACAAGAGTTGGCCATTTAAGTGAAGCCAATGCAGTTGTCAAGGAATTGCACCCAGAGTCATACAAATCACTATTTTCAAGGAAACTTAAAAGTTAAGAGATGAAAACTAGAAGGACATTTGGACAACAATTTCACTTCAATTTTTGAGCCAAATTTCCAAATGTGTCACTTTTGTTACTTTAGATTTAATTACAATTTTTTTTTTTTAATATACTTTTCCAATTCAATCAAATCAAGTCCAATTCAGAGTCTCAACAAGTTGAGACATTTCAGATCCAGGCTGACAAGACAGGGCGAGCGACCAAACCACCCTGTCCTGGGCCTGATCTACATGAGCCAAGCTGATTGGAGAAGGGGGAGGTTCCTCCTCCAAGACTTGAGCTCATTTGCATCTTAGCCAAAAGGCCGAGATGCCGCTTTTAAAAATTGCTTCATATGAAACATATGAAGCCTCAGCGTAACCTAATGACCTCGACCAAGTGCGGCCGACCATGGGCTGCCGTCCATACACTTGATCTTAGCCAAAAGGCCGAGAAGCGATTTAATTACAATTGATCGAGCAATGCTCAAAGTGTTTCAAAAGCAGTGAATTGCTTACTTTGCCTGGCTTGAAGGCTAGATCTTTATCACCTTCAGAGTCAAGGTGGGGGAAAAAAGGAGGCTTCGTAAGTAGTATTTTAAGATCAAGTGTAGTTTTGTTGTCCTGTACTTTAGTTGAAGCCATGAGGTTATACTGAGGCTTCATTTGAAGCAATTTTCAAAAGCGGCATCTCGGCCTTTTGGCTAAGATGCAAATGAGATCAAGCCTTGGAGGAGGTGCAATACCTACTCCAATCAGCTTGGATCATTTAGATCAAGCCCAAGACAGGAAGTGGTGAGCCTGTCTTGTCAGCTTGGATCGGGAATGTCTCACTTGCTGGGACTTTGAATTGGACTTTGATTGGGTTGAATTGGATATACCAAAATAAAATTTTAAAAATCACAATTTGGTCTCCATTTCTGACGATATTCAAGCTCTTTGAAGAATTTGCTGCAGGAATGAAACATGGTGATTTAATAGCCTGCATATCCTCACATCTTTGTAGTCTGTTGTATTATCCATCTAGGTTCTCGTCTCGCTTCACCGTTTTAATGCTTTTTTAAAAAAATGCTGTTCCCAATGAGAGTCAATAATGCAGAATTAAATTATACAAATTAGAAAGGTATCAATCCTCAATCGGTGTTAAATTTACAGGTCCTAGATGGTGCAATGACAAGGGTGCTTTCATTAGTCTCAATGTGCCCAAGACAGAGGGAAGAAGGGAACGTGGGGGGAAAACAATCAGACTCTTTCGCATGCGTTATGCACAGGTTCAGCCGCACTGCCCACAATTGTCAGAGTCTGCCACCAAACGTAGGCCTAGCTAGTGAGTGAAGAATGGCCACTGAAGAACAACAGGGGAGTGGTTGCCATAAACAACAATACCCCAACATAAGTCAGTGTGGTTTAAAAGAGAATGGAACGGGGTGAGGGGCGGGGGAATGATAATTTTAAATAACTATACATGCATCAACACTGAATAATACTTTGGCACATGCAGATTCTTTCTCCTCTATTTTGACAGCACTCAGGTACCAGTAAAACCACTAGGGACAGCAGCCATACTTTTCCTTTACATCCATGAAACTGCTACTAGTCTAAAATGGGCCACTTCGACAACAAGAGCTTTTGCCACCAACTGTTCAGATGCAGATTCCGGCTCTGTCTGCAGACGTAAAGAAACTCTATTTTGTTACTAAAATGTTCAGCAATACCACCAGCATTTTAACTTCTGCAAGCAATACCTCCAACTCTACATCTTCAAACTGCACGTAAAGCACAAAATAGTTTCAATAAATGTTTCTTCTGTAAATATTTACAAACATGAAAGTTATTATGGATCATTTTTACAAATAGATTCTATAAACCAGATGGAAGAATCCAATTGTAATAGATATGTTGTGTCTGCCTAGATCTGTGTAGTTCTGGGAAGTTAATAACAAAACGGTCAGCATGCATGTAAATCACCATCTACCTGCGGATATATTTAACCCTGTGAAACTGTAAGCTTCTCTTTGTGGACAGCACGGTGGCACAGTAGTTAGCACTGCTGCTTCACAGCACCAGGGACCCGGGTTCAATTCCGGCCTCGGGTCACTGTCTGTGTGGAGTTTGCACATTCTCCCCGTGTCTGTGTGGGTTTCTTCCGGGTGCTCCGGTTTCCTCCCACAGTCCAAAAGACATGCTGGTTAGGTGCATTGGCCATGCTAAGTTTTCCCTCAGAGTACCCGAACAAGCACCGGAGTGCGACGACTCGGGGATTTTCACACCAACTTCATTGCAGTGTTAATGTAAGCCTACTTGTGACACTAATAAATAAACTTAAATTCAATTAAAACTAACAAACAAAATGCATTAAATTACACATTTATCAAAATACTATATGCAATCAGAAATTTTCAACTTGTACCCAATGTGCTGGTAGGACATTTTTCTTTGGAAAGTTGTTCTGCTGCAGACTTAGAAAGCATCGCAAGTAAAAGTAACAGCAGGCAGCTTGGGTTTTATGTATCTATTCATTCTACAGGCCTCTGGTTGGTATAGAGTTTTATGCATCCGAAAGATTATTTGCATGCCTTTGGACACACAACAATAGGAATTTCAAACTCCCTACACATTCAAGCAAGCCCTAAAACATAAGCTGTATTTTCCATGAAACAACAGATGGCCAGGGACTGATTCCTAAGGTGTTTGCAGTTATTACTGGTTTAAGCCTGCATGTCCACAAATGGCAGCATGACTCACGCGCGCGCACACAGCACGACACAAAGAAACGAATTTCGGATATAGGAACTATTGTTTCCTGAACAATATCTCAATGAGAAAATGAATAAATTTATTCAGATACCTGGCCTCACATTTATGAAAAAGTATTTTTAAAAATTGGATGGAAAAATATAAATCACCTGGGTATACCTTTAACCAATAACTAATATATAACTAGCATAACTAGCTATACAGGAAGGAGACAGGCAGATTGTTCATTTTACAAGGAAACGGGAGATATATTTGTATAGTTTTAAGAAGTGTATAATAGTGTGATGTTACATTAAGGGGTTTACACAATTAGAAATATCTACAATGTGCACCTCACACAAAGAAACATGTTGTTTAGTGATTGCGTCTCACTCTTATGGCAGCTAGTTATCCGGAAATCCACCAAACTATGCAAAAATTGCACTCTTAACATCACACAGTGGAAAACCTGGATTAAAGTTGTGGACACTTCAGACTATCAGGTTTGTTATCTGTGTGTTCCAAAGCTACTTATTCCACAATTCATTTCTATGGAAGTGCTGTCTGTAGAGTGCACCAATCTCATCCATAGTCAAGCAACTGCACCTCTCTCTATTCAAATCTGAGAGATTAACATCTTTCTGCATTGATGTAATTTTTACACAAACACATCAGTCCAAAGCCCTAGCAGAGGTAATAGTGGTATAATGCTGGGCAGGTAAAACCCTCGTGTATTTACCTCACCACTTGAAATTACAATATAAACATTACTTTAAACCTGGCCTATCATCAAGCCACTTTACTGATCCACACCCCACCCCCAAACCCCACATGTTCCATTTTCTATCCCAACAGGACAAAATATAGGTGTTCAAAATAAGAAATCAGCAGGTGAGGCTGGGCTGTGAAGTTAGTGTAAATAGCTTAAAAACCTATTTCACACCAACTTACAAAAATGAACCAACACTGAGTCATTATCTGCAATTTTGATGAACCAATATGACATGCTTTTTAACAACCCATTAGGGCATTTGGTAGCCAAATTTACTTGGGCAACTTTTGATTATTAAAATGGAAGCATCAACAAAGACTACCAAATGCTCCTGAAATGAGCAGATACAGGAGACGTTTTAGGAGCAGCCTAATAGATCACATAGGTCAGTGTGCCTCTTGTCAAATGTGCCTGCATCAGCCATGGGGAATTGATTAATCAAGCATTCCCACAAGTTCAGCACTAGGTAGTCCCAAAGCAAATGTCCTTTTGGCCGAAAATAAGCCTTAAACTCATCTTAGAAAATCATTCATCACTGTGCATTTTCCACACCATTCATCTGTTTGGTCTCAGAGCAAGTCTTCGTGCCAATTTATATTGAGGTCTCAGCGCTACAGACGCCAGTCCAACAAGAACTGGAATGAACCCATTTCAGAAAGTATACAGGCACCAGACAAAATAAAATGTTCTTTGCCATCAACCTGAATATGAACCCTGGCTGCCGGAATGAAAATGAACCAGTCTAACCTACTGTTCTTCTATCTGAGCTCCACATTCTGCCCTGATCAGACATAATTCGACAATTTTATGCTCTAAGACCATAAGACATAGGAGCAGAATTAGGCCACTCGGCCCATCGAGTCTGCTCCGCCATTCAATCATGGCTGATATCTTTCTCATTCCCATTCTCCTGCCTTTTCCCCATAACCCCTGATCCCCTTATTAATCCAGAATCTATCTATCTCTGTCTTAAAGACACTCATGACTTAAAGACACTCATAAAGACACTCCTCACCCCAGCCTTCTGCTGCAAAGAGTTCCACAGATTCACCACTCTCTGGCTGAAGAAATTCCTCCTCATCTCTGTTTTAAAGAATCTTCCCTTTAGCCTGAGGTTGTGCCCTCTGATTCTAGTTTTTCCTACTAGCGGAAACATCCTCTCTACGTCCACTCAATCCAGGCCTCGCAGTATCCTGTAAGTTTCAATAAGATCCCCCCTCATCCTTCTAAACTCCAACGATACAGACCCCGAGTCCTCAACTGTCCCTCATACGACAAGCTCTTCATTCCAGGGATCATTCTTGTGAACCTCCTCCGGACCATTTCCAAGACCAGCACATCCTCTATTCAATAAGTGTGCTGTATTTCCGTGATTCTGTTACAGCTTACTTTTTAAGTTAATGCCACACCACATTTTAAGGATAGTTATTTTTATTATTCCTGTGTTTATCCTCGAGATGAGGGTGCTGCTGCATATATAACTGTTCTGAAAAGATGGCAGAGAGCCTTCTTCTTGAATCAAAAGCGGTACCAACCGACTCAAGAGCAGCTTCTTCCCTGCTGCTGTCAAGACTTTTGACTGGACTTATCTTGCATTAAGTTAATCTTTCTCTACACCCTCGCTATGATCGTAACACTACATTCTGCACTCTCTCCTTTCCTTCTCTATGAACGGTATGCTTTGTTGTGTATAGCGCACAAGAAACAATACTTTTCACTGTATGTTAATACATGTGACAATAATAAATCAAATCAAATGTGCAACGTCTAAAGTGGCTTGCTGGGCCACATCAGAGGGCATCGGCAGTCAACCACTGTGTGACTGTATGTGAGAATATGTACAACAACCAATGCATTTATATACCAACCTTCGTGTTGTAAAACATCCTCGGGTGTTTTGAAACAGCCATAACAAACATAAAATTGATACTGAGCCATTTTAAGGAGATAGTTGGTGAAAAAGGGTAGGTTGGAGAGAGTCAGAGAGACAGAAACAAAGAGAGAGAGAGAGATAAAGCAGTTGAGGCAGATCATTTCTGAGTTTTGGGTTGAGGCAGTTGAAGGCATGACTGCCAATGATGGAGCAATTGAGGAAAGGTTTCCTGAAGGGATTTTTCCAGTGTGCAGTCTCTTTAAACTTTTTAGCATGGTCACACACACTTGTAATTAATCACAGAACAAGGCCTGTGCTGTAACTTTCAGCCTGCTGCATGGCCAAGGACCCACACAGCTTAGCAGGAACATTGGTTACAGGGCTGCAGAAAGTGAGAGAGATACGAAGGGGCAAGGCCACGGAGGGATTTGAAAACAAGGATGAGGATTTTAAAAATCAAGACATTCTGGATCAGGAGCCAATCTATTTGAGCGACCACAGGGGATAGTTAGAATATGGACAGAAGAGTTTAGAACGAGTTCAAGTTTACAGGGGTAACAAGTTCACTTCCATTAAAGGCACGAGTGAATCGGTGTGTCTTTTCCTATCATCTCCCAGCTTTCATGGCTATTTTCTTTAAGTGGATACCCCCATGACTTGCATGGGCTTGCAAAATCTCACTAACTGTCCTGGCTGGAGACAATACACATCTTTTTAACCTGTGCTTAACGCTCTCTCCACTCACATTGTCTGTACCTTTGAGACTTGATTACCTGTAAAGACGCACATTCCAACCATTATTTTGTAAATTGAGTTTGTGTCTTTATATTCCCTGTTTGTGAACAGAACTCCTACTCACCTGACGAAGGAGCAGCGCTCCGAAAGCTAGTGGCTTTTGCTACCAAATAAACCTGTTGGACTTTAACCTGGTGTTGTGAGACTTCTTACTGTGTTTACCCCAGTCCAACGCCAGCATCTCCACATCATATTTTCTTTAATGCAGGACAACAAATATGAGCACTCAATTATGTGACTGCTGCGATGGGATTCAAACTCTCTATCACTGGATAATTTGGTCCAGGACCACAAACAGGGAACTACAGTTCTGCTTTGAAAGTGTATCCTCAATTCATTTTATCTAATTTTTGTTTGAAAGAATCTGTAAAATATTTTTTGCTCACTCTCCAATTAGCTGGACTTGCAGTTCCACAAGTCCTGTAATGGACAGAGAATAGGATTCATTGCTCCCTCAGTAATCTGCACCTTTTCTAATGCAGCTACATCCCTTCAGACGTAAGAATATCCAAATGGAATCTCACTAATACATTGCACAATGTTAATATTCGTTGCCGATTGGAACTTCACATTTAGGCAATACCCACCAACATTCTGTTCACATTATTCAAGACCTCAAATTATCGAAATATTTTTAACAGCACTAATAATTACAACCACATCAGTTAATTACCTTACTTAGCAGTGACTCTCAACAGCATATTGAAGCTATTGCCAAACAGTGAAGTGCTCTGTCCTCAACACTTACCAAAAATCGAGCAACAAGCATAGAATAAGAAACCTTGTATTTCAGTCAGTCATTGAAGAGAATTTGGGAGGGCAATGTCCTGTTTGTCCCAGAACGGAAAGAGTAGTTAAAAGGGTTCTTAATCCGGGATGGTTCTACCTTCGCACCGTTGTGCTACATTCGAGTGTAATGCAAGCAAATCATTCTTCACACAGAACAAATCACATCTCAGTTCATTCCACCGCCCACTATCGCATTTCAAAAAAAAATCTGTGGTAATTGTCTAACCTTCCCCAAATTCAAATGTCTCATTCAAGCAGCACAGGATTTTGCTGATACGCGCATGACCATTTGAAAATACACATGCAAGGATATTTCAAGGCAGAACACGCTAATGGTGTTATTGGGGAAGAAATGTGTGGGCAGCAAAAGATAAAGGATAAGTGGGGGGGGGGGGGGGGGGGATTTCCTCAGATGGTTTAGCAAGCTTATGAACCATGCATAAAGATATAAGGTTCAATCTTCGCTCTGTGCTGTGTTAGCTAAACTCAGTCAGAGCCACGTAGGGCCACTGAAACTGAATTCAGATTAAAGGACGGGGAATTCAATCAAGATTCCGACTCCTGATTCAAATCCAGTGATCTCAGCTGGAAAGTGCACATCTGCTGACATCGGGGAAGAGGATGATCAGGCTCGGCTGTGATGCCCCCCAGATTCAAATAACTTGCCGACACTCACCATCAAGGCTCACAGATAAATAACCACGGCTCGAGATACTTGAGGGAAACTGATATCAGTGCAGGCATCAAGGATTTGATGCTTTTAGGAGAGAGTAAATAGGTAAAAGGAAATCACTCAGGTTACACATCCCCGCAACATGTTCCACCAAGTGGTTATTTACTAAGCTGCCAGAGGGGAATTTTTCATGTATGACTGGCCCCTGTCACGGGATATATACATTAGATCTTTCACCATAACAGCTGTTGTACCCCCTCATCCCATGCTGCCTTCAAAAGAACTGCAAAAGACAATAGACACCACAGCGGAGTAACCACCAGCAAGTACAAAAAAAAAACATCGCCACTGCCATAATATAACAGCTGCGTTGGAGTAAGTTACAGGCTGTAACACAATCTTGGGGGTTAGAGTCAGTTGATGCTCACAAACCACTGAAGCTCTGCTCTCAGTTTATGAAATCTGAACCCCTTGATTGTATTACAATCCTGGCAACACACTAGCACTCAGTTTCACAGTTATTGTTGCACACATCTTGAAATGTGTAAAGCCTCTGTTTACATATAGATACCATTCAATTTTAGTATCAGCTCTTAAAGCATTAGTCACAGCATTTTGTCATTGTCACCACTGGAATTCCTGTTTATTCCGTCCGTGGGAGTTATGTCTGTCCTACAATTTGCTGTGTGATTTTTGTCCTTTGAAAGAAGAAATTTGATGCATCATCCTTAATCTTTGTTTTATTTACCTGATTTTGCATATCTGAAAGCTGATAATTTTGATACATGCAAATATTTGTAGTACACCAGGATCACACTGCCTTCGTAAACAAGCATATTTACATTCAACGATCCAAATGTTCAATAATCACACCAAAATATACACATTCCGCACCCATATCTCAAGCACTAACGACCTTTGTTATCCACATAGAAATATACCGCATAACAGCCCAATTGCCGTATTTACTTTCACATAGAATAACGAACCACAGGCCGAACATGCAACTAAAATCTGATCAAAACCACTCCTGTAAAAAGCACGGAAACGTTTAGGGAAAGCTTTCGTCAAATCTTACATTTATTTATAATGGAGTGAGAAACTGCAGTTTCTAATCTCCACAAGGAATCAAACAGATTACATTATTAGCTAACTGCTTTTAGACCCCTGGAGTTTCAGTCCAAAACCTACACAGTTGGTAAGGTTTTCTTAAAAACTATAATTCTTTGCAAACGTGAGTGAGCAGTGCTCACTCCACCACATTAAAGCACACACAAAAAAACAAACACCACACACTACTTTTCATCCAGCTCGGCTAATGAGGGCTGGACAGGCCATTTAAGGCCTACTCCACCAAAATAACAGCAGACCTAACCCTCTCATTTTTCGCCAGTCTTGGAACTTACCAGATCTAGAGAGGGGAGGGAGGGCAAGAAGCAAGCAGCAACATCATTGATGAGTTTCAAGGCAAGAGGTGAAACACACAAATGAAGATTGGCACAGAGAAGCCACAATGAATAAAAGAATGAAAGAAAACAAAACAGTCACAATCTCCACAAGTGTCACTCTCGCTGTTAAAGTTGCACAATGACCACACTTGTTCAGAAGCCAAGGACCCGGGGGGGAAGAGAGAGACAGAGACGAGGAGCGGGAAGGTAGACGAGGAGCAGGGGGGGGGGGAAGGGAGACGAGGAGCGGGGCAGTGGGGGAGAGAGACGAGCAGCTGGGGGGGGGGGGGGGGGGGAGAGAGACGAGCAGCTGGGGGGGGGGGGGGAGAGAGACGAGCAGCTGGGGGGAGAGAGACGAGGAGCGGGGGGAGAGAGACGAGGAGCGGGGGGAGAGAGACGAGGAGCGGGGGGAGAGAGACGAGGAGCGGGGGGAGAGAGACGAGGAGCGGGGGGAGAGAGACGAGGAGCGGGGGGAGAGAGACGAGGAGCGGGGGGAGAGAGACGAGGAGCGGGGGAGAGAGACGAGGAGCGGGGGGAGAGAGACGAGGAGCGGGGGGAGAGAGACGAGGAGCGGGGGGAGAGAGACGAGGAGCGGGGGGAGAGAGACGAGGAGCGGGGGGAGAGAGACGAGGAGCGGGGGGAGAGAGACGAGGAGCGGGGGGAGAGAGACGAGGAGCGGGGGGAGAGAGACGAGGAGCGGGGGGAGAGAGACGAGGAGCGGGGGGAGAGAGACGAGGAGCGGGGAGAGAGACGAGGAGGGGGAGAGAGACGAGGGGAGAGAGACGAGGGGAGAGAGACGAGGGGAGAGAGACGAGGGGAGAGAGACGAGGGGAGAGAGACGAGGGGAGAGAGACGAGGGGAGAGAGACGAGGGGAGAGAGACGAGGGGAGAGAGACGAGGGGAGAGAGACGAGGGGAGAGAGACGAGGGGAGAGAGACGAGGGGAGAGAGACGAGGGGAGAGAGACGAGGGGAGAGAGACGAGGGGAGAGAGACGAGGGGAGAGAGACGAGGGGAGAGAGACGAGGGGAGAGAGACGAGGGGAGAGAGACGAGGGGAGAGAGACGAGGGGAGAGAGACGAGGGGAGAGAGACGAGGGGAGAGAGACGAGGGGAGAGAGACGAGGGGAGAGAGACGAGGGGAGAGAGACGAGGGGAGAGAGACGAGGGGAGAGAGACGAGGGGAGAGAGACGAGGGGAGAGAGACGAGGGGAGAGAGACGAGGGGAGAGAGACGAGGGGAGAGAGACGAGGGACGAGGGGAGAGAGACGAGGGGGGAGAGAGACGAGGGGAGGAGACAGGGGAGAGAGACGAGGGGAGAGAGACGAGGGGGGAGAGAGACGAGGGAGAGAGGCGGGGGAGAGAGACGAGGGGCGGGGGGAGAGAGACGAGGGAGCGGGGGGAGAGAGACGAGGAGCGGGGGGAGAGAGACGAGGAGCGGGGGGAGAGAGACGAGGAGCGGGGGGAGAGAGACGAGGAGCGGGGGGAGAGAGACGAGGAGCGGGGGGAGAGAGACGAGGAGCGGGGGGAGAGAGACGAGGAGCGGGGGGAGAGAGACGAGGAGCGGGGGGAGAGAGACGAGGAGCGGGGGGAGAGAGACGAGGAGCGGGGGGAGAGAGACGAGGAGCGGGGGGAGAGAGACGAGGAGCGGGGGGAGAGAGACGAGGAGCGGGGGGAGAGAGACGAGGAGCGGGGGGAGAGAGACGAGGAGCGGGGGGAGAGAGACGAGGAGCGGGGGGAGAGAGACGAGGAGCGGGGGGAGAGAGACGAGGAGCGGGGGGAGAGAGACGAGGAGCGGGGGGAGAGAGACGAGGAGCGGGGGGAGAGAGACGAGGAGCGGGGGGAGAGAGACGAGGAGCGGGGGAGAGAGACGAGGAGCGGGGGGAGAGAGACGAGGAGCGGGGGGAGAGAGACGAGGAGCGGGGGGAGAGAGACGAGGAGCGGGGGGAGAGAGACGAGGAGCGGGGGGAGAGAGACGAGGAGCGGGGGGAGAGAGACGAGGAGCGGGGGGAGAGAGACGAGGAGCGGGGGGAGAGAGACGAGGAGCGGGGGGAGAGAGACGAGGAGCGGGGGGAGAGAGACGAGGAGCGGGGGGAGAGAGACGAGGAGCGGGGGGAGAGAGACGAGGAGCGGGGGGAGAGAGACGAGGAGCGGGGGGAGAGAGACGAGGAGCGGGGGGAGAGAGACGAGGAGCGGGGGGAGAGAGACGAGGAGCGGGGGGAGAGAGACGAGGAGCGGGGGGAGAGAGACGAGGAGCGGGGGGAGAGAGACGAGGAGCGGGGGGAGAGAGACGAGGAGCGGGGGGAGAGAGACGAGGAGCGGGGGGAGAGAGACGAGGAGCGGGGGGAGAGAGACGAGGAGCGGGGGGAGAGAGACGAGGAGCGGGGGGAGAGAGACGAGGAGCGGGGGGAGAGAGACGAGGAGCGGGGGGAGAGAGACGAGGAGCGGGGGGAGAGAGACGAGGAGCGGGGGGAGAGAGACGAGGAGCGGGGGGAGAGAGACGAGGAGCGGGGGGAGAGAGACGAGGAGCGGGGGGAGAGAGACGAGGAGCGGGGGGAGAGAGACGAGGAGCGGGGGGAGAGAGACGAGGAGCGGGGGGAGAGAGACGAGGAGCGGGGGGAGAGAGACGAGGAGCGGGGGGAGAGAGACGAGGAGCGGGGGGAGAGAGACGAGGAGCGGGGGGAGAGAGACGAGGAGCGGGGGGAGAGAGACGAGGAGCGGGGGGAGAGAGACGAGGAGCGGGGGGAGAGAGACGAGGAGCGGGGGGAGAGAGACGAGGAGCGGGGGGAGAGAGACGAGGAGCGGGGGGAGAGAGACGAGGAGCGGGGGAGAGAGAGACGAGGAGCGGGGGGAGAGAGACGAGGAGCGGGGGGAGAGAGACGAGGAGCGGGGGGAGAGAGACGAGGAGCGGGGGGAGAGAGACGAGGAGCGGGGGGAGAGAGACGAGGAGCGGGGGGAGAGAGACGAGGAGCGGGGGGAGAGAGACGAGGAGCGGGGGGAGAGAGACGAGGAGCGGGGGGAGAGAGACGAGGAGCGGGGGGAGAGAGACGAGGAGCGGGGGGAGAGAGACGAGGAGCGGGGGGAGAGAGACGAGGAGCGGGGGGAGAGAGACGAGGAGCGGGGGGAGAGAGACGAGGAGCGGGGGGAGAGAGACGGGGGGAGAGAGACGAGGAGCGGGGGGAGAGAGACGAGGAGCGGGGGGAGAGAGACGAGGAGCGGGGGGAGAGAGACGAGGAGCGGGGGGAGAGAGACGAGGAGCGGGGGGAGAGAGACGAGGAGCGGGGGGAGAGAGACGAGGAGCGGGGGGAGAGAGACGAGGAGCGGGGGGAGAGAGACGAGGAGCGGGGGGAGAGAGACGAGGAGCGGGGGGAGAGAGACGAGGAGCGGGGGGAGAGAGACGAGGAGCGGGGGGAGAGAGACGAGGAGCGGGGGGAGAGAGACGAGGAGCGGGGGGAGAGAGACGAGGAGCGGGGGGAGAGAGACGAGGAGCGGGGGGAGAGAGACGAGGAGCGGGGGGAGAGAGACGAGGAGCGGGGGGAGAGAGACGAGGAGCGGGGGGAGAGAGACGAGGAGCGGGGGGAGAGAGACGAGGAGCGGGGGGAGAGAGACGAGGAGCGGGGGGAGAGAGACGAGGAGCGGGGGGAGAGAGACGAGGAGCGGGGGGAGAGAGACGAGGAGCGGGGGGAGAGAGACGAGGAGCGGGGGGAGAGAGACGAGGAGCGGGGGGAGAGAGACGAGGAGCGGGGGGAGAGAGACGAGGAGCGGGGGGAGAGAGACGAGGAGCGGGGGGAGAGAGACGAGGAGCGGGGGGAGAGAGACGAGGAGCGGGGGGAGAGAGACGAGGAGCGGGGGGAGAGAGACGAGGAGCGGGGGGAGAGAGACGAGGAGCGGGGGGAGAGAGACGAGGAGCGGGGGGAGAGAGACGAGGAGCGGGGGGAGAGAGACGAGGAGCGGGGGGAGAGAGACGAGGAGCGGGGGGAGAGAGACGAGGAGCGGGGGGAGAGAGACGAGGAGCGGGGGGAGAGAGACGAGGAGCGGGGGGAGAGAGACGAGGAGCGGGGGGAGAGAGACGAGGAGCGGGGGGAGAGAGACGAGGAGCGGGGGGAGAGAGACGAGGAGCGGGGGGAGAGAGACGAGGAGCGGGGGGGAGAGAGACGAGGAGCGGGGGGGAGAGAGACGAGGAGCGGGGGGGAGAGAGACGAGGAGCGGGGGGGAGAGAGACGAGGAGCGGGGGGGAGAGAGACGAGGAGCGGGGGGGAGAGAGACGAGGAGCGGGGGGAGAGAGACGAGGAGCGGGGGGAGAGAGACGAGGAGCGGGGGGAGAGAGACGAGGAGCGGGGGGAGAGAGACGAGGAGCGGGGGGAGAGAGACGAGGAGCGGGGGGAGAGAGACGAGGAGCGGGGGGGAGAGAGACGAGGAGCGGGGGGGAGAGAGACGAGGAGCGGGGGGAGAGAGACGAGGAGCGGGGGGAGAGAGACGAGGTGTGGGGGGAGAGAGACGAGGAGCGGGGGGAGAGAGACGAGGTGTGGGGGGAGAGAGACGAGGAGCGGGGGGGAGAGAGACGAGGTGTGGGGGGAGAGAGACGAGGAGCGGGGGGAGAGAGACGAGGTGTGGGGGGAGAGAGACGAGGAGCGGGGGAGAGAGACGAGGAGCGGGGGGGAGAGAGACGAGGAGCGGGGGGAGAGAGACGAGGAGCGGGGGGAGAGACGAGGAGCAGGGGGAGAGAGACGAGGAGCGGGGGGAGAGAGACGAGGTGTGGGGGTGGGGTTTGGAGGAGGAGCTGAAGGGAGATAAAGGAGTTGGTGTGGGGGGGGGGGGGGGGGGGTTGCTCAGTGGCAGTCACAATGAACCCACAATACACTCCCCCCTCCCCCTCCCCCTCCCCCTCCCCCCAGTGTGTGCCAGGCCGCTCCTTACCTTGCTCCGTGCTATCCCTCTACCGCATCAGGGGCCGGCCCGCTGCCTCTTCACAAGGGGAAGGAGAAAGAGGAGTTTGTTGGAGCGGGCACCGGGCAGCCTCCCCCCTCCCCGGGTCTCTCTCTCTCTCTGTGTCTCTGGGCCCGGGCCGCTGCTCGCTGTCTGTCTGTCTGGGGTGGGTCTCGGTCTGGGGGGCTCTGTCTCGGTCTGGGGGTCTGTCTGTGTGTTTGTGAGGGGGTGTGTGTGGGGGGGGGGGGGGAGGGGGGGGTTGAGGCTCTCGGAGCCCGGGGTAACCACAGGACACCGCGCACCCGCCAGTAAGCGCCGCTCCCATTGGCCCGGCCCGCAGCCAATCGGCGCCAAGGAGAAAGAGGACTGAATTGATTTAAAAAACTCAGTGACCAAAAAAAACACTGGGGTCTGTGTGTGTACACGCTGGGGTCAGTGTGTGTACACGCTGGGGTCAGTGTGTGTACACGCTGGGGTCAGTGTACACACTGGGGTCTGTGTACACGCTGGGGTCAGTGTGTGTACACGCTGGGGTCAGTGTACACACTGGGGTCAGTGTGTGTACACGCTGGGGTCAGTGTACACGCTGGGGTCAGTGCGTGTACACACTGGGGTCAGTGTACACGCTGGGGTCAGTGTACACGCTGGGGTCAGTGCGTGTACACACTGGGGTCAGTGTACACGCTGGGGTCAGTGTGTGTACACGCTGGGGTCTGTGTACACACTGGGGTCAGTGTACACGCTGGGGTCAGTGCGTGTACACACTGGGGTCAGTGTACACACTGGGGTCTGTGTGTGTACACACTGGGGTCAGTGTACACGCTGGGGTCAGTGTACACACTGGGGTCTGTGTGTGTACACACTGGGGTCTGTGTACACACTGGGGTCAGTGTGTGTACACGCTGGGGTCTGTGTACACACTGGGGTCAGTGTGTGTACACACTGGGGTCAGTGTACACACTGGGGTCTGTGTACACACTGGGGTCAGTGTACACACTGGGGTCAGTGTACACACTGGGGTCTGTGTACACACTGGGGTCTGTGTACACACTGGGGTCAGTGTACACGCTGGGGTCAGTGTACACACTGGGGTCAGTGTGTGTACACGCTGGGGTCTGTGTACACACTGGGGTCAGTGTGTGTACACACTGGGGTCAGTGTACACACTGGGGTCTGTGTACACACTGGGGTCAGTGTACACACTGGGGTCAGTGTACACACTGGGGTCTGTGTACACACTGGGGTCTGTGCACACGCTGGGGTCAGTGTGTGTATACGCTGGGGTCAGTGTACACACTGGGGTCAGTGTACACACTGGGGTCAGTGTGTGTACACACTGGGGTCAGTGTGTGTACACACTGGGGTCATTGTGTGTACACACTGGGGTCTGTGTACACACTGGGGTCTGTGTACACACTGGGGTCAGTGTACACACTGGGGTCAGTGTACACACTGGGGTCAGTGTACACACTGGGGTCAGTGTACACACTGGGGTCAGTGTGTGTACACACTGGGGTCATTGTGTGTACACACTGGGGTCTGTGTACACACTGGGGTCAGTGTACACACTGGGGTCTGTGTACACACTGGGGTCTGTGTACACGCTGGGGTCAGTGTGTGTACACGCTGGGGTCAGTGTGTGTATACGCTGGGGTCAGTGTACACACTGGGGTCAGTGTACACACTGGGGTCAGTGTACACACTGGGGTCTGTGTACACACTGGGGTCTGTGTACACACTGGGGTCTGTGTACACACTGGGGTCTGTGTACACACTGGGGTCTGTGTACACGCTGGGGTCAGTGTGTGTATACGCTGGGGTCAGTGTACACACTGGGGTTAGTGTACACACTGGGGTCAGTGTACACACTGGGGTCAGTGTACACACTGGGGTCAGTGTACACACTGGGGTCAGTGTATACACTGGGGTCAGTGTACACACTGGGGTCAGTGTGTGTACACACTGGGGTCTGTGTACACACTGGGGTCAGTGTACACACTGGGGTCAGTGTACACACTGGGGTCAGTGTACACACTGGGGTCAGTGTACACACTGGGGTCAGTGTACACACTGGGGTCAGTGTACACACTGGGGTCAGTGTACACACTGGGGTCTGTGTACACACTGGGGTCTGTGTACACACTGGGGTCTGTGTACACACTGGGGTCTGTGTACACACTGGGGTCTGTGTACACGCTGGGGTCAGTGTGTGTACACACTGGGGTCTGTGTACACGCTGGGGTCAGTGTACACGCTGGGGTCTGTGTACACGCTGGGGTCTGTGTACACGCTGGGGTCTGTGTACACGCTGGGGTCTGTGTACACGCTGGGGTCAGTGTACACGCTGGGGTCAGTGTACACGCTGGGGTCAGTGTACACGCTGGGGTCAGTGTACACGCTGGGGTCAGTGTACACACTGGGGTCTGTGTACACACTGGGGTCTGTGCACACGCTGGGGTCAGTGTGTGTATACGCTGGGGTCAGTGTACACACTGGGGTCAGTGTACACACTGGGGTCAGTGTACACACTGGGGTCAGTGTACACACTGGGGTCAGTGTACACACTGGGGTCAGTGTGTGTACACACTGGGGTCATTGTGTGTACACACTGGGGTCTGTGTACACACTGGGGTCTGTGTACACACTGGGGTCTGTGTACACACTGGGGTCAGTGTACACGCTGGGGTCAGTGTACACGCTGGGGTCAGTGTACACACTGGGGTCTGTGTACACACTGGGGTCTGTGCACACGCTGGGGTCAGTGTGTGTATACGCTGGGGTCAGTGTACACACTGGGGTCAGTGTACACACTGGGGTCAGTGTACACACTGGGGTCAGTGTACACACTGGGGTCAGTGTACACACTGGGGTCAGTGTGTGTACACACTGGGGTCATTGTGTGTACACACTGGGGTCTGTGTACACACTGGGGTCTGTGTACACACTGGGGTCTGTGTACACACTGGGGTCTGTGTACACACTGGGGTCTGTGTACACGCTGGGGTCAGTGTGTGTATACGCTGGGGTCAGTGTACACACTGGGGTCAGTGTACACACTGGGGTCAGTGTACACACTGGGGTCAGTGTACACACTGGGGTCAGTGTACACACTGGGGTCTGTGTACACACTGGGGTCTGTGTACACACTGGGGTCTGTGTCCACACTGGGGTCTGTGTACACACTGGGGTCTGTGTACACGCTGGGGTCAGTGTGTGTATACGCTGGGGTCAGTGTACACACTGGGGTCAGTGTACACACTGGGGTCAGTGTACACACTGGGGTCAGTGTACACACTGGGGTCAGTGTACACGCTGGGGTCAGTGTGTGTATACGCTGGGGTCAGTGTACACACTGGGGTCAGTGTACACACTGGGGTCAGTGTACACACTGGGGTCAGTGTACACACTGGGGTCAGTGTGTGTACACACTGGGGTCTGTGTACACACGGGTCTGTGTACACACTGGGGTCTGTGTACACACTGGGGTCAGTGTACACACTGGGGTCAGTGTACACACTGGGGTCAGTGTACACACTGGGGTCAGTGTACACACTGGGGTCAGTGTACACACTGGGGTCAGTGTACACACTGGGGTCAGTGTACACACTGGGGTCAGTGTACACACTGGGGTCAGTGTACACACTGGGGTCAGTGTACACACTGGGGTCAGTGTACACACTGGGGTCAGTGTACACACTGGGGTCAGTGTACACACTGGGGTCTGTGTACACACTGGGGTCTGTGTACACGCTGGGGTCAGTGTGTGTACACACTGGGGTCTGTGTACACGCTGGGGTCTGTGTACACGCTGGGGTCAGTGTACACGCTGGGGTCTGTGTACACGCTGGGGTCAGTGTACACGCTGGGGTCAGTGTACACGCTGGGGTCAGTGTACACGCTGGGGTCAGTGTACACGCTGGGGTCAGTGTACACGCTGGGGTCAGTGTACACGCTGGGGTCAGTGTACACGCTGGGGTCAGTGTACACACTGGGGTCTGTGTACACACTGGGGTCAGTGTGTGTATACGCTGGGGTCTGTGTACACACTGGGGTCAGTGTACACACTGGGGTCAGTGTACACACTGGGGTCTGTGTACACACTGGGGTCTGTGTACACACTGGGGTCAGTGTACACACTGGGGTCAGTGTACACACTGGGGTCAGTGTACACACTGGGGTCAGTGTACACACTGGGGTCAGTGTACACACTGGGGTCAGTGTACACACTGGGGTCAGTGTACACACTGGGGTCAGTGTACACACTGGGGTCAGTGTACACACTGGGGTCTGTGTACACACTGGGGTCTGTGCACACGCTGGGGTCAGTGTGTGTATACGCTGGGGTCTGTGCACACGCTGGGGTCAGTGTGTGTATACGCTGGGGTCTGTGTACACACTGGGGTCAGTGTACACACTGGGGTCTGTGCACACGCTGGGGTCAGTGTGTGTATACGCTGGGGTCTGTGCACACGCTGGGGTCAGTGTGTGTATACGCTGGGGTCTGTGTACACACTGGGGTCAGTGTACACACTGGGGTCTGTGCACACGCTGGGGTCAGTGTGTGTATACGCTGGGGTCTGTGTACACACTGGGGTCAGTGTACACACTGGGGTCTGTGTACACACTGGGGTCAGTGTACACACTGGGGTCTGTGTACACACTGGGGTCAGTGTACACACTGGGGTCTGTGTACACACTGGGGTCAGTGTACACACTGGGGTCAGTGTACACACTGGGGTCAGTGTACACACTGGGGTCTGTGTACACACTGGGGTCTGTGTACACACTGGGGTCTGTGCACACGCTGGGGTCAGTGTGTGTATACGCTGGGGTCAGTGTACACACTGGGGTCAGTGTACACACTGGGGTCAGTGTACACACTGGGGTCAGTGTACACACTGGGGTCAGTGTACACACTGGGGTCAGTGTGTGTACACACTGGGGTCATTGTGTGTACACACTGGGGTCTGTGTACACACTGGGGTCTGTGTACACACTGGGGTCAGTGTACACACTGGGGTCTGTGTACACACTGGGGTCTGTGTACACGCTGGGGTCAGTGTGTGTATACGCTGGGGTCAGTGTACACACTGGGGTCAGTGTACACACTGGGGTCAGTGTACACACTGGGGTCTGTGTACACACTGGGGTCTGTGTACACACTGGGGTCAGTGTGTGTACACACTGGGGTCTGTGTACACACTGGGGTCTGTGTACACACTGGGGTCTGTGTACACACTGGGGTCTGTGTACACGCTGGGGTCAGTGTGTGTATACGCTGGGGTCAGTGTACACACTGGGGTCAGTGTACACACTGGGGTCAGTGTACACACTGGGGTCAGTGTACACACTGGGGTCAGTGTACACACTGGGGTCAGTGTACACACTGGGGTCAGTGTACACACTGGGGTCAGTGTGTGTACACACTGGGGTCTGTGTACACACTGGGGTCTGTGTACACACTGGGGTCTGTGTACACACTGGGGTCAGTGTACACACTGGGGTCAGTGTACACACTGGGGTCAGTGTACACACTGGGGTCAGTGTACACACTGGGGTCTGTGTACACACTGGGGTCAGTGTACACACTGGGGTCAGTGTACACACTGGGGTCAGTGTACACACTGGGGTCAGTGTACACACTGGGGTCAGTGTACACACTGGGGTCAGTGTACACACTGGGGTCAGTGTACACACTGGGGTCAGTGTACACACTGGGGTCAGTGTGTGTACACACTGGGGTCAGTGTACACACTGGGGTCTGTGTACACACTGGGGTCTGTGTACACACTGGGGTCTGTGTACACACTGGGGTCTGTGTACACACTGGGGTCTGTGTACACACTGGGGTCAGTGTACACACTGGGGTCAGTGTACACACTGGGGTCAGTGTACACACTGGGGTCAGTGTACACACTGGGGTCAGTGTACACACTGGGGTCAGTGTACACACTGGGGTCAGTGTACACACTGGGGTCAGTGTACACACTGGGGTCAGTGTACACACTGGGGTCAGTGTACACACTGGGGTCAGTGTACACACTGGGGTCAGTGTACACACTGGGGTCAGTGTACACACTGGGGTCTGTGTACACACTGGGGTCTGTGTACACACTGGGGTCAGTGTACACACTGGGGTCAGTGTACACACTGGGGTCAGTGTACACACTGGGGTCAGTGTACACACTGGGGTCAGTGTACACACTGCGGTCAGTGTACACACTGGGGTCAGTGTACACACTGGGGTCAGTGTACACACTGGGGTCAGTGTACACACTGGGGTCAGTGTACACACTGGGGTCAGTGTACACACTGGGGTCAGTGTACACACTGGGGTCAGTGTACACACTGGGGTCAGTGTACACACTGGGGTCAGTGTACACACTGGGGTCAGTGTACACACTGGGGTCAGTGTACACACTGGGGTCAGTGTACACACTGGGGTCAGTGTACACACTGGGGTCAGTGTACACACTGGGGTCAGTGTGTGTATACACTGGGGTCTGTGTACACACTGGGGTCAGTGTGTGTACACACTGGGGTCAGTGTACACACTGGGGTCAGTGTGTGTACACACTGGGGTCAGTGTGTGTACACACTGGGGTCAGTGTGTGTATACACTGGGGTCAGTGTACACACTGGGGTCAGTGTGTGTACACACTGGGGTCAGTGTACACACTGGGGTCAGTGTGTGTACACACTGGGGTCAGTGTGTGTACACACTGGGGTCAGTGTGTGTACACACTGGGGTCAGTGTGTGTACACACTGGGGTCAGTGTGTGTACACACTGGGGTCAGTGTGTGTATACACTGGGGTCTGTGTACACACTGGGGTCAGTGTACACACTGGGGTCAGTGTACACACTGGGGTCTGTGTACACACTGGGGTCAGTGTGTGTATACACTGGGGTCAGTGTACACACTGGGGTCAGTGTGTGTATACACTGGGGTCAGTGTACACACTGGGGTCAGTGTGTGTACACACTGGGGTCAGTGTACACACTGGGGTCAGTGTGTGTATACACTGGGGTCAGTGTATACACTGGGGTCAGTGTGTGTATACACTGGGGTCAGTGTACACACTGGGGTCAGTGTGTGTATACACTGGGGTCAGTGTACACACTGGGGTCAGTGTGTGTACACACTGGGGTCAGTGTACACACTGGGGTCAGTGTGTGTACACACTGGGGTCAGTGTGTGTACACACTGGGGTCAGTGTGTGTATACACTGGGGTCTGTGTACACACTGGGGTCAGTGTGTGTATACACTGGGGTCAGTGTGTGTACACACTGGGGTCTGTGTACACACTGGGGTCAGTGTACACACTGGGGTCTGTGTACACACTGGGGTCTGTGTACACACTGGGGTCTGTGTACACACTGGGGTCAGTGTACACACTGGGGTCAGTGTACACACTGGGGTCAGTGTACACACTGGGGTCAGTGTACACACTGGGGTCAGTGTACACACTGGGGTCTGTGTACACACTGGGGTCAGTGTACACACTGGGGTCAGTGTACACACTGGGGTCTGTGTACACACTGGGGTCAGTGTACACACTGGGGTCTGTGTACACACTGGGGTCAGTGTGTGTATACACTGGGGTCTGTGTACACACTGGGGTCAGTGTGTGTACACACTGGGGTCAGTGTACACACTGGGGTCAGTGTGTGTACACACTGGGGTCAGTGTGTGTACACACTGGGGTCAGTGTGTGTATACACTGGGGTCAGTGTACACACTGGGGTCAGTGTGTGTACACACTGGGGTCAGTGTACACACTGGGGTCAGTGTGTGTACACACTGGGGTCAGTGTGTGTACACACTGGGGTCAGTGTGTGTACACACTGGGGTCAGTGTGTGTATACACTGGGGTCTGTGTACACACTGGGGTCAGTGTGTGTATACACTGGGGTCAGTGTACACACTGGGGTCAGTGTGTGTATACACTGGGGTCTGTGTACACACTGGGGTCAGTGTGTGTATACACTGGGGTCAGTGTACACACTGGGGTCAGTGTACACACTGGGGTCAGTGTGTGTATACACTGGGGTCAGTGTGTGTACACACTGGGGTCAGTGTGTGTACACACTGGGGTCAGTGTGTGTACACACTGGGGTCAGTGTACACACTGGGGTCAGTGTGTGTATACACTGGGGTCTGTGTACACACTGGGGTCAGTGTGTGTATACACTGGGGTCAGTGTACACACTGGGGTCAGTGTGTGTATACACTGGGGTCAGTGTGTGTACACACTGGGGTCAGTGTGTGTACACACTGGGGTCAGTGTACACACTGGGGTCAGTGTGTGTATACACTGGGGTCTGTGTACACACTGGGGTCAGTGTGTGTATACACTGGGGTCAGTGTACACACTGGGGTCAGTGTGTGTATACACTGGGGTCTGTGTACACACTGGGGTCAGTGTGTGTATACACTGGGGTCAGTGTACACACTGGGGTCAGTGTGTGTATACACTGGGGTCAGTGTACACACTGGGGTCAGTGTGTGTACACACTGGGGTCAGTGTGTGTACACACTGGGGTCAGTGTGTGTACACACTGGGGTCAGTGTGTGTACACACTGGGGTCAGTGTGTGTACACACTGGGGTCAGTGTGTGTACACACTGGGGTCAGTGTGTGTACACACTGGGGTCAGTGTGTGTATACACTGGGGTCTGTGTACACACTGGGGTCAGTGTGTGTACACATTGGGGTCAGTGTGTGTATACACTGGGGTCTGTGTACACACTGGGGTCTGTGTACACACTGGGGTCAGTGTGTGTACACACGGGTCTGTGTACACACTGGGGTCAGTGTGTGTATACACTGGGGTCTGTGTACACACTGGGGTCAGTGTGTGTACACACTGGGGTCAGTGTGTGTACACACTGGGGTCAGTGTGTGTACACACTGGGGTCAGTGTGTGTCCACACTGGGGTCAGTGTGTGTACACACTGGGGTCAGTGTGTGTACACACTGGGGTCAGTGTGTGTACACACTGGGGTCAGTGTACACACTGGGGTCAGTGTACACACTGGGGTCAGTGTGTGTACACACTGGGGTCAGTGTACACACTGGGGTCAGTGTGTGTACACGCTGGGGTCAGTGTGTGTACACGCTGGGGTCAGTGTGTGTACACGCTGGGGTCAGTGTGTGTACACGCTGGGGTCAGTGTGTGTACACGCTGGGGTCAGTGTGTGTACACGCTGGGGTCAGTGTGTGTACACGCTGGGGTCAGTGTGTGTACACGCTGGGGTCAGTGTGTGTACACGCTGGGGTCAGTGTGTGTACACGCTGGGGTCAGTGTGTGTACACGTTGGAGTCTGTGTACACGCTGGGGTCTGTGTACACGTTGGGGTCAGTGTGTGTACACGCTGGGGTCAGTGTGTGTACACGCTGGGGTCAGTGTGTGTACACGCTGGGGTCAGTGTGTGTACACGTTGGGGTCTGTGTACACGTTGGGGTCAGTGTGTGTACACGCTGGGGTCTGTGTACACGTTGGGGTCAGTGTGTGTACACGCTGGGGTCTGTGTACACGTTGGGGTCAGTGTGTGTACACGCTGGGGTCTGTGTACACGTTGGGGTCAGTGTGTGTACACGCTGGGGTCTGTGTGTGTACACACTGGGGTCTGTGTGTGTACACACTGGGTTTTGTGTACACACTGGGGTCTGTGTGTGTACACACTGGGTTTTGTGTACACACTTGGGTCTGTGCGTACACACTGGGGTCTGTGCGTACACACTGGGGTCTGTGCGTACACACTGGGGTCTGTGTGCGTACACACTGGGGTCTGTGTGCGTACACACTGGGGTATGTGTGCATATACACTGGGGTCTGTGTGTGTACACACTGGGGTCTGTGTACACGCTGGGGTCAGTGCGTGTGCACACGCTGGGGTCAGTGCGTGTGTACACGCTGGGGTCAGTGCGTGTGTACACGCTGGGGTCAGTGCGTGTGTACACGCTGGGGTCAGTGCGTGTGTACACGCTGGGGTCAGTGCGTGTGTACACGCTGGGGTCAGTGCGTGTGTACACGCTGGGGTCAGTGCGTGTGTACACGCTGGGGTCAGTGCGTGTGTACACGCTGGGGTCTGTGTGTGTGTGTACACACTGGTGTCTGTGTGTGTGTGTGTACACACTGGTGTCTGTGTGTGTGTGTACACACTGGTGTCTGTGTGTGTGTACACACTGGTGTCTGTGTGTGTGTACACACTGGGGTCTGTGTGTGTCTGTGTGTGTGTGTACACACTGGTGTCTGTGTGTGTGTACACACTGGTGTCTGTGTGTGTGTACACACTGGGGTCTGTGTGTGTGTGTGTGTGTGTACACACTGGGGTCTGTGTGTGTGTGTACACACTGGTGTCTGTGTGTGTGTGTGTACACACTGGTGTCTGTGTGTGTGTGTACACACTGGTGTCTGTGTGTGTGTACACACTGGTGTCTGTGTGTGTGTACACACTGGGGTCTGTGTGTGTGTACACACTGGGGTCTGTGTGTGTGTGTGTGTGTGTGTACACACTGGGGCCTGTGTGTGTGTGTGTGTGTACACACTGGGGTCTGTGTGTGTGTGTACACACTGGGGTCTGTGTGTGTGTGTGTGTGTACACACTGGGGCCTGTGTGTGTGTGTGTACACACTGGGGTCTGTGTGTGTGTGTGTACACACTGGTGTCTGTGTGTGTGTGTGTGTACACACTGGGGTCTGTGTGTGTGTGTGTGTGTACACACTGGGGTCTGTGTGTGTGTGTGTGTGTACACACTGGGGCCTGTGTGTGTGTGTGTGTGTGTGTGTGTGTACACACTGGGGTCTGTGTGTGTGTGTACACACTGGGGCCTGTGTGTGTGTGTGTACACACTGGGGTCTGTGTGTGTGTGTACACACTGGGGCCTGTGTGTGTGTGTGTACACACTGGGGTCTGTGTGTGTGTGTGTGTGTACACACTGGTGTCTGTGTGTACACACTGGTGTCTGTGTGTACACACCGGGGTCTGTGTGTGTGATGCACTATCAATCAAGCAAAGACTAGTTTGTATGCAAGAACAAATATGCTTTTATTCGCAAAAGACTTGGAGCACACATGCTGATGAACTGGTCCGGCGATTGAGGCAGGGGGTTTGGGAGCAGTCACCTTTATACCTGGACCGGGGGGGAGGAGTCTCAGGCAGGGCCGGCAGGGGCATGTCCAGGCATGTCACACACACACACAGGCAATAAGCTAACAGTGGTTTACCACATTCACCCCCTGCTTTTTAAAAAAAAGAGTCCGGCGGGGGTGAGGTGGGTGGAATATTTACAGAATTACAATTTTACAAATTCAGTCTCTCTGGGGGCTTGATCTGCCGCTGCGACCGCCGTAGTGCCGGTTGTGGTGTCGGTTCCAGTGGCCGCGGTGTTGGTTCAGGCGCCAGGCCGTAGTCGCTCGAGTCGTTTGTAGTCCCCTCCGGTTGTCGGGTGCGTGGTGGTGGCTCCTGGGGCTCAGGTGAGTCGTTTATAGTCCTTGCAGTTGCAGGCCCTGCCAAGTGCTCGCAACGCACGCAGGAATTGGTCGCCCGATTCTCCTGGCTGTTGTCTGCGAGTAGCCAGAAGATGTCTGGCGTAGATTACATTAGTCTGTTTGTTGTACTGGCCTTTTAAAAGTTCGGTCGCATCCTCGTAAGTTTCAGCGTCTCTGATCCGGGCGTGGAGCACGTGGAGCTTGTCGGTTTCGGTCCGGACGACGGAGGTGGAGGCGGTGAGGAAAGGTTTGAAACATCGCAGCCAGTGATCGAAGCTGTTAGAGGCTCCTACGGCTTGAGGATCCAATTCTAATCTATCGGGTTTTAATATCTGCTCCATCCCAAAACTCTTTTGCAAGTAAAATTGATGCACTATCAATCAAGCAAAGACTAGTTAGTACACAAGAACAAATAGGCTTTTATTCGCAAAAGACTTGGAGCACACATGCTGATGAACTGGTCCGGCGACTGAGGCAGGGGGGTTGGGAGCAGTCACCTTTATACCTGGACCGGGGGGGAGGAGTCTCAGGCAGGGCCGGCAGGGGCATGCCCAGGCATGTCACACACACACACAGACAATAAGCTTAACAGTGGTTTACCACAGTGTGTTTGTACACACTGGGGTCTGTGTGTGTGTGTGTGTGTGTGTACACCACTGGGGTGTGTGTGTGTGTGTGTACACATTGGGGTCTGTGTGTGTGTGTGTGTGTACACATTGGGGTCTGTGTGTGTGTACACACTGGGGTGTGTGTGTATGTGTGTGTACACACGGGTGTGTGTGTGTACACACTGGTGTGTGTGTGTACACACTGGGGTCTGTGTGTGTGTATACAGACTGGAGTGTGTGTGTGTGTACACACGGGTCTGCGTGTGTTTGTGTGTGTGTACACACTGGCGTCCGTGTGTGTGTGTGTACACACTGGGGTGTGTGTGTGTATGTATACACACTGTGGTCTGCATACACACTGGGGTCTGTGTGTACACACTCGGGTCTGTGTGTACTCACTCGGGTCTGTGTGTACACACTTGGGGTCTATGTGTACACACTTGGGGTCTATGTGTACACACTTGGGGTCTGTGTGTACACACTGGGGTCTGTGTGTACACACTGGGGTCTGTGTGTACACTGGGGGGGTCTGTGTATATTGAGGGGATCTGTGTGCACTGGGGGGGCTGTGTATACTTGGAGGTTTGTTTTCCCTTCGGGGGGTCTGTGTGTACACTGAGGTGGGTCAGTGTACACTGGGGGGTGTCCATGCGTGCATTGTGCGGGGTCTGTGTGTACACTAAGGGTGTCTGTGTGTACATTGGGGGGGTCTGTGTGTAATCTGGGGGGTGGTCTGTGTATACAGAGGGGGTCTGTGTATCCTGGGAGGTTTGTTTTCCCTTGGGGGTATCCGTGTCTACACTGAGGTGGGTCAGTGTACACTGGGGGGTGGTATGGGTGTATTCCAGGGGGTCTGTGTATTCTGGGGGGTCTGTATAAACTGGGGGGGTCTGTATAAACTGGGGGGGTCTGTATAAACTGGATGGAGAATCTATATAAACTGGGGGGGGGTGAAAATGTATAAACTGGGGGATCTGTATACACTGGGGAGGGGGGGGGGAGAGAATCTGTATAAACTGGGGGAGGATCTTTATAAAATGAGGAGGAAATCTGTATAAACCAAGGGGGGGGGGGCCTGTATACACGGAGAGGTATCTATAAACTGGCAGGAGAGAATCTGTATGACCTTGAGGGGAATCTGTATAAACTGGGGGGGGGAATCTGTACAAATGGGGGGAGAAACTGTAAACCAACGGGGGAGGAGGGATAGAATCTGGATAAACTTTGGGGGGGGGGGTATAATCTGTATAAACTTGGGGTATAATCTGTAAAACTGAGGGGGGACAGTGAATCTTTATCTGGTTACACGGGGGGGGGGGGCAAATGAGCTGTATAAACTGAGGGGGGGCGGAGTGGATGCTGCAAACCAGGCTAACTCTGTGTTGCACACATTAATGATAAACTGTAAGTAAATCACTAGGCTCGAATCTAAATGCTTCACACACTAGATTGAATATTGAATAACTCACTGAACTGGGAGTTAAATGCTGCACATGCTAGGTTAAACAGTGAATAATTCCATCAAGAGTTTAAGTCGCTGTGGCAACGTGCACTTTTACATGCATGTCCTAGTTCTGGACTATGGGCTGGAATTCTCCGACCTCGCTCACGGCTGGGCTTCACCAGTCCCGCCGCTGTGAATGGAGGTCTGGCCGAGTGCTAAATTTTCCGTTCTCGCTGACAGCGATGGCAGAGTGTACGAGACCAGAAAATATCGCCCATGATTGAGCCTCCAGCTTCCTTGGCATCACATGGTTCTCCCACTCTTACTGTCTGCCGCCGACATGTATTTGAAGGAATTGCAGGTTTGAGAAAGTCAACCTGTTTGGCTACTTTGCAAATACACCTTCCTTGGTCATCGGGGTGGAGGGCTGGGGTGCATTATTGACCCATTTAATCACATTTTGATTTGATGTTTTAAGTTTCCTTTCCACTTTGTCTTTTGTTTCGGGCGGTTCCCCTCCTTTTTGGGAGCTGCCCCTTTTAATTTACCCCCACGTTAATTTGAGTTAGTTTATTTGGTTTGCCAAAAAGATTGGTGGAACATGAACCCAGAGCTTTTGGCTTGGGTAGGGACGCTATCCACTGCACCACAAGACCTACATATACAAGGGTTAAGCGGCGAATAAGAATCAGGTCAAATAATAGTGAAAGTAGAGGCTAAAGAAATACTACTCTCATCAATTGTTTACAGTTGCACTATAGAAAGTTGCACCTTTCTGGATGTATTACAGCTTGGTATGGGGCTCCTGCACTGACCAAGACCGCAAGAAACTACAAAAGGTTATGAATGTAGCCCAGTCCATCACGCAAACCAGCCACACATCCATATACTCTGTCTACACTTCCTGCTGCCTCAGAAAAGCAGCCAGCATAATCAAGGACCCCACGCATCTCGGACATACTCCCTTTCACCTTCTTCCGTTGGGAAAAAGATACAAGAGTCTGAGGTCATGTACCAACCGACTCAAGAACATCTTCCTTGCTGCCATCAGACTTTTGAATGGTGCTATCACATATTAAGTAGATCTTTCTTTTCACCCTATCTGTAAATGCAAGACTATATTCTGGACTCTATCCTTTCCCTCTCCCCTATGTACTCTATGAACGGTATGTTTTGTCTGTAATAACTCACAAGAAACAATACTTTTCACTGTATCCCACCCAGTACATGTGACAATAATAAATCGATTCAATTAAAAATTGAAAGAACACATTGTATTCATATAGAAAGGAAGACCTGCATTTATTTAGCACCCTTCATAACTTCAGCATGTCCCAAAATGCTAATGAAGTATACTTGAGGAGTGTAATGATCCCAGCTGATGTTATAACTGGATGGCAAGATCCCAGAATGGAACCCTGACTCAAATGAGTAACTTTTACCTTTGATTGTGAAACGTGGAGGAACAGAGTCACAGGACCACTAATTAGTTTCAACAACAAGAAAAAAGCATTTATTAAATGTGAAAAAAATGGATTATAATACAATGCTCCTTTACTCCTTTAACGTAACCAATGCACATAGGTATTAAGATTAACATGGATGACAAAGTCCATTTGAAGCTACAATTGTCTCATTAACACACACAGTGTTAGTGTTTGTGGATTTCTCCTCAGAATCCCCCCAGGTGAATGCCCTATGAGATTTGCTAAACTCCGCTCCCAAAATATGCTTTAAAATTTTCTTCCACTGTCGCTTTCACTTAGCAATCCGCATTCCAAAATCCAGTTCATGTTTTCCAAAAGATCCATTTTACCAGAGCTTCTGCTCCACTTTTAGCAGAGATTCTGTGCCAGGGCTTCAGATTAACCCTTTTGGGTTTTCACTGTTAACACCAATTCTGGCACCCAGGCACTACTTTATAATTTATTTATAGATGATAGTAAGATATTTCAAACTTTAGGATTACTTTTAGAAAATATTTCCCTTGTATCCTCAACCATCGAGTCCTAATCAGCTTTGTCTGGTGTCCCTGAACAGAATCCTGTTCTATTTCCCAGATTCTTCTTTGCCCCCTTTAACTCCAGACCTTCTGGAAACTTTTCTTCATTTCTCTAACTTCTTAATTAGTTGCTCTTTAGATCTTTGGCAATGGTTGTCCAAACCGTTACTCCATTGTAGGGTTTTTCTTACAGTAAAGCTGAAAGAGCTGGGTCATCTTCAGCTTCTCCTGGAAGAGCTAAGAGAGCGTTGTTTAGTACACCGTGGTTTGACTCCAACTGCCTCTAGATTTCAGCTAAAACTAAAGCACAAAGAAAGCCGTTTGCTTTACCTTACAGGGCCCCGAGTGGATAAGCAACTATCCTCACGCTATAGCTTTCTGAACGCAATAGTATCTCAGCTGGAACTGAAACTAACCCCCACACACCCAAACACTCTTGTTCAGCATGAAAGCTAACTACAACTCCTTTCCAGGCACAGAAACATTGGTCGGAATTTTCCAGCCATTCACACCCCGCTGCCACTGTAAGCAAGGACAGAGAATTTGGCAGTCAGCCAAATCTCTGTTCTCTGCAGCGGGACCGGAAAATCCTATCGGCGTGAATGGCTGAAAAATTCTGCCCATTAAGTTACACCTACCTAAAACGATACCTTATTTCTAATGTTTCCACATACAAACAGAAATCCTTTTAAAACTACCTTTGGTTTCCTAACTGTCAATGTAGTGCATTATCCTATTTTCAGAATGTCTACAAGCACTTTAAGCATTTGCTTTTAGCGCGCAGCGATGGTTGCAAACTTGGAAGCCAATTTGCCCACACCAAGGTCCTATACAAACAGCAGATAGTCACCAGATAAATTACTTTTGGTAGTATTGGTTGAGGTAGAAAAGTGGGCCAGACTAATGGAAAATGCTACTCTTCCAATAATGCCTTTTATATCTACCCAAACAGGCCAAAAGGGGCCTCAAATTATTGCTTCTTGATGCAGGGCAATATCAATAGAATCCTACAGTGCAGAAGGAGGCCATTCGGCGCATTGAGTCTGCACCGATCACAACCCCACCCAAGCCCTATCCCCATAACCCCATGTATTTACCCTAGCTAGTCCCCTGAGGGGCAATTTAACATGGCCAATCCACCTAACCCGCACATCTTTGGACTGTGGGAGGAAACTGCAGCACCCGGAACAAATCCACGCAGACAACGGGGAGAATGTACAGACAGTGACCCAAGCCGCGAATGGATTCCGGGTCCCTGGCACTGCGAGGCAGCAGTGCTAACCACTGTGCCACCGTGCCATCCTCATGCCATCATTCCACCCTTGGAATGGTTAACTAACCATACATTGTATGGTTAAGTCCATAGTAGAACCTGAACACGCAACCATTCACGCCAAGCAAGAATACTACAAAACTGGCCATAAAACTTTAACATTCAAGGGTAAAAAATTACTGGGGTTAAATATTGAATAAACTGAGATCTTGGGATTAAATGCTGAATATGCTGGGGAAAGTGAATGTATTGAGGACAAACATGGAATTAAACAATGTGGCTCCTTGGATTCATCCTTGTGGTTGTATTACTGGACTAGTAATCCAGGGGCCTCAACGGATAACCAGAGATGTAAATTCAAATCCTATCATGGTAGCCGGAGAAATTAAATTTTAAACCTGTAATAATTAAGGGCAGCACGGTGGCACAAAGGCTAGCACTGCTGCCTCACAGCGCCAGAGATCCGGGTTCAATTCCGGCCTCGGGTCATTGTCTGTGTGGAGTTTGCACGTTCTCATGTTTGCATTGGTTTCCTCCGGGTGCTCCGGTTTCCTCCCACAATCCAAAGATGTGCTGGTTAGGTGGATTGGCCATGCTAAATTGCCCCTTAGTGTCAGGGTGACTAGCAAGGTGAATATGTGGGTTATGGGGACAGGGCCTGTGTGGGATTGTAGTCAATGCAGGCTCGATGGGCCAAAAGCCCTCCTTTTGCACTGTAGGGATTTTATGATTCTAAAACAAATGTTTGTATCAGTAATGATGATCATGACACTAATGGATTGTCATAAAATCCCATCTGATTCACTAATGTCCTTTAGGGAAAGAAATCTGCCAGCTTTCTGGTCTGGTCTACATGGGACTCCAGGCTCAGAGGTAGATTCTGGCTGTCCTCTGAAATGGCCTGGGGGGATAAAACATAAATGACAGAGCTTTTATCATCACCACACTCCTGCACTGCAGCAAGACCTAAATATGCATCAGTGATGCTTAGAGAAATTCCATCAGTAATGCCTCTGCCACACTCTCTGGATTTTATGGGAGGACTGTTGAACAAATGCTCGTGTCCTAATTGAAACCAACTTCACCAGCATTCAAAACTCCTGCAAAATCATCTTCAGTGGAGTGGACACTGCATCCAGATGGCCAAATACTGTCCCCATCCCACCAGGTCCCGTTTTCTCATTTCTCAAAAGGCCGGTACTCCAAGAAAAAAACTCCTCTCTTCTCTTTCTTAAATTGGAGACCCCTCATTTTAAGCCGTGTCCCCTAGTTCTAGTCTCTCCCATAAGAGGAAACATTCTTTCATCATCCACTCTGCCAAGTCCCCTCAGGATCTTATATGTTTCAATAAGATCACCTCTCATTCTTCTAAACTCCAATGGATACAGGCCCAGCCTGTCCAACCTTTCCCTATAATATAACCCATCCATCCCAGGTATCAGTCAAGTAAACCATCTCAGAACTGCTCCTTAGAATCTTTCTTAAATAAGGAGACCAAAACTGTACACAGTACTCCAGATGCGGTCTCGCCAACGACCTGCACAACTGTAGCAAAATATATCTACTTTTTTATTCCATTCCCTTGCAGTAAACAACAAAATTCCTTTTCTATTTTATCACTTGCTGTACCTGCATACTAACGTTTTGTGATTCATGTACCAGGGTACCTAGATCCCTCTGTAACTCAGAGTTCTGCAATCTCGTTCCATTTCAATGATGTTTTGCTTTTCTATTCTTTCTACCAAATTGGGCAAGTTCACATTTTCCCACGTTATTCTCTATCTGCCGAATCTTTTGTCCACTCACTTAACCTACCTATGTCCCTTTGCAAACTCCTTATATCCTCTTCATGATTTAGTTTCCTATCTATCATTGTGTCATCAGCAGATTCACAGCAATAAATCCTAGTCATTGATAGAAAATGTAAATAGTTGAGGCCCCAGCACTGATCCCTCCATTTGTCACATCTTGCCAACCCGAAAATGATTCATTTATGTTTATTCTGTTTCCAGTTAGCTAATCAATCCTCTACTCATGTTAACATATTACGCCTTACACAATGAACGCTTATTTTGCGTAGTGAGATTTGATGTGGCACTTGTCAAATGTCTTCTGGAAATCTAAGTACAGGACATCCACAGGTTCCCCTTTATCCACATTGCTTGTTACCTCCTCAAAGAACTCCAGCAAATTAGTCAAACATGATTTTCCTTTCACAAAGCCATGTTGACTCTGTCTGATTGCATTGAGATTTTCTAAGAATCCCACTATAATCTCCTTAAAGAATTTTCCCTATATTGGATGTTAATCTAACTGGACTGTAGTTTCCTGCTTTCTGTCTCCTACTTTTCTTGAATAGAGGAGTCATATTCTAATAATGTGACAGGTGGCACGGTGGCACAGCACTGCTGCCTCACAGCGCCAGGGATCCGGGTTCCATTCCCGGCTTGGGTCACTGTCTGCGTGGAGTCTGCACGTTCTCTCCGTGTCTGCGTGGGTTTCCTCCGGGTGCTCCAGTTTCATCCCACAGTCCGAAGGGCATGCTGGTTAGGTGCATTGGCCATGCTAAATTCTCCGTCAGTGTATCTGAACAGGCGCCGAAGTGTGGCGACTAGGGAATTTTCACAGGAACATCATTGCAGTGTTAATGTAAGCCTACTTGTGACAATAATAAATAAACTTAAACATTCACCATTTACCAATCTGATGGGACCTTGCCACAATCTATGGAATTTTGAAAATTAAAACCACTGCATCTACTACCTCAGCAGCCATTTCTTTCAAGATTCTAAGATGGGCGGCACGGTAGCACAATGGTTAGCACTGCTGCTTCACAGCTCCAGTGACCTGGGTTCAATTCCCGGCTTGGGTTGCTGTCTGTGTGGAGTTTGCACATTTTCCTCGTGTCTGCGTGGGTTTCCTCTGGGTGCTCCGGTTTCCTCCCACAGTCCAAAGATGTGCGGGTTAGGTTGATTGTCCATGCTAAAATTGCCCCTTAGTGTCCTGAGATGCGGAGGTTAGAGGGATTAGCGGGTAAATATGCAGGGATATGGGGGTGGGGCCTGGGTGGGAATGTGGTCGGTGCAGACTCAATGGGCTAAATGGCTTCTTTCTGCACTGTAAGGTTTCTATGATATTCTATGAAGATGAAGTCCATCAGGACCCGGGGCCTTGTCAGCTTTCAGTTATTAACAGACGAAATCTGTTTGGAAAAGCCACCTTAGCCACTCTTCCGAGTAAACGGTTCAAGAATTTAATGTGTCGTGTGATTGCCTTAATACAATAATTTCCAGTGGTTAATATATGGAGTAAAATGAGAGAGACTATGCCTCGATAATAATGCAGTAATTTTAAAAATATATATCGTCAGCTCCATTCAACAATCGAATCAATCCATGTGGAACCTTAGGTACCAATAAAAATAGACCATTGCAAAGATTATCCTCTCGGCAATATGTATAACAAAATCATATAAATGCTTTTATAAAGAACCTGTTTATGATCTGCTGCACATCTTGCACAAAGGAAATCTTCCCACAAGTATCCAAGAAAATGTTACTGACAGTTTCTGACAGCAATCTTGAATGCTCAGCAGCGTTTGTGTCCAGTCGTATTCACTGTGTACAGCTTAGCCTGATGTCTCGGGAGTACTAGACTAGCATGGCCCAGAGAAGAGAGCTGTGGAAGTGACAGTAACAGATTTATATTTGCAACTGTCCGTCCAGAGAATTGAAAAAGAAAATCTAACGACCAGTTTTGTTTTGTCTCACTTTCCTTCCTCTTTCCACAAGGTGCGAGGTCTCGCTGGGATTCACTCCCAAGCTAGTGCTGGCAACCCTCCAATACTTTTCCCGAGTGACCACATTTCCAGACAACATCAGAAACTTGCATTTATTGTAACATGCTAAAGATGTCCTAAGGTGCTTCGCAGAGAAGAAATAGATGCTGCTCAAAGGTGAAACGGTCAGGAAAGATAACAGTTGACTCCAGAGTTTGAGTGACCCTTTAAAGATAGGGGCAGAGGCAGCCGAAAGTTGGACAGCTTTAGAAGGGAGTTACAAAGAGCAGGGTCAAGACACCTTGGGATCTGACACTATTGCTGGAAAAGGACCCATTTTGTTGAAGCTGGAAGTTACATACATGACATTCTCCCTCTGTGTACCCAAACAGGCGCCGGAGTGTGGCAGCTAGGGGATTTTCACAGGAACTAATAAATGAACTAAAACTAAGAAAGAACATGTACACATGTGCCTGCTTTAGCTGAACAAAATAAGTGACAGCCATTCACTGGTTCATTCCTCAGGGCAATGCTTTGGCCAATCAGAGTCAAGCTGCCTGGCTTAAATTTCAAATAACTCTTGGCAGTTAATTGTCAGTGACCATCAACTGGTGCTTCCTCCATGGCATTGCCTCTATCAATCAGGGTACACTTGCCAACCAATCAGCATTCTCTTCTTATACAGTATAAATATGTTGATTTCCTTTGCATTGTATTCTTGTAAATGTCCTGGTGAGTGAAAAATGAAAAACTTCAATAAAATATTTTTCTTCTTTTTCGGCAGTACTCTAAGTTGTGTACTATTAAATGGCGATCTGATACTCAAGTTAGAAAATAGGAACAGGATGAGGCCAATCAGCCCCAGGAGGCCCTCCTTTGCTATTCAGTTAGACCATGGCAGAACTGTGCCTTAACTCCTTTTACCTGTTTGGTTCCATGTCTCTTTATGGGGACGTGGAGGTGTAACAATATTGTCACTGGACTAGTAATCCAGCAGACCCAGGTTTGCATCCACCATGGAAGATGGTGAAACAAATCTGGCATTAAAAGTTCAATGATGACCATGAAACCCTTGTTCTGGGTTCTCACACCAGAAGAAACAGTTTCTCTCTATCTATCCGAGCAACATTATTTCACCAGCTTAGACATCTCAGTTAAATCCACTTCTTAATAGAACAAAGAACAATACAGCACAGGAACAGGCCCTTCGGCCCTCCAAGCCCGCGCCGCTCCCCGGTCCAGGATTGAATCCTGAATCCAGGATCCCCGCCCAGTTTTCCAGCCTATCTACATACCAATATCCTATCCACCGAGCTGTCCCTCACAGCTACGATGCTTTGTTCATTACAACCTATTAACTCATCCCCACCCCCCCATTCCAGACCATGTGATCTCCAGGGAGAGGCGAAAACCCAGAGTGAAAAACCCCAGGGCCAATATGGGGAAAAAAAAATCTGGGAAATTCCTCTCCGACCCCCTGAGGCGATCGAAACGAGTCCAGGAGATCACAATGGCCCTGATCGGAAAATGCTTCCCAACCCTAGTCATTTCCACTTCCACGAACACCATATGAATTCCCTGCCCCCGAGACAGGTTCCCAACTATCCGCAGCCTCGCTCTGTACTGGCACCAGCAAGATGATCATAGAATGAAGCCTTGAAACGAGAAACCAGGAGCAATTAGCCCGCGCCGCTCCCTGGTCCAAACTAGACCACTCTTTTGTATCCCTCCATTCCCACTCCGTTCATATAGCTGTCTAGATAAGTCTTAAACGTTCCCAGTGTGTCCGCCTCCACCACCTTGCCCGGCAGCACATTCCAGGCCCCCACGACCCTCTGTGTGAAATATGTCCTTCTGATATCTGTGTTAAACCTCCCCCCCTTCACCTTGAACCTATGACCCTTCGTGAACGTCACCACCGACCCGGGGAAAAGCTTCCCACCGTTCACCCTAACTATGCCTTTCATAATTTTATACACCTCTATTAAGTCTCCCCTCATCCTCCGTCTTTCCAAGGAGAACAACCCCAGTTTACCCAATCTCTCCTCATAACCAAGCCCCTCCATACCAGGCAACATCCTGGTAAACCTCCTCTGTACTCTCTCCAAAGCCTCCACGTCCTTCTGGTAGTGTGGCGACCAGAACTGGACGCAGTATTCCAAATGCGGCCGAACCAACGTTCTATACATCTGCAACATCAGACCCCAACTTTTATACTCTATGCCCCGTCCTATAAAGGCAAGCATGCCATAATTTAATCATCCATATTTTAAAAATTCCTTCATGGGATTTCGGCGCATCGCTGGCTGGGCCAGCATTTATTGCCCATTCCTAACTGCCTTCCATTTCAGAGGGCAGTTAGGAGTCAACCACATTGCTGTGGCTTTGGAGTCACTTGTAGGCCAGACTGGATAAGGACAGCAGATTTCCTTCCCTAAAGGACATTAGTGAACCGGGTGACAAATTTCCTTCCTTAATAGAGATTAGTAAACCAGATGGGCTTTTTTCCGACAATTGACAATGGTTTCATGGTCATCATTGGACTTTTAATTCCAGGTTTTTATTCAATTTAAATTTCACCATCTGCCGTGGTGGGATTTGAACCCGGGTCTCTGGATTACTAGTCCAGTGATAATGTGGCTACTAAGGAATGTTTTCAAATAGTGAACTCAAAAAGGGCGGCATTGTGGCACAGTGGCTAGCACTGCTGCTTCATAGTGCCAGGGACCCGGGTTCAATTCCCAGCTTGGGTCACTGTCTGTGTGGAGTTTGCACGTTCTCCCCGTGTCTGCGTGGGTTTCCTCCCACAGTCCAAAGATGTGTGGGTTAGGTCGATTGGCCATGCTAAATTGACCCTAGTCTCAGGGGGATTAGCAGAGTAAATATGTGGGATTGTGGGAATAGGGCCTGGGTGATATTGTGGTCAGTACAGACTCAAAGGGCCGAATGACCTCCTTCTGTACTGTAGGGGTTCTATGACAAGTGAAAATGTGTTCTAAGTAGTATTGAAGTGAGGATGGACAGTAGCGGAGGCGACATTCAGTACCAACAGGCTACCTGATTGCAGGGGGGCCAAATCTAATCCCATGTACAACTGATGACTACAACAGGGTTGGAGAGTGTGGCAGCAAGGAAGAAACTGTTCCTTGCTGCCACAATAGGCTGAGGGAGCTCGGTCTTTTCTCCTTGGAGAGACGGAGGATGAGAGGAGACCTAATAGAGGTGTATAAGATGTTGAGAGGCATAGATCGGGTGGACTCTCAGAGGCTTTTTCCCAGGGTGGAAATGGCTGCTACGAGAGGACACAGGTTTAAGGTGCTGGGGGGTAGGTACAGGGGAGATGTTAGGGGTAAGTTTTTCACACAGAGGGTGGTGGGCGAGTGGAATCGGCTGCCGTCAGGGGTGGTGGAGGCGAACTCAATAGGGTCTTTTAAGAGACTCCTGGATGAGTACATGGAGCTTAATAGGATGGAGGGTTATAGGTAGGTCTAGAAGGTAGGGATGTGTTCGGCACAACTTGTGGGCCGAAGGGTCTGTTTGTGCTGTAGTTTTTCTATGTTTCTAAACAGGGTAATGAGTGGGGATGTGGCTTATTTTTTGCCTCCGTGATGCTGTTGCAACCAAGAAAATTGTAGAAACTATGCTTTTGCTGAAACTAATATCAGCTAATCTAGAATGCTCCTGCTCTTTAATGCACTATAATGACACATTTATGCGTTGAACCATCAGAGGAGCAAGAACCACCTCATGAAAAGGTGTGTAAGTTTGTGTTTTGATTTAAGGAGCTGGCAGACACTTTGAAAAGCTTTAGAAGTTTTTATTTTGGTCACATTCTGGGAGTAGTTTTTTTAAAAGAATGAACGCACAATTTAATAGTGGCTTTTCATAGGATCATAGAATCCCTATGGCACAGAAGGAGGCTATTCAGCCCATCAAGTCTGCACTGACTCTCTGACAGGGTATCTTACCCAGGCCCTCTCCCCCGCCCTATCCCATAGCTCCACATATTTCCTGTGGCTAATCCAACTAACCTACACGTCCTGGGACACTGAGGGACAATTTAGCATGGCCGATCCACCTAACCAGCACGTCTTCAGACCGTGGGAGGAAAGCGGAGCACCCGAAGGAAACCCACGCAGACCACTGGGAGAACGTGCAGACTCCACACAGTCAGTCACCCAAGGCAGGAATTAAACCTATGTCCCTGGCGCTGTGAGACAGCAGTCTGCCACTGTCCTAATTATCATGAGTCACTGTTGTTATGTAGGCAAGCACAGCACGCAATTTGTGCACAGCAAGATCGTATAAGTAGGAAGTTAGATGATTGATCCGCTAACCTGTTTTTGGTGGTTGGTGAAGCATGAATCCTCGACAGAAGACTGGGAGAAGGCCCCTGTTCTTTCACTATTACCCTTTACTTTTGATGCCATTGGATGGATACCTTACCTGAACGTGCACCCGCGTTTTAACATCTCATCTGGAAGATAACATCTGATAATGCAGCACTCCCCGATGGGTCAGACTAGATGATCTGCTGCATAAATGAAAGGAGGGGGAAAAAATAACAAGCGATCATGACCTTCACCGTTTGAATGGAAACATATCAATTTGTTCTGAAGCGCATGTCTTACAACTAGAAAAGGTAAGTTAGTGATTGCACATCAGTTTTTGAAGCAGTGTAATGTGATGGAGTTTCCGCTCAGGAACACTTTTCAGTTCCTGCTTTATGGTTCCTCGTCACAATCTGCTCATGGCTACTTTCTTAATTTATAAATGTGATCTGATAACGGTGGCACAATGGGTTAGCACTGCTGCCTCACAGCGCCAGGGACCCGGGTTCGATTACAACCTCCAGTGACTGTTCTCCGGATGCTCTGGTTTCTTCCCACACTCCAAAGATGTGCAGGTTAGGTCGTTCAGCCATGAAAAATTTCCTCTTAGTGTCTAACAATGTGCAGGTTGGGTAGATTGGCCATGCTAAATTGGGTAGATTGGGTAGATTGGGTAAATTGGGTAGATTGGGTAAATTGGGTAGATTGGGTAGATGGGTAAATTGGGTAGATTGGCCATGCTAAATTGGATAGATTGGGTAGATTGGGTAGATTGGGTAGATTGGGTAAATTGGGTAGATTGGGTAGATGGGTAAATTGGGTAGATTGGGTAGATTGGGTAAATTGGGTAGATTGGCCATGCTAAATTGACCCTTATTTTACCATTTTAATTCTAAGTGCTGGGCGGACTTGAAACTGGGAGTGTTTAGAATCCGATTTTCAGACCCATTCTCAGGCACCCCCATACGCACTCGGCCAGAAAAAATATCAGGAATTCTGAATCGCGCTGCCGAAGCCTGTGGGCGGGGCTTTTAACGCACCCGAAATCCTGCAGCTCCGATCGGCGCCTCCAACTGCGCATGCGTAGACAAAAATTAATGATAGAATGCGGCTCTCTGCCACATCGCTCCCGGGCCAGATAATGCCTCCCCCTGGCCCTCACAGACATTGCCCCAACCCCACAACATTACTCACCCCCTTATTCCCCACCCACCCGCCGCCCAGACTGATTTGCAGCCCCCTCCCCCCCTACCGATCTCAGGCAGTGTGGCAGCGGAACCTCCTTCCCCTCCACTGATCACAGGCAGAGTGGCAGTGGACACCCACCTTCCCCTTCCTCCCCCACCGATCTCAAACAGAGCCATCGGATGCTCGGCACTTACCTCCTCATCAACTGGAGCGCTCAAATTGGACTTTCGTAGAGCATGTCTGTTTTAAATGCATGCAAATGCATTTAAATGACCGTTTAGAGTGCGGTCCCAATCGCAACCATTTTTGGGCCTTGGTAAAGGGCGAACCGGCACGGAGGCGGGCACGGATCACGCCACTCGCCTCACGCCCGATTTTACCAAGTTTCCGCGCCCAAAAAGGGGTGCAGCGCGATGGTAAAATCGGGCCCTTAATGTCCCAAGATTTGAAGGTTAGATGGATTAGCCAGGATAAATGTGCAGGGTTACAGGAAAAGTGCCTGAGTGAAACAATGGCTGGAATTCTACTGCCCCGCCCGTCATGGGAATCAGAGCGGGTGAGGGACGGACAATGGGAAAGTCTGTTGTCCTCAGGCGGGATTCTACAGTTTCGGGACCAGCGAGGTCATAAAATCCCTCCCAATCTGTCAGAGAGTCGATGCAGACTCGATGGGCCGAATGACCTCCTTCTGCACCGTGGGGATTGAATAATTCTATGATTCTATGAATAAAAGAACTAAACTGTAGTATAAAAAATATGCTTCAAACGATAAGCTCTTACAGGTTACAATGCTCAAATAGCATGCAGCACAATACTATCACATAGTTATCCTAATTATAGGACATTTCAGATCTTCCAAGAGATGAAAACAGGTTTAAAGGATACTCATCCGATGTTTGCACAGTTAAGTAATAATCATAGTCATACCTGCAAAAACCTGCACTTGTATTTCAATGTTTACCATGAGGAGAGCGCAAGCTTACCTTTCATAACATCTCTGTGGCATTAAGTTAGCCAGTTAAACCAACAACAATCTCAGTTAAATACTACTCATTTGGGAGATATATGCTTACAATGAGCTTTCACCACTGCCACAGAGACCTGTCTGCCTTGAGGCTCCTTTAGCAACCTGCAGACAGTGCTGTTCCCACAGGAAAGATGGAGACGGAGAAACCTTTATTAACATAATGGCACTTCATCTCATGTGCTAAAAATGTGAGGAAAACAATTTCAAACATAGTTACTTTCACTAATATTTCCTTAACATGCTTTTCTCACATCGCTACACAAGCCTGATGTTTTTAACTCATGAGGACGATAAACCATTGTGTGAATGTAAGCTTTTCCGTGCAGGAACATTACTTGCTGCAGAGTGCAAAGGGTGCCCAGAGGCAGACGCTGTTTAGTTGGTAAAACCTCATTAGAACAAGCAATATTAGACTTTGGCTTTATTTTTGAATTTATTTCCAATTTTAATTTGCTGCATCCTGTTTAATCAGAATGTATAATGGAGCATGTAACTGATTGCGCTATAAATCATGAAAACTGTGGACGGGGTACTTTTTTTTATCAGTCCATGAGCGTAATATTGTGCGGGATCTAAAAGGTTTTAATATAGTTCATTAGCCCTATTGGATACTAAAACAGCTCTTTTGAAAATAAAGCTAATAACGTAAAATTATGCACTTGGATGAAACACCTATCTTCAGAAGAGACTTGGAAAACACTGAGGTCCTTTTCACCAAGACAAAGTTGAGAAGAAATTTAACGGCGTTATTTAAAACTATGACAGGGTGAATAGAGAAATATCACCACCTCAGGTTGAGGAGTCAGGGCTGAGGAGATGTCAGTTTAAAATCATCACTAAGACTGTGATTAGAAAGGTTAGGAGAAATTTCTTCAGCCATGGAGCTAATCAGAGCATGGAGGTTTTAGTCACGTGAAGCAGTTGTGATAGAAACCAATGTTTCTTTTAAGGGAAGAGTAAATAAGCCTTTGATGCAGCAGGAGATACAAGATATAGGCAGAGATAGAGGCAATAAAATTTGATCTGGTTAGAATCATAGCATCATAGAATCTCTACAGTGCAGAAGGAGGCCATTCGGCCCATCGAGTCTGCACTGACTCTCTGACAGTATCTTGGCCAGGATCTTTCCCTGTGTACCCATGTATTCACCTCGCTGATCCCCCTAACCTACATATCTTGGGACACTAAAGGGCAATTTAGCATGGCCAAACCACCTGACCTGCACATCTTTGGACTGTGGGAGGAAACCAGAGCACCCAGAGGAAACCCATGCAGACACGGGGAGAACACAGACAGTCACCCGTGGCCAGAATTGAACCCGGGTCCCTGGCGCTGTGGGGCAGCAGTGCTAACCACTGTGCCACCGTGCCGCCCCAAAATGGAAAGTGGCTGTTAATGTAAAAAAAATACAAAGACTTCTCACAGCAGTGTAAGGATAGTAGGAAATACGCACTGAACAAAAGAAGAAGATATTAGGACAAGTGATCAAAGACCAGGCCAAAGAGGTGGGCTTTAAGAAGGGTCGAGGATGTGGGGGAGAGGGATACAATGAGTGGTTTAGGAGGGCATGCCAGACTGCACAGCCCATGTGACTGAAACCAAGCTTGCCAATATTCGGGCAAAAGAAGATCAGAAAGGGCGGCACGGTAGCACAGTGGTTAGCACTGCTGCTTCACAGCTCCAGGGACCTGGGTTCGATTCCCGGCTTGGGTCACTGTCTGTGTGGAGTTTGCACATTCTCCCCGTGCCTGCGTGGGTTTCCTCCGGGTGTTCCGGTTTCCTCCCACAGTCCAAAGATGTGCGGGTTACGTTGATTGGTCGTGCTAAAATTGCCCCTTAGTGTCCTGAGATGCGTAGGTTAGAGGGATTAGTGGGTAAATATGTAGGGATATGGGGGTAGGGCCTGGGTGGGATTGTGGTCGATGCAGACTTGATGGGCCAAATGGCCTCTTTCTGCACTGTAGGGATTCTATGATTCTATGAGTTCATGAGTTGATGAAGTCAGAGGAATTAGACGTTTGTAGGCTAGGTTATCAAACTGGAAAAGGTTACAAGAACTGAGAAAGGTGAGGCATGAAGCGATCAGAGGGCAACTGTGGCACACATATAGCTCTCAAATCTGAAGAAATTCAATTTACCTTCTGCTGCAGCACTGGTCATTCACGTTCTGGTTGGACCTGTGAGCTTAATGGCAGTGTAATGGATTCCACTGACATCTGATGGAGAATAGTACCATGTGGAAATGTACACTGTGTCAGAAGCTGGAAAGAGCACTGCTCTCCTGAAAGGGAAGAAGCTAATAACCTAGGCTCAAGCCTCAGTTCCAAGAAACTGTTGCAATATCAGAGGTGTTGTTGCTTTATGCGTTGGAGTCTAAAATCTGCTCGTTCAGGACACAAAAGGCCCCAAGGCATTTTTTGGAACTGCATTAGACAGCAGCTATCCTCAATTACCCCCAGACAAACAGACTGACTGATCATTCAGGGTGACACGGTGGCACAGTGGTTAGCACTGCCGCCTCACTGCGCCAGGGACCAGGGTTCAATTCTGGCCACGGGTCACTGTCTGTGTGGAGTTGTATGTTCTCCCCGTGTCTGCGTGGGTTTCCTCCGGGTGCTCCGGGTTTCCTCCCACACTCCAAAGATGTGCGGGTTAGGCTGATTGGCCATGCTAAATTGCCCCTTAGTCTCAGGGGGACTAGCAGGGTAAATACGTAAGGTTGCAGGGATAGGGCCTGGGTGGGAGTGTTCGGTGCAGGCTCGACAGGCCAATTGTCCTCCTTCTACACTGCAGGGATTTTATGATTCTATAATCTCCTTGCTGTTGGGATCTTGCTGAGTGTAAATTTGCTCTTGTGTTAAGCTACAAGAAAAGCATGAGTGTGTCCTGAACATGGAACATGAGGTGCAATCTCGATGCAAGTTCTTCTCTTCTTTAGCAGAAAAACACCATATCAATGCCATCCTTGTAAGGAAACCTGACCTCCTTTCTCCTACACCTTTCCCTTTGCAGCACAGCCAACGTTGGCAATTCACCTCACGGAGAACCGCAGTTGTGAACTCATTTTGCTACATCAGGGCAGCAATGCATCCCATCACCAGCCATGTAGCCCAACTTAAGTCACCGTAAAGAGTCCTCCTGCATTTTCAATTAAATGCGGATTACCTAAGCACCAATTCATTACAATAAGGCAGATTAGTGTTATTGTTGGGATCATTTAGCGCAGTGCAGCTCCCGCCTTTACTCTGTGATCCAAACCATTATCTCACGCTCCTTGCCCTTGCTTTATAAAGGATTTTGTAACAGAATACCGAATATGAGAGTTGTTTACTGAATATAACAGTAATCCGGCCACAAGGACCGCCTATATCTCAACAAATACGGTGGCACAGTGGTTAGCACTGCTGCCTCACAGCGCCAGGGACCCGGGTTCGATTCTGGGCTTGGGTCACTGTTTGTGCGGAGTCTGCATGTTTTCCCTGCATCTGTGTGTGTTTCCCCTGGGTGCTCCAATTCCCTCCCACAGTCCGAAAGGCGCGCTGGTTAGGTGGATTGGCCCTGCTAAATCCTCCCTCAGTGTACCAAAACAGGTGCCGGAGTGTGGCGACTAGGGGATTTTCACAGTAACTTCATTGCAGTGTTAATGTAAGCCTAGTTATGACACTAATAAATAAACTTTGAACCTTTTCTCTGGTACCTCCCCCATTTTCATGCATTAAGCTATTAAGCTATCGAGGTTTACTCGGCTGCTACCAGGACTTGATGTTATAAGGCTGGATAGACTGGAACTTTTTTCTCTGGAGCGTAGAGGGCTGAGGTCTTATAGAGGTCTATAAAATAATGAGGGGCGTGGATCAGCTAGATAGTCAATACCTTTTCCCAAAGGTAGGGGAGTCTAAAACTAGAGGGCATAGTTTTAAGGTGAGAGGGGAAAGATACAAAAGTGTCCAGAGGGGCAATTTTTTCACACAGAGGGTGGTGAGTGTCTGGAACAAGCTGCCAGAGGTAGTAATAGAGGCGGGTACAATTTTGTCTTTAAAAAAATATTTAGATAGTTACATGGGTAAGATGGGTATAGAGGGATATGGGCCAAATGCGGGCAATTGAGATTAGTTTAGGGGTTTAAAAAAATGGCGGCATGGACAAGTTGGGCTGAAGGGCCTGTTTCCGTGCTGTAAACCTCTGTGATTCTATGACTCTAAGTGATCACTCGGCTCAATTCTGTCCAAAACCAGACATGTACATGAGGAAGAGAGAACAGGATATACGGTGGCACAGTGGTTAGCACTGCTGCCTCACAGCACCAGGGACCTGGATTCAATTCCGGCCTTGGGTGCCAGCACAGGTTTCCTCCGGGTGCTCTGGTTTCCTCCCACAGTCCGAAAGATGTGCTGGTTAGGTGGATTGGCCGTGCTAAATTCTCCCACAGTGTACCCGAACAGGCACCGGAGTGTGGCGAATATGGGATTTTCACAGTAACTTCATTGCAGTGTTAATGTAAGCCTACTTGTGACACTAACTTTAAAACAAATATGACCGTCGTGATTCCAGATTGAACCTGCATTAAGAGGCAACCAGTCTATAAAGACCAATTAAAGGCAGTCCCAAATGTGGTCACTACCCACAGGTGACAATGCTGATAAACGACCTCTCACCTCAGATGCTTCCAACAATGGTGCAAGCTTTCAGCCTCGAGCTATCTTCAGGCACACCTTCGACAAGAATCAACCAAATTAGACCAGATAATGATACCGCTGAATACTGATAAAGCCCAAAGTATTTTGGCAGGAATGTGGGTGCTTGGATGAGGATCCTTGCTAATTATAAACTACAGATAAAAATAACCGATAGTTACGTCTTTGTGCCATAATCCATCGAATCACCATTCAACAGCACTGAACTGACAAGACTGAACGAAAACAGTATTTTCCGCAAAGCTGTTTCAACTTCTGATACACAACTGCTGTCGCCAGGTTATTTCAATCTCCTGAGTATCACAACGATATAATTAGGAAGCATTTTATACTTGGATGGGGTGTTGTATTTTTCACACTGTATTTGGATCAGGAATTTGTGTGATAGGAATTAAAAGGATTGTTTTGGCACATGGGCCTTCTACATTTGGATTAACTTAGATTTCAGGCATGCTTTTTAGGAAGAAAGGAAGACTTGCATGTAACACGGCATCTTCCATGACCACAGGAAAAGTCAAAGCACTTTTCATTCAAGATTACACTTCGAAGCGTAGTCACTGCTATAATGGAGGAAACGTGGCAGACTGAAGTTTATTTATTAGTGTCACAAGTAGGTTTACATTAACACTGCAATGAAAATCCCCTAGTCGCCACACTCCGGTGCCTGGTTCGGGTACACTGAGGGAGAATTTAGCATGGCCAACCCACCTAACCAGCACATCTTTCGGACTGTGGGAGGAAACCGGAGCACCTGGAGGAAACCCACGCAGACACGAGGAGAATGTGCAAACTCCACACAGACATTGACCCCAGCTGGGAATCGAACCCAGGTCCCTGGGGCTGTGAAGCAGCAGTGCGAACCACTGTGCTACCATGCCGCAGGTAAGGCCATATGACTGGGTACAGCCAGACGTTCACAAAGAGCTCAAAGCAATCTGCTTCGGGATTTTTAGAGAGAGGTTGCTTTCTCTGTATCTCGTGCTTTGCTTGAAATGGAGCCTGGAATCTGCCAAGAAATAAGCCTTTCCTCTGAGATTCGACTGTTTGGGTGTGAAGCTTTCTCTGGAAATTGCTCCATGAGAATGAGAAGACAGATGTTTGTCTGGATCACTCTCCAGAAGTGTCAAAAGGTTGGAAATCTCGTACCTACATAAGTATCTTTGGTTTCTGTGCTAGAAGGAATTCATGTCTGTGGAGGACTCTGCTAAGTTGGAACAATAGAGATAGCTAGCTGTTAAGAATTATACTTTGTCATGTTTAAGTATTTTGATTGTAACAATTTTGCTATTTCTTTTTGTTGTATTCCAACTGTGTTCTTAAATAAAGTTTGTTTTGATAAAAGCTTCCTAATGAGTCACTTGAATCATACCTGGAGTCAAACACTTTATGATCACCCTAATGCCAAAATCAAATGTAAAAGTTAGGATCTAGGCTGACTTCATAAAATACCTTGGAGTTTCTGATCTGGTTCTTAAGATTATGGACATCTGAGTAATTTGTTCAGGATCACTTTCAGAGCAGGTCATTTGATTGCCGTCAAGTCGAGTGAGTTATACAAGATAGTGCACATCGCTGTTCCAATATCTGGGGGAATGTGAAAGGTGAAACAGCAACAATGGAAAATCGATATGAATAAATGGGGCAACATACAAGATAGAAAGGCACCAGATGCAGATTGGTGAATGGGACATTTAGAAAATAACTTTAATTGAAATAGCCTCTTATCGTGCCCCAAAGCACTTTAGGACCAAGGGATTACTTTTTGAAGTGTAACCAACTGCTGGGACAGTGTTGACAAACAAGGCAGCCAATTTGTACGCAGCAAGCTCCCACAAACAGCAAATGGCTGAATGATCCGATCACCTGTTTTTCATCAGGTTGGTTGGTCAGGGTATCAGGAAAATTCGTTGCTTCTGTTTTAACCAGGCAGAATCTTTGAGAACCTTTAGCATACCCTTTTTGATATCCTCCCTACAGTGCGGAAACTAATACCACACAGTTTCTAACTGAAGTCTTATTCAGGTTTTATATAAACTCACTGCTTCTTCTTGGTTCTTTCAATCACCTGTTCCCTTATAACAACAAATAGTTTATTTGTCGGGCTGTGGGGAAAGAACACAGGAGTGGGATTAATTTGGATAGCTCTTTAAAAGAGTCAACACTTGCTATAGAGAGAATACAGCGAAGGTTTACCAGACTGATCCCTAGGATGGCAGATCTGTCATACGAGGAGAAACTAAGTCAGTTAGGATTATATTCACTTGAGTTTAGAGGAGTGAGAGGGGATCTCACAGAAATTTATGAAATTCTAACAGGGTTAGACAGGGTAGATTCAGAAAGAATGTTCTTGATGGTGTGAGGAGTCCAGAATTAGGGGTCATAGTTTGAGCATAAGGGGTAAACCTTCTAGAACAAGGTGAGGAGAAATTTCTTCACCCAGAGGGTGGTGAATGCGTGGAATTCACTACCACTGAATGTAGTTGAGGCCAAAACATTATCTGATTTCAAGAAGAAATTAGATATAGCTCTTGGGGCTAAAGGGATCAAGGGATATGGGGAGAAGGCGGGATCAGGATATTGAATTCGATGATCAGCCATGATCAAAATGAATGGCGGAGCAGGCTCGAAGGGCCGAATGGCCTATTGTTGCTTCTAGTTTCTACGTCTCTATGACACAGGCAAGATGGGCAAATGGCCTCCTCCTATACTATATAACTCTATGATTTGCAAATAAACCAGACCAGTTGTTTTGCATTGCATAAAGTGAACCGTATGTTTGATATTTGCCACCTTGTGAGGAGGTGTAATGAGGACATTAAGTGAATTTCAACGTGTTGTGTGACTGCTACACAATGTAGTTACTAGCCATGTGCTACATAAGCTGGGACAGAAACTCCCAGTGCTCAAAGAACAATGGGGTGGGATGTCTGGCACAACCATTGACACAGAAAGTGTTTAAAAGACTTGAACCATGGCATAAGAGCAAGGTTTTATTTAAATGAAGTTTCTTTGATGAAATTATGTTGTAAAAGCATTGACAACCGCTACATTATATTCACATGTCAACGAACTGGGTTCTGGCTTCTTTTTCACAATTATATTGCCCTCGAATGTCAGTGTTTCTCAGTGCATCCTGCATGTGGGTTGAAAACAGAAATACTCAGCATCTGTGGAGATAGAAATAGAGTTAATGTTTCAGGTCAATGGCCCCATATGTGAACTGCGAGGGTTACACATGAAACAGGAGCAGAAGGAGGTTATCCAGGAGATTAACTCTTATGTCTCAGTGGGTGGAAGCACTGCCCATTGAGATGGAAAAGTGGATTTACCATCTTGTACAGAAGCAAAATGCTGCAGATGCTGGAAATAGGAAATAATTCAGAACATGGCGGCTCGGTGACACAGTGGTTAGCACTGCTGCCTCACAGCGCCAGGGACCCGGGTTCGATTCCGACCTTGGGTGACTGTCTGTGTGGAGTTTGCACGTTCTCCCGATGTTAACATGGATTTCCTCCGGGCGCTCTCACAGCCCAAAGATTTACTGGTTAGGTGAATTGGCCATGGCACATGCGCAGAGTTACGGGGATAGGGTGGAGGGGCTAGGACCTGGCTATCGTGCACGTTCGGAGAGTTGGTGCAGATTTGATGGCCTCCTTCTTCGATGTAGGAATTCTACGCTGGAAATATTCAGCATCTATGGAGAGAAACTAGGGTTGACATTTTGGGATGATGATAACCCTTCATCAGAAATGCCATCCTGTCGTGCGTCTTTTTTGAACTAGGCGTCTCTGAAGTAGCTGAGTCCATCAATCAATTGTACAAACACTGAATAGAAACAAGAAGACCCCCCACCTCCATCCCCATCCAAAGATGTGTGGGTTAGGTGGACTGGCCATGCTAAATTGCCCCTTGGTGTCCCAAGACGTGTAGGTTCAGTGGATTAGCCATTGCAAATGTGTGGGGTTAGGGGGATATTGCAGGGGTGTGGGGGGGGGGGGGTAGGGGGAGAGGGCCAGGGTAAGACACTTTGTCAGAGAGTTGGTGCAGACTCAATGGGCTGACCAGCCTCCTTCTGTACTGTAGGGATTCTATTGATATTGTCTTGGGCAAGACCATTCGTCCACAGTGACTTAAATACACTAAATTCCACATCTTCCATGTTATTCTGGGATTTTTAATGTGGTTTAGGGGAACCACGTCTGCAATTCCATCCAATTTTCACACAAACCGCCAACCGGTGGCCTTGTTGTGTTGCATGGTTGGGTTTCACTCCAGACTTGTTTACCTGTGGGTGCGCTGAAACATTAAAGCTGTACGGAATATTTTAAGGCTGTTGGGTTGTGGGCAAATGCCTTTAAAAAAAATTCCAATTGCTTTAGTTACAAAAACAAACATGCCAGAATGAATGCACCCTTTCAATATTTGTTCCTTTTTAAAAAAACAATTTGGATTAAACCGGATAAAACCGCCCTGGAAGTTTGCTGGTGATTCCTGCGCAGGCTGCTTCACTGTGGGACAGTACTTCTCTGCACCGGTGAGCCATTGTTACAAGAGGAAAAGTTATCGCATTTTAATGGGGTTGCTCCCATCATCTGAAGAATCTGCTTTAATTGTGTTGTGGAGCTTTACCTTTGATGTCTAGACACTGCGGGGAAAAAAAACCTCCCCAAAACACAAAGGAACTTTAAGATAAAAGCAAATTACTGCGGGTGCTGGAATCTGAAACAATAACAGAAAATGCTCAGCAGTTCTGACAGCATCTGTGGAGATAGAACTGAGCCCCAACGGGTGGAATTTTACCGGCACGTCCGCCTGCGGTTTGTACGATCCTGCCCGAGGCCAACAGAGAATGCCGTTCTCCGAGCCTCGACCGCCCCCAGAATCGGGGCGGGCGTGCCAGTAAAACTCCAGCCAATGTGTCAGATTCTCTGACCTCACTCACAGCTGGGATTCCCCAGTCCCGCTGCAGTGAGTGGAGTTTTGGCTGAGCGCCATATTCTCCGTTCTCGCTGGCAGCGGGAGCAGGGCATGCAAGACCGGAGAATTCCGGCCAATATTTTGGGTCTGGATGACTCTTCAAAGAGTCATCAAGATTCGAGATGTTAGCTCTGTTCTTTCTCTACAGATGCTGTCAGATCTGCTGAGATTTTCCAGCATTTTCTGTTTTTGTGTACAAAGGGACATTGGGCATAACCTTACCGGCCATTCATCCCACGGTCACACTGCAGCCAAGGAGGAGATTTTGGCACCCAGACAAATCTCCGTTCACTGCAATGGGATGGCAAAATCCCGCAGGCACAAATGGCCATAACATTCCGGCCTTTGTTTCGCAGGTAAACTAAAGTGTGGCCTTGTAAAATGTCTTACTGCCACGCTAAGCCGTAAGCATAACGCAGCCGTGTTCTCAACAGAGGGAGCTGCTTCTATAAAATACCCACGCTGGAATTTCCTAGAAGCTAAATTAAGATTCATTTCTGAGACATCGGGAGATCTTATGGCACAATGGGTGGTGTCTCTGCCTCTGAACCAGAAGTTCCAGGTTCAAGACCCACTCCAGGACTTGATGGCCAAGGAAGGTGTTTGCATTTTTTTTTGTCTTTGATTTGGTTTGATTTGGTTTATTGTCACATGTATTAACACACAGTGAAAAGTATTGTTTCTTGCGCGCTATACAGACAAAGCATACCGTTCATAGAGAAGGAAAGGAGAGAGTGCAGAATGTAGTGTTGCAGTCATAGCCAGAGAAAGATCAACTTAATGCAAGGTAGGTCCATTCAAAAGTCTGACAGCAGCAGGGAAGAAGCTGTTCTTGAGTCGGTTGATGTGTGACCTCAGACATTTGTATCTTTTTCCCGATGGAAGAAGGTGGAAGAGAGAATGTCCGGGGTGCGTGGGGTCCTTAATTATGCTGGCTGCTTTGCCGAGGCAGCGGGAAGTGTAGACAGAGTCAATGGATGGGAGGCTGATTTGCGTGATGGACTGGGCTACATTCACAACCTAATATGGCCAAAACAGTTTCATTATCAACTTGTAAATTCTTCCAACATGTTTATAGCAGGTTGTAAGAGCACGAGAAGTCCCATATAAACCTGGCTTGATGTGGAGAGGCACCCCGCAAGCTATAGCCCCTGGTGAGAGGCTAGTGACCTATCCCAGGAAAAACTAGATATGGAAATAAACAGAAGCAGACGCTTTGTCTGCCTCGTGTGTCACTAGACGTGGGAACACTTCGAAGTGTTGTGAAACGCTATTATTTTTCCCCTAAAGGGGAGAGGAGGCAGATTGGGCCATCTGCTTCTGCTCTGCCACACTCAGCGCAGTCTGTTCCATGCGAGAGATATAGTGGGAGACGCAGGAACGCTGTATTTACCCCAACACCTACTCACCCTGGTAGACCTAAGAATGGGGTGGTGGGTCTTTGAACCAGTGCCGTGGCCATGGAGTTAGGTGGGGAATTCCAGTGGACAGTGGTGATGAAGGGGCAACTTTGGAGTGATAATCTTTCCGTGACATTTGTTGCTCATGTTCTGCTCAGTGCTGCAGGGACGGAGATGCTGCGTGGGTTTCCTCTGGGCGATCCGGTTTCCTCCCACATTCTTGGGGCGGCACAGTGGCACAGTGGTTAGCGCTACTGCCTCACAGCGCTAGGGTCGCAGGTTCAAATCTGGCCTCGGTTCACTATCTGTGTGGAGTTTGCACACTCTCCCCGTGTCTGCGTGGGTTCCCTCCGGGTGCTCCGGTTTCCTCCTACACTCCAAAGACGTGCGGGTAGGCTGATTGGCCATGCTAAATTGTCCCTAGTGTCAGGGGGATTAGCTAACGTAAATGTGTGGGGTTACGGAAATAGGGCCGGGGTGGGATTGTGGTCGGTACAAACTCGATGGGCTGTACTGTAGGGATTCTGTGATTCTGAAAGACGTGCTGGTTAGGTGCATTGACCCGAAAAGGTGCCAGACTGTGGAGAGTAGGGGAGTTTCACAGTAACATAATTGTAGTGTTAATGTAAACCTTACTTGTGACTAATAAATAAAGTTTACTTTTACTTTACTTTGCTGTTGAAGTAACCTTTATGCCGTGCATCCTGTAGTTCAGAAACACTGCTGTCACTGTGCTCTGGAGGTAGAGGGGTGAATATTGACTTGATTTGATTTGATTTATTATTGTCACATAAGTTGGATGGAACACAGTGAAAAGTATCATTTCTTGTGCACTATACAGACAAAGCATACTGTTCATGGTGTACATAGGGGAGAAGGAAAGGAGAGGGTGCAGAATATAATGTTACCGTTACAGATAGGATGAAGAGAAAGATCAGCTTAATATATGATAGGTCCATTCAAAAGTCTGACAGCAGCAGGGAAGAAGCTGTTCTTGAGTCGGTTGGTACGTGACCTCAGACTTTCGTATCTTTTTCCCGACGGAAGAAGGTGGAAGGGTATATAATCCGGGGTGCATCAGGTCCTTGATTATGCTGGCTGCTTTTCCGAGGCAGCGGGAAGTGTAGACAGAGTCAGTGGATGGGAGGCTGTTTTGTGCGATTGTCTGGGCTACATTCATGACCCTTTGTAGTTTCTTGCGGTCTTGGTCGGAGCAGGAGCCATACCAAGCTGAGATGCATCCGGAAAGGATGCTTTCTATGATATGTCTGTAAAAATTGGTGAGAGTCGTAGCCGGCATGCCGAATTTCCTTAGCCTCCTGAGAAAGTAGAGGTGTTGGTGGTATTGCTTCCAATATTAAGTACAGTATTGGTCACTTTATTTAATGCATTGGAAGCAGTTCAGAAAAGTTTTACTAGGTTAGTACCAGGAATGGGAGGGTTGTCTTATGAGGAATGGTTGGAGAGGCCAGACTTGTATTTGCTGGAGTCTAAATGAGTAAGAGGTGATTTGATTGAAACATATAAGATCTTGAGGGGTCTTGAAAGGATGGGTGTGGAAAAGAGGTTTTCTGTTGTGGAAGAATCTGGGACGAGGGATCACTATTTAAAAATAAGGGGTTGCCCATTTAAAATGGAGGTGAGACAATTTTCTTTCTCTTAGAGGGTTGTGAATCTTTGGAACTAACTTCCTGGAAAGGTGATGGAAGCAGAGTCTTTGAATCTTTTTAAGTCTGAGGGAGTGGTCAGTTATCACGGCGCAGGCAGAGTGCAGATTTGAGGTGACTAGCAGATCAGCTATGATCTTTTTAACCGATGGAGCAGGCTGGAGGGGTTCAATGGTCTACTCCTGCTCTTTGTTTGTACCCTCCTTATGTACTCCAGTGATAGGAACACTACTCATGTGAAGGGCTCTGTTGAATGGGTAGTGATAATTCCATCACATGACTGGGTTGAGCACCATTTTAGTGGATAGGCTTCGAGGTGAATGATTCATGCAGGTGTGGGGTGGCACGGTGGCACAGTGGTTAGCACCGCTGCCTCACAGCGCCAGGGACCCGGGTTCAATTCCCGGCTTGGGTCACTGTCTGCGTGGAGTCTGCATGTTCTCCCCGTGTCTGTGTGGGTTTCCCCTGGGTGCTCCTGTTTCCTCCCACAGTCTGAAAGATGTGCTGGTTAGGTGCATTGACTTTGCATCGGTATTCACGAAGGAGAGGGGCGTGTTAACCGGGAGTGTCTCGGAGGGAGGTGTTGACCCGTTAGAGAAAATCTCCATTACAAGAGAGGAAGTGTTAGGTTTTTTAGGGAACATTAAAACTGACAAAGCCCCAGGGCCTGATGGCATCTATCCTCGACTGCTCAGGGAGACGAGAGATGAAATTGCTGGGCCTCTGACGGAAATCTTTGTCGCTTCTTTGGACACGGGTGAGGTCCCTGAGGATTGGAGGATAGCGAATGTGGTCCCGTTGTTTAAGAAGGGTAGCAGGGATAACCCAGGAAATTATAGGCCAGTGAGCTTGACGTCCGTGGTAGGGAAGTTGTTGGAGAGGATTCTTAGAGACAGGATGTATGTGCATTTAGAACGGAACAATCTCATTAGTGACAGACAGCATGGTTTTGTAAGAGGGAGGTCGTGCCTTACAAATTTGGTGGAGTTTTTTGAGGAAGTGACAAAAACGGTTGATGAAGGAAGGGCCGTGGATGTCGTCTATATGGATTTCAGTAAGGCATTTGACAAAGTCCCACATGGCAGGTTGGTTAAGAAGGTTAAGGCTCATGGGATACAAGGAGAAGTGGCTAGATGGGTGGAGAACTGGCTTGGCCATAGGAGACAGAGGGTAGTGGTCGAAGGGTCTTTTTCCGGCTGGAGGTCTGTGACCAGTGGTGTTCCGCAGGGCTCTGTACTGGGACCTCTGCTATTTGTGATATATATAAATGATTTGGAAGAAGGTGTAACTGGTGTAATCAGCAAGTTTGCGGATGACATGAAGATGGCTGGACTTGCGGATAGCGAAGAGCATTGTCGGGCAATACAGCAGGATATAAATAGGCTGGAAAATTGGGCGGAGAGGTGGCAGATGGAGTTTAATCCGGATAAATGCGAAGTGATGCATTTTGGAAGAAATAATGTAGGGAGGAGTTATACAATAAATGGCAGAGTCATCAGGAGTATAGAAACACAGAGGGACCTAGGTGTGCAAGTCCACAAATCCTTGAAGGTGGCAACACAGGTGGAGAAGGTGGTGAAGAAGGCATATGGTATGCTTGCCTTTATAGGACGGAGTATAGAGTATAAAAGCTGGAGTCTGATGATGCAGCTGTATAGAACGCTGGTTAGGCCATATTTGGAGTACGGCGTCCAGTTCTGGTCGCCGCACTACCAGAAGGACGTGGAGGCGTTAGAGAGAGTGCAGAGAAGGTTTACCAGGATGTTGCCTGGTATGGAGGGTCTTAGCTATGAGGAGAGATTGGGTAGACTGGGGTTGTTCTCCTTGGAAAGACGAAGAATGAGGGGAGATCTAATAGAGGTGTACAAGATTATGAAGGGTATAGATAGGGTGAACAGTGGGAAGCTTTTTCCCAGGTCGCAGGTGACGATCACAAGGGGTCACGGGCTCAAGCTGAGAGGGGCGAAGTATAACTCAGATATCAGAGGGACGTTTTTTACACAGAGGGTGGTGGGGGCCTGGAATGCGCTGCCAAGTAGGGTGGTGGAGGCAGGCACGCTGACATCGTTTAAGACTTACCTGGATAGTCACATGAGCAGCCTGGGAATGGAGGGATACAAACGATTGGTCTAGTTGGACCAAGGAGCGGCACAGGCTTGGAGGGCCGAAGGGCCTGTTTCCTGTGCTGTACTGTTCTTTGTTCTTTGTTCTTTGACCCAAACAGGTACCGGAGTGTGGCGACTTGGGGAATTTCACAGTAACTTCATTGCAGTGTTAATGTAAGCCTTACTTGTGACTAATAAATAAACTTAAAAAAAAGAGCACCGAGTCGAATTCAGACATACAGAAGAAATGAACAAAGTATGGGTGTCAACTAACAATGCAATTTAGAGATCTCAACAGGAGCCACTGGATGGAAGACAAACTACTTCAGAATGGACAAAACCAAAGGAGTGATTGTCTGTTGGATAGAGAGAGGAACTATTTCTGTTGGTTGAAGACTTTGAGCGTAGGATTTTTTCACCCATACATGGACGAATTCAGCGGTGGACAGGCGCTGTAAAGATTCATACTACTGCCCAGCTCTCCACCCCTAGATCACTTTGCCGGAAGCACGATCAACATTCGTGAGCGGCATGGTGGCACAACAGTTAGCACTGCTGCCTCACAGCTCCAGGGACCCGGGTTCGATTCCCAGCTTGGGTCACTGTCTGTGTGGAGTTTGCACGTTCTCCCCGCGTCTGCGTAGGTTTCCCCCGGGTGCTCCGGTTTCCTCCCACAGTCCAAAGGGTTAGGTGCATTGACCGTGCTAAATTGACCCCTTAGCATCAGGGGGACTAGGAGAGTTAATGTGTGGTGATATGGGGATGGGGCCTGGGTGGGATTGTTGTCAGTGCAGGCTTGATGGGCCGAATGGCCTCCTTCTGCACTGTCGGGATTCTATGATTCTACGAAAGGCTTCCTGCCTGCAAGCGGTGGGTAGTCAATTAAGTGGAGTTAATTGCCTATTAAGGCTGGTTGTCAAAGAACAGCTGGAAGCTTCCTGGCATACTTTGAGACCTTTCCATCCCCCTTTCCAGCCTGGTCACAGCTGGGTCTGCATGCCACCCGATGATAAGATTTCCCTTCAAAATTGAGGCACCCTCTCCATCTCTCCCTACCTGAACCGCCCGCCAGCTGCTGGCCCTTCCATGTTGGAGGGCCTCCTGTTGGACAATTGGCCAATTCGGGGCAAGTTACTGACAAGCGACTGCTGCAGCATGGTCGCTGCAAAGGGCTAGTTCCTGTGCTGTAGTTTTCTTTGTTCTTTGTTTCCCAAATGGTGTAGGGTTGTGGCCCCCTTTGGAACTGGACATCAGAGATCCAACCCGAAAGACGACATCATACCCTAAAACTGGAGTGGGGGTGGGGTTGGGGGGTCGGCAGGGGGCATTGTCTAGAAATTAGAGTCAGAACTTTTAGGAGTGAAACGAGGAGACATTTCTACAAAGGATGGCAAAAGTTTGGAACTCTCTTCTGCAAATGGCAACTGAAGCTTGATCAATTGTTAATTTTAGGACTGAGAATGATATATTTTCATTCATCAAAATGGATTAGGGATAATGGGAAAAGGCAAGAGCTGGGTCACAGTTGGGCGGCACGGTGACACAGTAGTTAGCACTGCTGACTCACAGTGCCAGGGCCCCGGGTTTGAATACCGGCTTGGGTCACTGTCTGTGTGGAGTTTGCACATTCTCCTCGTGTCTGTATGGGTTTCCTCTGGGTGCTCCGGTTTCCTCCCACAGTCCAAAGATGTGCAGGGTAGGTGGATTGGCCATGCTAAATTGCCCCTTAATGCCAGGGGGGCAAGCTTGGGTAAATGCATGAGGTTATGGGGATAGGGCCTGGGTGGGATTGTAGTCGGTGCAGACTCAATGGACCGAATGGCCTCCTACTGCACTGTAGGATTCTATGATTCTAGATCAGCCGCAATCCCGCGGAATGGTGAACAGTCTTACTGAGCGAATGGCCTCCTCCTATTCCTACGTTTAGTAACCTGAGGGAGTTTTTTTTTAAAGCTAAAACTGAAAGAATAAGTTTGGAATATCGCTTCCTAATTGGTTGCATTTGTCTAAGGGCTGGCAATTAGTGATTGTTTTGTATTGCATTCCGCTCGATCCTTTTGTCAGACCCGCAGTTCATTTTTTATGCGCTCAATCTGTCTTCACTGGCAAGTGACATGTCACAAGCAGCTGTCAGCCCTGTGTCATTTGAGTGTGAAGGGAACATGTTAATAAAGCGAGCAATTCCTTGCCTTTAATGAATTTGTTTACGTTACAGCTTACACACATAAGTGATGGGTGGTGGGGGCGGGAGGGAGGACTTGCGGGGGGAGGGTATTGGGGGGGGTTGTGGTGGTGGGTAGTGAACCAAGCTTCATCTTTTTCTTCCTGCGTCCTTAATGGTCTGTAGATGTCTTTTTTTGTTCAGCTTCAAGTGAGACATGTGGTGAGAAAAACCTCAGGGTAAACATTAGCGTGAATCACTTACCAACTTACATGGGATTGGCAGCCTTGGATATTTACTCATAAATGTCGCTGAATTTCACATTGGAAGAATCATTTTTTTCAGTCATTGCTAAAGTAATAACACATTCCCCGCAGCACATCACAATAACCAGCAACATTTCACAAAACAGAATCTGCCAGAGTCCACTGCAAGCTTTTAAAAGTAAAGTTTATTTATTAACGTCACAACTGGACTTACATTAACACTGCAATGACTTGTATCAGCTAAAGTAAACCTTTAAAGTTTATTTATTAGTCACAAGTAAGACTTACATTACCACTGCAATGACTTACATTAATTAGCAATCCCCTAGTCGCTACACTCTGGTGAAAGATGTGCTGGTTAGGTGCATTGGCCATGCTAAATGTGTGCTGCTCCTGTTTCCTCCGGGTGCTCCGGTTTCCTCCCACAGCCCAAAGATGTGCGGGTTAGGTGAATTGGCCATGCTAAATTGCCCCTTAGTGTCAGGCGGACTAGCTAGGGTAAGTGCATGGGTTATGGGGATAGGGTGGGATTGTGGTCGATGCAGCCTCGGTGGGCCAAATGGCCTCCCTCTGCACTGTAGTGATTCTATTCCATGATAAGTTCTCCCTCCATGTACCCGAACAGGTGCCAGAGTGTGGCGACTAGGGGATTTTCACAGTAACTTCATTGCAGTGTTAATGTAAGCCTACTTGTGACACTAATAAATAAACTTTAGCTTAACTTTAAAAAAAACTTTGTTTGGGTACACTGAGGGAGAATTTAGCATGGCCAATGCATCTAACCAGCACATCTTTGGGAGGAAACCAGAGCACCTGGAGGGAACCCACGCAGACACGGGGGGAACGTGCAAACTCCACCCAGACAGTGACCCAAGCTGGGAATCGAACCTGGGTCACTGGCACTGTGAGGCAGCAGTGCTAGCCACTGTGCCACCATGCCACCATAAAAAATGTAACATTCATCCATGTTTATGTTCTGATTACCTGATCACTTCATCACTAAGAAGATGCAGAGTATTTATTGACAAATATATTTTTGAAAAAAAACAGTCTGAAAGTGGCAGCATGGTGGCACAGTGGTTAGCACTGCTGCCTCACAGCGCCAGGGAGCCGGGTTCAATTACTGGGTTGGATCACTGTCTGCATGTTCTCCCTGTGTCTGCGTGGGTTTCCTCCGGGTGCTCCGGTTTCCTCCCACACTCCAAAGATATGCAGGTCAGGTTGATTGGCCATGCAAAATTGCCCCTCAGCGTCAGGAGGATTAGCAGGGTAAATGCGTGGGGTAACGGGAATAGGACCTGGGTGGAATTGTTGTCAGTGCAGGCTCGATGGGCCAAATGGCCTCCTTCTAATAAATAATTGGGGCGGCAAGGTATCACAGTGGTTAGCACTGCTGCCTCACAGCACCAGGGACTCGGGTTCGATTCCTGGCTTGAGTCACTGTCTGTGTGCAGTTTGCACATTCTCTCCGTGTCTGCGTGGGTTTCCTCCGGGTGCTCCCGTTTCCTCCCACATTCTGAAAGACGTGCTGGTTAGGGTGCATTGGTCCGAACAGGCGCTGAAGTGTGGCGACTAGGGGAATTTCACAGTAATTTTGTTGCAGTGTTAATGGAAGCCTTACTTGTGACTAATAAATAATAAATAAATAAACTTCTGCACTGTAGGAATCCTATGATTCTATGAAGTGTTCAAACCTGGCAAACAATAAAAATACTGAGCTGGAAGATAAGTAACTTGGACTTTTGAGCTGAAGGACAGCGGTAGGAATCTGTTTGTCGGACACACATTGAAAATCCCACACAACAATGTCCCTGTTTGAGCTGCTATGCCTCACAGTAATTTCCTTTTGCTGATAAAAAGCCTCCTGATAGGTGATTGAGAACTATGCCATTGCTCAGGCTGTGAGCTTGTAAACAAATCCCCATATCAGGTCTCGGTTAATCACACAATGCACACATGTTGGTGCTGAAATTCCATCACTGCCATCCTTAACCACCACCCCCCCACCCCCCATGGGAAAAATAAACAGAAACAGAGGGTAGAGCGTTAACTTCTTCTATATTGTGAACACATGTTTCAAGGTCGTCACGTGTCAATCAGGTTGATATTGATAAACTTCTCGAGCGTCACTCCCATGGTTTATGACATTGTTCCCTCTCCTTGATGTGATTCTGTCTTGTATCACGTTGAAGTGTGTGTACCAGGTCACAGGCAAAACACACGGACTGCTCGCAACAGTGTGTCTCTTATAAGCTTATTTTTTCCAGTTTATTTATTAGTGTCACAAGTAAGCTTACGTTAACTCTGCAATGAAGTTATTGTGAAAATCCCCCAGTCGCCGCACTCCGGCACCTGTTCGGGTACACTGAGGGAGAATTTAGCACGGCTAATGCACCCTAACCAGCACGTCTCTCAGAGTGTGGGAGGAAACCGGAGCACCCGGAGGAAATCCACTTGGACACAGGGAGAACGTGCAGACTCCGCACAGACAGTGACCCAAGCCGGGAATCGAACCCGGTTCCCTGGCGCTGTGAGGCAGCAGTGCTAACCCACTGTGCCATCTTGCCGCCCCAGTCACTCAGGATGGCAGCTGCAAGCCCCCAATGCAGTGGCTAATTTGCTACGACCAAGAAATAACTGGCACTCTCGCTCACTCGCTCGCTCATGTTCTCCTCACCCCTTGTCCCCGCATTACCCCCTCCCAATCTTGGATACAACTCATGCACAATGTTGTTACATTGCTGTGGGAGCAGACTTTGTGGAAGGGAATGGCTGACCTCATGATCGTTCCTTTGCTAGATCAGGGAGTTCCATGTGCAGCATAGAGCCTGATTTCACCTTCAAACAATGAGACCAGTCAAGAGGAGATTCAAGGGTTGACAGAGAAGTGGAAAAGTGTCAAACAGCTTTTGGGAAAGTGATAGTCTATCTTATCTGTTGGATTACAGATAAACCCGACCAGTTACTGTTTATTTCCTGTTTATACATCTCCGTCTTAAAATAAAAGCATTGCAAAATTAACCAGAGGAATGAGAGAGTGAGAGAGAGAGATAACGGGTGTGGTGATTATCTTATTGGACTAGTAATCCAGAGGGCCAGGTTAATGGTCTGGGGGACACGGGTTCAAATCCCACCAAGGCAGCTGGTGGAATTTTAATTCAATTAATAAATCTGGAACTGGGCGGCATGGTGGCACAGTGGTTAGTACTGCTGCCTCACAGTGCTAGGAACCCAGGTTCGATTCCGGCCTTGAGTTACTGTCTGTGTGGAGTTTGCACATTCTCCCCGTGGGTCTGCGTGGGTTTCCTCTGGGTGCTCTGGTTTCCTCCCACAGTCCAAAGATGTGCAGGTTAGGTGGATTGGCCATGCTAAATTGCCCCTTAGTGTCAGGGGGGACTAGCTAGGGTAAATGTATGGAGATAGGGCCTGGGTGGGATTGTGGTTGGTGCAGACTCGATGGGCCAAATGGCCTCCTTCTGCACTGTCAGGATTCTGATGGCAGTAATGGTGACCAGGAAACTATCACCAATTGTTATTAAAAACCCAATTTGATTCACTAATTCCCCTTTAGGGAAAGAAATCCGCCAGCACCAACTGGCCTGGCCTACATTTGACCCTTAACTTCCTTAGCAACCCATTCAGTTCAAGGGCAATTAGGATTGGGTCGCAAATGCTGGTCTTGCCAGTGAAGCCCACATTACATGAAATATATTTTTAAAACTGTTCATGTGTAAATTCAAAATTTGGAACACACCTTGGTATCTGCCTAGAAATGTACATGGTTCCTTGCGTAGAGAAGGAGTGGGGACAGGAGTGGGGAGTCTGTTTAAGTAAGTTTGTAATAAGACCTGCCTCTAATTTATATCTGCCAGACGAAAATCAAAATTACCACGGTTTTATAGAGTGTTTCTTTTAGTTTAGTCAACGGTTTTATAATGCAAATATACTCCTAAAGTTTGCCTCTGAACATACTCAACTAGCATGCTGAACAAGAAGCAACACTGATACAGATTGGAGGGGGCTGGGAGAGGCAAATGGGCAGGAACACCTCCTGTACCATTTCCCAGTGAAAGAGTTTGAGGATTTTACGGTATTGCACTCAAGCAAGAATGAAAACGTCCTTACGCTGCTCTCTTTTATTTAGTTTAATGTCCCAAAATTTGGGCTTAAAGCCTGCGATCGTCATTGTCAAAGTGAAGGTGAGTGGTTGAGGGCTGCAGAGGAGAATAATCTGCCCTGTGTTTCTATTTTACCTGGAGATGCAACAGCAATTTGTGAGACCTGGGTAAACGTGGACTCCCATTACCAGTGGGTCTGGAGATATCATCATAGGTATCATAGAATCCTAAGAGGCCATTCAGCCCATCGAGTCTGCACCAAGTCTCTGACAGCTACAGCCCTCTCCCCCGCCGGCACGGTGGCAGAGTGGCTAACACTGACTAGCTTAAGGGTTAAAAAAAAAAGGGGCGGCATGGACAAGTTGGGCCAAAGGGCCAGTTTCCATGCTGTAAACCTCTATGACTCTATGACACTGCTGCCTCGCAGCACCAGAGACCCGGGTTCGATTCCCGGCTTGGGTCACTGTCTGTGTGGATTCTGCACATTCTCTCTGTGTCTGCGTGGGTTTTCTCCGGGTGCTCCGGTTTCCTCCCACAATCCGAAAGACGTGCAGGTTAGATGCATTGGCCGTGCTAAATTCTCCCTCAGTGTACCCGAACAGGCGACGGAGTGTAGCGACTCGGGGATTTTCACAGTAACTTCATTGCAGTGTTAATGTAAGCCTACTTGTGATAATAATAAATAAACTTTAAACTATCCCTATAACCCCACATATTTCCCAAAGCTAATCCATCTAACCTGCACATCTTTGAACACTAAGGGGCAATTTAACATGGCTAATCCACGTAACCATAGTTCATGTTATAAATTTCCTCAAGTTTTCATCCTCCTTTTCAAATTCCTCCATGGCTTGCCCTCTTCCTATCTCTGCGATCTCCTCCCAATTCCACAACCTTCCACACCCCCCCCACCCCCTCCCCCCCACCCCCACAAGGTATCTGTGCTCGTCTCATTCTGGTTTCTTGAACATCCTTGATTTTAGTTGTCCCACCATTGAAGGCCTGCTTTCCAGGTTCCTAGACCCTGAGGGTGGGATTTTCCAGCTGCGTTTGCCCCAAAATCAGAAAATCCCACCAAGGTCAATAGGCCATTGCATGGTCCGCCTTCTGCCCGCTACGATTTCCATAGCCGGTGGGACGGGAACATTTCACCCTGAGTTCTGGAATTCCCTTCCCCCACCTATCCTGGTGGCATGGTGGCACTGCTGCCTCACAGCCAGGGACCCAGGTTCAATTCCAGCCTCGGTCACTGTCTGTGTAGCGTCTGCACGTTCTCCCCGTGTCTGCGTGGGTTTCCTCCGGGTGCTCCGGTTTCCTCCCACAATCCAAAGATGTGCGGGTTAGGTTGATTGGCCGTGCTAAATTGACCCTAGTGTCAGGGGGATTAGCTAGGGTAAATGTGTGGGGTGACGGGAATAGGGCCTGGGTGGGATTGTGGTCAGTACATACTCAATGGGCTGAATGATCTCCTTCTGTACTGTAAGGATTCTATGGATTCGTCCTTGTAAGACTTTCCCTAAAAACTACATCTTAGACCAAGGTTTATGTTTTCTAACCTAGGACCGGATTTTTGGTGTTGGAAGACTCCGCCGATCTTTAAAAATGGCAGGTGGGACCTGGAACCTCAAGGTCCCATCCCCATTTCTGGCAGGTGCAGGGAAAGGGGTGAAATAATTCCTCTTAGTCCAGTGTCCCTTCACCAAATTTAGATGTATCTACACAGTAGCAACAGTGCAGAATATAAACCTAGAGTGCCACTAACCCTGACACTCCACATTATGTACACATGCAGGGCTCCTTGACTGCGCAAGCCATTACTGCCTTAATCTGGGAGCTCGTATTCTAAGAGGTCCACATCGTGGGCCTCGTTAAAATCACAAACCAACCTCCCATCCATTGACTCTGTCTACACTTCCCGCTGCCTCGGCAAAGCAGCCAGCATAATTAAGGACCCCACGCATCCCGGACATTCTCTCTTCCAGATACCAAAGTCTGAGGTCACATACCAACCAACTCAAGAACAGCTTCTTCCCTGCCGCCATCCGACTTTTGAATGGACCCACCTTATGTGAAGTTGATCTTTCTCTACACCCTAGCTATGACTGTAACACTACATTCTGCACCCTCTCCTTTCCTTCTCCCTAATGTACTCTATGAATGGTATGCTTGTCTGTATAGTACGCAAGAAACAATACTTTTCACTGTATCCCACCCAATACATGTGGCAATAATAAATCAAATCAAATCAAAATCATGACAAGAGATAGGGCATGTTTCTCCTAGTCGCCACACACTCCGCCGCCTGTTCGGGTACACTGAGGGAAGTCTGAGCTCAGCAGCATCACATGAACTTATTTGGTTTCTGCAAGGGCCTTAACCCACGGTGTGGGAGTCACAAATTGATGGGCATGTTTGATAGGCAGAAATAGCTAAATCTGGCCATCACAATGACCACTGACCATAAAACAACCATGGGCACCGTAACCCCTTCATGGCCTGGAATGACTTTTACCAGTGGCCCAGAGCCATAGGGGCTCACAAAGACATCTCGCTGAGCGGACTGTATACTCTGCTGTGTTGTCAAATGGAAAGAACTTCAGCTTCTCACAGGTCAAATCTTTAAAGTTTATTCATTAATGTCACAAGTAAGCTCACATTAACACTGCAATGAAGTTACTGTGAAAATCCCCTAGTCGCCACACACTCCGGCGCCTGTTCGGGGACACTGAGGGAGAATTTAGCATGGCCAATGCACTGAACTAGCACGTCTTTCGGACTGTGGGAGGAAACTTGAGCATCTGGGGGAAACCCACGCAGAAACGGGGAGAACGTGCAGACTCCACAGTCACCCAAGGTGAGAATCGAACCCAGGCGTGGCACGGTGGCACAGTGGTTAGCACTGCTGCTTCACAGTGCCAGGGACTCGGGTTCGATTCCTGGCTTGGGTCACTGTCTGTGTGGAGTTTGCACGTTCTCTCCGTGTCTGCGTGGGTTTCCTCCGGGTGCTCCGGTTTCCTCCCACATTCTGAAAGACGTGCTGGTTAGGGTGCATTGACCCAAACAGGCGCCGGACTGTGGCAACTAGGGGAATTTCACAGCAACTCCATTGCAGTGTTAATGTAAGCCTTACTTGTGACTAATAAATAAACTTTCAACTTTAGGACCCTGGCACTGTGAGGTAGCAGTGCTAACCACTGTGCCAATTCCAGCGCTCAGCGTAACTGGAGTCAGACCTCGTAGGATGGAGCGTTTAAAATTCAGGCCAAAATTAGATGGGTGCAGGTATTGCGGAAGATCGTGCAGGAAGTGTGGCGCAGGACCCTGGAGAGACCGGAAAAGATGGAAGAACATTTTAAAATCAGGGTTGCTGCTTAAGAACAAAGAACAAAGAACAATACAGCACAGGAACAGGCCCTTCGGCCCTCCAAGCCCGCGCCGCTCCCTGGTCCAAACTAGACCATTCTTTTGTATCCCTCCATTCCCACTCCATTCATATGGCTGTCTAGATAAGTCTTAAACGTTCCCAGTGTGTCCGCCTCCACCACCTTGCCTGGCAGCGCATTCCAGGCCCCCACCACCCTCTGTGTAAAGTACGTCCGTCTGATATCTGTGTTAAACCTCCCCCCCTTCACCTTGAACCTATGACCCCTCGTGAACGTCACCACCGACCTGGGGAAAAGCTTCCCACCGTTCACCCTATCTATGCCTTTCATAATTTTATACACCTCTATTAAGTCTCCCCTCATCCTCCGTCTTTCCAGGGAGAACAACCCCAGTTTACCCAATCTCTCCTCATAACTAAGCCCCTCCATACCAGGTAACATCCTGGTAAACCTCCTCTGTACTCTCTCCAAAGCCTCCAAGTCCTTCTGGTAATGTGGCGACTAGAACTGGACGCAGTATTCCAGATGCGGCCGAACCAACGTTCTATACATCTGCAACATCAGACCCCAACTTTTATACTCTATGCCCCGTCCTATAAAGGCAAGCATGCCATATGCCTTCTTCACCACCTTCTCCACCTGTGACGTCACTTTCAAGGATCTGTGGACTTGCACACCCAGGTCCCTCTGCGTATCTACACCCTTTATGGTTCTGCCATTTATCATATAGCTCCTCCCTACATTATTTCTACCAAAATGCATCACTTCGCATTTATCAGGATTGAACGCCATCTGCCATTTCTTTGCCCAAATTTCCAGCCTATCTATATCCTTCTGTAGCTTCTGACAATGCTCCTCACTATCTGCAAGTCCTGCCAATTTTGTGTCGTCCGCAAACTTACTGATCACCCCAGTTACACCTTCTTCCAGATCATTTATATAAATCACAAACAGCAGAGGTCCCAATACAGAGCCCTGCGGAACACCACTAGTCACAGGCCTCCAGCCGGAAAAAGACCCTTCCACTACCACCCTCTGTCTTCTGTGACCGAGCCAGTTCTCCACCCATCTAGCCACCTCCTCCCTTTATCCCATGAGATCCAACCTTTTTCACCAGCCTACCATGAGGGACTTTGTCAAACGCTTTACTAAAGTCCATATAGACGACATCCACGGCCCTTCCCTCGTCAACCATTTTGGTGACTTCTTCAAAAAACTCCACCAGGTTAGTTAACCGGGAGCCAATCTGGCTCAGCGGTGGAAATGCTAGTTGTTTGTGGTCCGTTCAGCTCCTTCACTCAGCAGAGCGCAGCGCTTTTGACATTTTAATTTCTGAGCCAAAAGAGGAGTTTGGCAAAGGAAGTGATGCAGAGTTTTGCTGTTTGATTCTTCTGGGCAACAGCTCTAACTGAACGACCCACTAATGTGTCCATCTGAAAACATGTCAAAGGGCAGAATAACCTCCTGAGCCCATATGGAGCTCCAAATAACTTGTTTGGTTAACTTCTCACCGAGGAATAATAAATCATTGACTGATGTTTCCTGTGTTGACTGAAATGAAGGTCAGGTTAAAATCCCCAGCATCTCCAGAAAATACTCTTAAACAAGAAGTTTTTGTTTCCCGACACTGAACGTTAGATTCCACCCATTCCAGAACAGTCCAATTAGCACTGTAATGGTGACTGACTGACTGACTTTGATAGGCTTTTAGAATAAAGATCATTTTGAACCAGGGTTGACCGTGCTATCTTTTCTCATATTTTTAAGCTTGTTCCTTCCTCTTCCTCCTCAGCTCTCCCCATGCGACCGAGGCAACAGCTGGACACTTGTGTTCTCCAATCTCTGCTGGATGGTGTGTAAGAGTGATTCATACTAAAGGCAAGGCTGTATATGGGGCGGCAGGGTGGCACAGTGGTTAGCACTGCTGCCTCACAGCGCCAGGGACCCGGGTTTAATTCCCAGCTTCAATGTCTGCGTGGGTTTCCTCCGGGTGCTCCGGTTTCCTCCCACAATCCGAAATACGCGCTGGTTAGGTACATTGGCTATGCTAAATTCTCCCTCAGTGTACCCAAACAGTCATCGGAGTGTGGATACTGGGGGATTTTCACAGTAACTTCTTTGCAGTGTTAATGTAAGCCTACTTGTGACAATAATAAATAAGCTTCAAACATAAACTGCACCCTACTCCTTCAAGGTGGTCCTCTTTGACCAACATTTTGGTCATTTGCCCTTAATATCACCTTATGGGACTGTGTCAAAATTGTTTTATAGTCCATCAGTGAAGTGCCTTGAGATGCTTTGATTATCCAAAGATGTGCGGGTTAAGTTGATTAGCTGTGCTAAATTGACCCTTAGTGTCAGGGGGATTAGCAGAGTACATATGTGGGGTTACGGGAATAGATCCTGGGTGGGATTGTAGTCAGTGCAGACTCGATGGGCTGAATGGCCTCCTTCTGCACTGTAGGGATTCTATATGAAGGATGCTATGCAAATGAAAATTGTTGTTCAGAAAATTTTTACTTCAAGGTATTGCGGAGGGGTAAAGAAAATGAGTCCAGCAGGCCAAGCGTTAAGCAGCATAGCCAAAATTTTAATCAGAGAATAGAATTTTAAGAAGAATCATACAAAGGTGGCACAGGCCAGAACCTTACCACCATTCATGCCAACGGGACTTTCCCATCCTGCCGCAGTGAACGGAGATTTGTCTGGGCACCAAACTCTCCGACCTCTCTGCAGCGGGAGCGTGGAGCGAATGGCCGGGAAGATCACACCCGCAGGGCTCTCCAGGGAATTTCAAAAAAAGTAACATCCAAACAATTACAAATGGTGGAATAAGGAAAATGGGCAAGAGTTGCAACTGATGTGACGAGTAACGTGGAAGAAATCAGGTTTTGTCTTCGGTCCATGGCAAGTTGGTTGAAAAAAGTCTGGAATAGGTTTGTGTTTCAGACATGGGGTTCAGCACCCTGGAATGATAGTAGAAGATATTAACCCTATAGCTGCCCACTGAGGCCCATCAGAATATACCTGCCAGTATATGGGCTTAGGAAACAGAGGATTGGAGCATAGCTGTGATGCCATTGTGGTCGACTATCCACTTTATATGCACACAGAATGGCCTTTCAGGCAACTTATTAAAGAATAGCATCTGTTATATATTTAAGTGGTTGCAGGTCACTTTCAGAGCTGATCACATGATTTGATGGTGATGTCATTAGGATGTTGCACAGGTTCTAGTTTCGGTCTGTATTCTGCAGACAAGAGGTCCTAGAATAATTCTGTTATTGTTAGTTTGAATCTACATGTAAAAGTTTATTTATTAGTGTCACAAGTAGGCTTACATTAACAGTGCAATGAAGTTACTGTGAAAATCCCCTCGTCGCCACACTCTAGCACCTGTTCGAGTCAATGCACCTAACCAGGAGGTCTTTCAGGTTGCGGGAGGAAACCAGAGCAGCTGGAGGAAACCCACGTGGACACGGAGAGAATGTGCAAACTCCACATGGACAAGGGAATTGAACCCGAGTCCCCAGCGCTGTGAGGCAGCAGTGCTAACCACTGTGCCACCCGACCACCCCATTCTTTTTATTTAAAACCTACAACCCCTAACATGGTTAGGACTTTACAGCGTCAAGAACCCTTGTCTTCAGGAAAGAAGGATCAGCAGTGTGAACTTACTAAAAAGTTAGGCATTTGGTTCACGAATTGTTGAACTAAATTAATCATTGGAGGTTGCGGTAGAAGCAGATTCAACAGGAACCTTGAAGTAGAGATTCAGGCTGATTCCGGGGATGGTGGGACTGATGCGTGAGGAGAGATTGACTAGGTTAGGATTGTTTTCACTGGAGTTCAGATGGATGAGGGGGGATCTCATACAGACTTATAAAATTCTAACAGGACTAGACAGGGTAGATGGAGGGAGGATGTTCCCAATGGTTGCGGTGTCGGAACCAGGGGCCACAGTCTGAGGATTCGGGGTAGACCATTTAGGACAGAGATGAGGAGACATTTCTTCACCCAAAAGAGAGGTGAGCCTGTGGAATTCATTACCACAGGAAGTAGTTGATGCTAAAACATGGAATGTATTCAAGAGACGGCTGGACGTAGCACTTGGGGTAAATGGGACCAAAAGTTATGGGGAGAAAGCAGGATTAGGCTATTGAGTTGGATTAACAGCCATGATCGTGATGAATGGGGGAGCAGGTTCGAAGGGCCAAATGACCTCCGCCTGCTCCTATCTTCTATGTTTCCCTTATAAAAGGGAAAACACTTGCAGAGATATGGGGCAAAAATGGAAAATACTGCAGATGCTGGAAATCAGAAATAAAAACAGGAATTGCTGGATAAACTCAGCAGGTCTGGCAACATCCGTGGAGAGAGAAATAAAGTTAATGTTTTGAGTCCATTCGATTCTTCATAGAGGGGGTAGAGATGTGACAGATTATACAGTTGGAGAAGGGATGGAAGCCAAGGAGAGATTGACAAAGATGCCATGAACACAAGACAAGTTAATGGTGGCATTAAAGACTAAAGAAGGTGCTGATAGTGGCATAAAGGTAAGAGAGCAGATTGTGTTAATAGCAGAACAAGGATCAGTGCTCAGGGAAAGCAATTAATTAGAGAGAGATATCTGACGGATGTCACTCAGGGCGGGGGTTTGTGCTGGGGCAACCAAAGCGGCGAAGTTGCACAGCTGAGGCCAGAAGGCTAACATGCCTAATTGTTCCTCCAAATTTGTGCTGGGTTTCACCGGAGCATTGCAGCAGGCCAAGGCCAAACATGTGGGCAAGAGAGCAAGATGGTGAATTGAAGCGGCAAGCGGCAGGAAGGCTGGGGCCACGCTTGCGGATTGAATGAAGGTGTTCCGCAAAGTGGAGGAGACCACATTGGTTTATTGTATTCGCTGCTCCCAAATTGAAAAGGGGGTGCAAGTGAAACTCTGCTTCACCTGGAAGGAGTGTTTGGGGCCTTGGACAGAGAGAAGAGAGGAGGTAAGGGAGCAGTTGCTGAACATTCTGCGATTGCGAGGGAAGGTGCCACGGGAAGATTATGAAGGGGTGTGAGTGATGGAGTAGACCAGAGTGTCACCAAGGGAGTGGTCCCTGTGCAATGTGGATGGGCGTGAGAGGGGAAGATGTGCTGAGTCGTGGCATCACGCTGGAATTGGCGGAAATGGCGGAGGATAACCCCTTGAATGTGAAAGCTAGTGGGGAGAAAGTGAAGTCAAGGCAGGCCCCTTTATGGTTTTGGGAAGGAGGGGGGAAGGGGTGAGGGCAGAGGTGCAGGAGACAGGTCGGTCACAGTTGAGTGCTCTGTCAACCACAGCGGGTGGTGGGGAGGGGGGAAGAGGAGAAATACTCAAGGTGGACATGTCAGAAGTGCCATTTCTGAAGGTGGCATCCTCGGAACAGATGCGGCAGAGGTGGAGAAACTGGGAGAATGGGATAGAGTCCCAACTGGAGCGGGGTGTGAGGAGCTGTAGTCAAGGTAGCTTTGGAAGTCTTGTAATGAATATTAATGGTCAGTTTATCACCAGAAATGGAAACAGATGTCGAGGGAATGCCAGAGATGGACCTCGTGAAGGAGAGAGGAACAGAAATTGGAAGGAAAAGAGATAAATTTTTCCAGGTCTAGGTGAGGGCATGAATACAGCCATTGATGTAACAGAAAAAGAGTTGTGGGAGGGGGCCCCGAGTAAGACTGGAACAAGGTGTGTTCCATATAACCCATAAATAGACAGGCTTAACTGGGACCCATGTGGGTACCCACAGCAATACCTTTCATTTGCAGGAAGTGAGACAAGTTAAAGGAGAAGCTGTTGAGTGAGAGAATGTTTTATAGTGTAGGTTAGAGGGGCTTTAGATTGGTTTCACAGGTCGGCGCAACATCGAGGGCCGAAGGGCCTGTACTGCGCTGTAACATTCTATGTAACAGGTATTCAGCTAGGCAGAGGAGAGTGGTGGTGGTGGACAGGGATTGTTCAGGCCTCTCTCTGCTCAAAGAAGCAGAGAGGCCTTGGAACGCCCTGGTGGGGGATAGAGGTGTAGAGGGATTGGATTTCCACAGTGAAGAAGCAGCAGCTAGGGCTAGGAAATTGGGAATATTATGATATAGGACATCAGAGTAATCAGGAATGGCAGACAGGATTAAGGAGAATCCCAAGGCATTTTATTCATACGTTAGGAACAAAAGGGTTGTTAGGGAAAAAATCGGACCTCTCAGGGACAAAAGTGGGGACTTATGCTTGGAGCCCAAAGAAGTAGGGGAAATCCTAAATGAATACTTTGCATCGGTATTCACAAAGGAGAGGGATGTGTTGACTGGGAGTGTCTCGGAAGGGAGTGTTGAACCGTTGGAGAAAATCTCCATTACAAAGGAGGAAGTGTTAGGTTTGTTAGAGAATATAAAGACTGACAAATCCCCAGGGCCTGATGGAATCTATCCAAGGCTGCTCAGGGAGACGAGAGGTGAAATCGTTGGGCCTCTGACGCAAATCTTTGTCTCGTCACTGGACGCAGGTGAGGTCCCAGAGGATTGGAGGATAGCCAATGTGGTCCCGTTATTTAAGAAGGGTAGGAAGGATAACCCGGGTAATTATAGGCCGGTGAGCTTGACGTCCGTGGTGGGGAAGTTGTTGGAGAAGATTCTTAGAGATAGGATGTATGCGCATTTAGAAAGGAATAAACTCATTAACGATAGTCAACATGGTTTTGTGAGAGGGAGGTCATGCCTCACTAACCTGGTGGTGTTTTTTGAAGAAGTGACCAAAATGGTTGACGAAGGAAGGGCCGTGGATGTTGTCTATATGGACTTTAGTAAAGCGTTTGACAAAGTCCCTCATGGTAGGCTGGTGAAAAAGGTTGGATCCCATGGGATAAAGGGGGAGGTGGCTAGATGGGTGGAGAACTGGCTTGGTCATAGAAGACAGAGGGTGGTAGTGGAAGGGTCTTTTTCCGGCTGGAGGCCTGTGACTAGTGGTGTACCGCAGGGCTCTGTATTGGGACCTCTGCTGTTTGTGCTTTATATAAATGATCTGGAAGAAGGAGTAACTGGGGTGATCAGTAAGTTTGCGGACGACACAAAACTGGCAGGACTTGCAGATAGTGAGGAACATTGTCAGAGACTACAGAAGGATATAGATAGGCTGGAAATTTGGGCAAGGAAATGGCAGATGGAGTTCAATCCTGATAAATGTGAAGTGATGCATTTTGGTGGGAATAATGTAGGGAGGAGCTACACGATAAATGGAAGAACCATAAAGGGTGTAGAGACGCAGAGGGACCTGGGTGTGCAAGTCCACAGATCTTTGAAGGTGACGTCACAGGTGGAGAAGGTGGTGAAGAAGGCATATGGCGTGCTTGCCTTTATAGGACGAGGCATAGAGTATAAGAGTTGGGGTCTGATGTTGCAGATGTATAGAACGTTGGTTCGGCCGCATTTGGAATACTGCGTCCAGTTCTGGTCGCCACACTACCAGAAGGACGTGGAGGCTTTGGAGAGAGTACAGAGGAGGTTTACCAGGATGTTGCCTGGTATGGAGGGGCTTGGTTATGAGGAGAGATTGGGGAAACTGGGGTTGTTCTCCTTGGAAAGACGGAGGATGAGGAGAGACTTAATAGAGGTGTATAAAATTATGAAAGGCATAGATAGGGTGAACGGTGGGAAGCTTTTCCCCGGGTCGGTGGTGACGTTCACGAGGGGTCATAGGTTCATGGTGAAGGGGGGGAGGTTTAACACAGATATCAGAAGGACATATTTCACACAGAGGGTCGTGGGGGCCTGGAATGTGTTGCCGGGCAAGGTGGTGGAGGCGGACACACTGGGAACGTTTAAGACTTATCTAGACAGCCATATGAACGGAGTGGGAATGGAGGGATACAAAAGAGTGGTCTAGTTTGGACCAGGGAGCGGCGCGGGCTAATTGTTCCTTGTTTCTCGTTTCAAGGCTTCATTCTATGATCATCTTGCTGGTGCCAGTACAGAGCGAGACTGCGGATAGTTGGGAACCTGTCTCGGGGGCAGGGAATTCATATGGTGTTCGTGGAAGTGGAAATGACTAGGGTTGGGAAGCATTTTCCGATCGGGGCCATTGTGATCTCCTGGACTCGTTTCGATCGCCTCAGGGGGTCGGAGAGGAATTTCCCAGATTTTTTTCCCCATATTGGCCCTGGGGTTTTTCACTCTGGGTTTTCGCCTCTCCCTGGAGATCACATGGTCTGGAATGGGGGGGTGGGGGTGAGTTAATAGGTTGTAATGAACAAAGCATCGTAGCTGTGAGGGACAGCTCGGTGGATAGGATATTGGTATGTAGATAGGCTGGAAAATTGGGCGGGGATCCTGGTTTCAGGATTCAATCCTGGACCGGGGAGCGGCGCGGGCTTGGAGGGCCGAAGGGCCTGTTCCTGTGCTGTATTGTTCTTTGTTCTAGGTGGGAAAGGGCTGGACAAAAAGGGAGATAGAGAATGGAGTCAAGAAAGGAAGAGATGAGTTAAGTGGGGCAGGAACAAACTGATAGTGGGTCTACCAGGGCAGTCCTGCTTGTGGATTTTGGAAGGAGGGAACTGGGATTGATTGATTGATTTTCAGAGTGCAGGTACATTCACCATGGATCAAGTGGCCTTACAACCTCATCCAGATCAGTGGTGACAGTTACATACGTAAGAACATAACTAGGAGCAGGAGTCGGCCATCTGGCCCCTCGAGCCTGCTCCGCCATTCAATATTGTGGCTGATCTTTTCGTGGACTCAGCTCCACTTACCCACCCGGTCACCATAACCCTTAATTCCTTTACTGTTCAAAAATGTATCTATCCTTGCCTTAAAAACATTCAATGAGGTAGCCTCAACTGCTTCGCTGGGCAGGGAATTCCACAGATTCACAAGCCTTTGTGTGAAGAAATTCCTCCTCAACTCAGTCCTAAATCTGCCCCCCCTTATTTTGAGGTCATGCCCCCCCTAGTTCTAGTTTCCAGTGCCAGTGGAAACAACCTCCCTGCTTCTATCTGATCTATTTCCTTCATAATCTAATGTGTTTCTATAAGATCTCCCCTCATTCTTCTGAATTCCAATGAATATAGCCCCAATCTACTCAGTCTCTCCTCATAAGCCAACCTGCTCAGCTCCGGAGTCAACCATACTTCATTACAAAAAAGTGAAGTGAATCCATTTTTGCTCCCCCTTTGCAGATTACCCCAGGGACAACTTGGTGGTTAATCACAGGCTGTTCAATTCATCTGCCAGACTAAACTCAGCAGTCCAGGCTCCTCCATAACTGATTCACCAGAAGAATAAGTTTAATTGAACTCCAATTTACATGTACTTGCAACAGTGGGAAAATTATTGTTTATGCAAAGCAGTTGCCATAAAAGGTTAAGAAGGAGAGCTCACTGACTCCATGGTGAAATATTTCTTAAAATGTCTCCGGTACTCTTCCAATTTTATGTCATTCGATTCACCTAGGTTAAGTGTAATCAGATAATGTATAATTTGTCTTTTTCTAATAGAGCTCATTGTAGTTTTGGATTAAAATGAACCATTGAACCCAATAATTATAAATCATTCGTCGTCTTGTTTGACTATTTTCAAATATTGCAGTATCACTGGCTGCCACTGGAGGGAGCTGATCCTCTCGCACCTTCACACTTGGAATCATTGAATCGTGAAGGGCACCTTTTAACACCTGCGTACACACATTTGCTAATGTTTGCTTAAATTTTCAAATAGCAAGCGCATTTGTTGGCGTTAATGACTTTAGGTCATTAGGGGAGGCAATGGCCTAGTGGTATTATCGCTAGATTCTTGATTCAGAACCTCAGCTAACGTTCTGAGGACCCGGGTTCGAATCCTACCATGGCAGATGGTGGAATTTGAATTCAATACAAAATATCTGGACTTAGGAATCTACTGATGGCCACGAAACCATTGTTGATTGTCAGAAAAACCCATCTAGTTCAGTAATGTCCTTTAGGGAAGGAAATCTGCCATCCTTACCCGGTCTGGCCTACATGTGATTCCAGAGCCACAGCAATGTGGTTGACTCTCAACTGCCCTCAGAACAAGGGCAACAAATTGCTCACCTCGTGACTCACCAAAGCCTGTCCACTAACTGCAAGGCACAAGTCAGGAGCGTGATGAAATACTCCCCACTTGCTTGGATGGGTGCATCCATCCTCTCCACAACCGCACTCAGTAATAGCAGCGTGCACTATCTACAAGATGCACGACAACAATTAACCAAAGATAGACAGCACCTTCCAAACCCACGACCACTTCCATCTACAAGGACCAGGGCAGCAGAAACATGGGAACACCACCACCTCAAGCCTCTCACCCGACTTGGAAATATATCCCTGTTCCTTCGCAGTCGCTGGGTCAAAATCCTGGAATTCCCTCCCTAACGGCATTGTGGGTCAACCCACAGCATGTGGACTGCAGTGATTCAAGATGGCAGCTCACCACCACCTTCTCAAGGGCAACTAGGGATGGGCAATAAATGCTGGCCAGCCAGCGACGCCCATGTCCCACGAATGAATAAAAAAGGATGGATAGGAATGGGTTAGTGATCACTCTTTGGTAGCCATACCCAGTAAAGGAAATAACTTGTTTTCGGGAGGATGCAACAAAAGACCAGATGCAAAGAGCAGAATGGACTTAAATAGCAAATTATGTTCAACACAGATAAATGTGAAGTACATTTTGTTGGTTGGAAGAATAGGGAGATCATTTATTGCTTGGAAGGTGCAAGTCTGAAGGGGGGGGGGGGGGGGGGGGTGGAAGAGGAACAAGGGGCCTCCTCGGATTACAAATACCAGAGAGGGTGCAGAGATTTATAAGGGTGATCCCAGAAATGAGGGGCTGCATAAACAGGAAAGGATCGATTGGCTGGGTCTTTTTCTCTTTTGGGGGGGGGGGGGGGGGGTGCGGGGATAACAGAGGGGGAGGCTGAGAGGAGGGGGTGATCTATTGGAGGTCTTTAAAATTAGGAAAGGTTTCGATAGAGTGGATACAGAGACAATGGGCGAGATCGCTTGCTGCGGGAATTCTAATGGGCAGGCAGAAAATTCAGCAGAACATAAGGTCCATTAATCTCAGGAGACAACTTCCGGTCTTGGGACGTGTGTAGCTGGAAAATCCCACCTACTGTTTCCTCATGGGGAAAGAGCAAAACTAGAGCCTTTTGCAGCTGCTTGTAGTATTTTGAAACCATAAGAAATTGAAAACTAAAAAGCTTCATTCACATAGCTTTCTTCATAAGCACCAGACGTCTCAAAGTGATTAATCACCAATGAAATACTATTGAAATGCAGTCAGGATGTACATCGGATATACATGGCAACCAGTCTGCACTCAGCAAGTTCCCACACACCTTAACGAGTTATAACAAAAAAAGGTAATCTGGTTGTTTGTGATGTTGATTGGATAAATATTGGCTCGGAAATCAAAGATAACGCCCAACTCTGCATCAAAAACCTGAGCGCCATGGGATCTTTTACATTCACACAAGCAGGTGGGCCTCTTAACATCTCATCTGAAAGACAGTGGCCGGAATTTTACCAGCACGCTAGCCCCCGGAAGCTTGGAGAACGTAATTCTCCGTTGGCTTCGGGCGGGATTGTACGAACCTCGGGTGGACACGCCGGTAAAATTCCACCCAGTACTTCTGACCGTGCAGCACTCCCTGGCAGAGGATTGGAGTGTTTTTGTCTCGCTGTGCCCTGTTTGAGAGCAGATTTCCACTCCATCTGACGAAGGAGCAGCGCTCCGAAAGCTTATGGTATTTGCTACCAAATAAACCTGTTGGACTTTAACCTGTTGTTAAAACTGGTACATAGGATTGGAGTGTCAGCCTGGACAGTGACCCAAGCCGGGAATCAAACCCGGGTCCCTGGCGCTGTGAGGCAGCAGTGCTACTGTGCCATCATGCCACCCCCAAGGTAGTCCTGCCACCTCCGATCCCACCTGTGCAAAAAATGACCTGGAAGCGAGTTCAAGCCGGGAAACCGGAGCACCGACCAACAGGGTTGTTTTTAGCCCCCACACTCTTCAGATCCCAGTCTCCGGAGAAGGAAGGGGGGCGGTGGGGGGGTTAAATTCCTGCTATTGGCATCTTGCCCGGTGTTCCGATAGTCTGTGATTGCAGGATAAATCAATCAATCAGGGAGCGCATCAAAGGCAAACTGACCCCGATGAAACCCAACAGGGACTTTGCAGCCCAGGTCGTTGTACAGCAAGAGGGGATGAAACCCGATTGGAGAACCCAGGTTGCTGTCTGCTTCGAGACCAGTTCACTCCCAGGTCACGGGCAATCTTTGAGAGCACCAGACACTGCTTCCCCACCTCTTCCCAGCTGGCCCACCTACAACGGGGAGCATTAGTCCAAGTTTAATTAGTGAAGTATTTTGACAGCTCACGGAGGAGGTTGATAAAATAATAATTAAAATATCACAGGAATGTGCGATTCAGTAACATTCGAACGCACCTTGGAGACACTTTAGATCTTAACGTCTGCCGAATCCACTGGGTAAAGCACAACAAATACACATGATGGTTTAAGCCTTGCATTTATTTATTTTTTGTCTAGAGAAAGGAACACATCAAAAAACTTGACACATTTCCCTTTCCTCTGCTAGAACAGTCATCCTGCAACAATGACAGTACAAAAACAAAATGTCAATTCTGCTGGTACGGGAGGAACAAAGTAAAAACTGCTCTAAACACTGGATTGTTGACAGAAAACACGTTGCCTGGTTTATTTGGCAAGAGGATTCTGGAAATTTCTGCCAGCAAAACAAGCCATCTGCCCGAGCTCCTCTTCAATTCTGTCGAAAGAAAGAAGAAGTGAGATGTGGACAATTTACCAAAGACACCGTCATCTACCCTTATCCTGGTCACGGTAACGTAGAGTCATCGAAAGATCCTCAGAGTTAACGGCAAAAGGACCATACAAGCGATCCCGAATAAAAAATGTATTTATTCACAATATCATAGAGTTGTTACAGTGCAGAGGGAGGCCATTCAGCCCATCGTTTGTGCACCAGTTCTCTAAATGAGCAAATTACTTAGTGCCGCCTTCTTCCCGTGACTCTGCACATTTTTCCTTTTCAGATAATAGTCCAATGCCCTTTGGAATGCTTCCATTCAACCCGTCTCTGCCACACTCCAGCAGTGCACTCCAGACCTGGATTACTGTCTCGCAGGAAAGTTTTTCCTTGTCGCTTTTGCTTCTTTTACTAATTACTTTGAACTGGTTCTCAATCCTCTCACAAGTGGGAACAGCTTCTCCCCATCGGTTCAGGCCAGACTCTTGACCGAATACCTCTTTCTGACCTCCTTTCAGCCTTCTTTTCATCCAAGAAAAGTTAGGACTATCTTCATAACTGAAGTTCCTCATCTCTGGAACCATTCTCCCGAATCTTTCCCGCACCCTCTCCGATGCCTTCACATCCTTCGTTAAGTGCGCCATCCGGAACGGAATGCAATACTCCAGCTGAGGTCTAACTAGTGTCCTACACACATTCAACATAGAACTTCAAAGATAAAAGCAGATGCTGGAATCGGAAACAAAAACATAAAATGCTGGAAAATTTCAGTGGGTCGGACAGCATCTTTGGAGAGAGAATAAAGCCAACGTTTCAAGTCTGGATGACTCTTCTTCAAAGCTCTCTCTCTCTCCACACGTGCTGTCAGAACTGCAGAGATTTTCCAGCATTTTCTGTTTTGGTTCATCACAATCTCCTTGCTCTGGCACTCTATCTCCCTATTAATAAAGCACACAGTATCCGAGGCTTTATTTGCCAATCTCTCAACTCGTCATGTCTTGAATAATGCACATATCCATCCCGGTCCCTCTGCTCCTGCATCCTCTTTTAGAGTTGTCGCCTTCATTTTACATCGTTTTGTGTTCTCCCAAAGTATCACCATATTAGTGAATCATGAAGGGCATAGATTGGATGAATGCACATCGTTTTTTTCCCCAGGGAAGGAGAATTGAAAACTAGAGGGCATAGGTTCAAGGTGAGAGGGGAAAGATTTAAAAAGGGACCCAAGGGGCAACTTCTTCATGCAGAGGGTGGTGCGGATATGGAATGAGCTGCCAGAGAAAGTGGTTGAGGCAGGTACAACAGCAACATTTAAAAAGCACTTGGATAAGTATGTGGATGGGAAAGGATGAGAGATATGGGTCAAACGTGGGCAATTGGGACTAGCTGGGAAGGCACCATGTTTGGCAAGTTTGTTCACCCTTGCTTCATAGTCCATATCATCCAAACCATGCAACATCCTTGTAAATATCTTCCGTACCCTTTCCAATGCATCAACATCCTTCCAGTAGTGTGGTGACCAGAATTGTACACAATACTCCAAATGTGGCCTAACCAAAGTCTTATCCAGCTGCAACATGTTCCAATTCCTATACTCAACGCCCGGACCGATGAAGGCCAGCATGCCGTACGCCTTCTTGACCACCTTGTCCACCTGAGTTGCCACCTTCAGGGAACTGTGGATCTGCACGCCTAGATCCCTCTGTATGCTAATGTTTCTGAGGGCTCTACCATTTACTGTATAATTTCCTTCTGCAATAGACCTTCCAAATCGTATCACCTCACATTTGTCGGGGTTAAATTCCATCTGCCATCTTTCGGTCCCAGGTCTCCAGCCGATTTATATCCTGCTGTATCCTCTGACAATCCTCCTCACTATCTGCTACTGCTACTCCCCCCAATTTTTGTATCATCTGCAAATTTACTAATCAGACTATGTTCATTTCCCTCCAAATCATTTATATATGTATATTACAAACAGAGGACCCAGCACTGATCCTTGTGGAACACTGCTTGTCACAGATCTCCAGTTAGAAAAATATCCTTCCATTGCTACTCTCTGCTTTCTGTGCCCAAGCCAGTTTTGTATCCATCTTACCAGCTCACCTTGGATCCCATATGACTTCACCTTCTGTATCAGCCTGCCATGAGGAACCTTATCGAAGGCTTTACTAAAGTCCATGTATACAACATCCACTGGACCTGCCCTGGTCAATTTTTCTTGTCACTTCCTCAAAGAACTCAATCACGTTTATGAAACACGACCTCCACTTCACAAAACCATGCTGCCCATCGCTAATAAGCCTATTCTCTTCCAGATGTGAGAACAATCTTCTCCAATAATTTATTCTCTCTAAGGACTGCCATATGCAGCCTTCCCCTTGTTTTTGTGACTCATCTTTCATTCCCTCCCCCTGTAGTATAAATATCTCCCACTTTCGATGCCTTTTAGCTTTGACAAAGGCTCATCTGGACTCGAAACGTCAGCTCTTTTCTCTCCTTACAGATGCTGAGATTTTCCAGCATTTTCTCTTTTGGTTTCAGATTCCAGCATCCGCAGTAATTTGCTTTTCTCCAATAATTTCCCCATCATTGATGTAAGGCTCACAGGCCTGTAATGTCCCGGATTGCCCTTCTTAAAGAGAGGAACAATGTTAGCTACTCTCCAATCCTCTGGTACCGCGCCCGTAACTAAAGAGGATACAAAGATTTTGGCCAAGGCCTCAGCAACTTCTTCCCTCGCCTCTCTCAGTATTCTGGGATAGACCCCATCTGGCCCTGGGGACTTGTCCACCTTAAATGTTTTTCAAAGCCTCCAATACCTCCTACTTGTGACACTAATAAAAAAATTTTTAAAAGGTGCCCAGACTTGCTGTCACTCATTTCCAGTCCAGAACATTTATTAAAAAAAAACCTTAAAAAGTTACCAATGTAAAAGCTTTAATAATGAGTTGCACAAGTTATAAACGGATTACCTCATTAACTGGTTGTACTTTGCCAGCCTTTCCGATCTGCAAGGAGCCCCAGTCTTGATCTGAGAACACATTAAATATTCACAATATTTCAGTCCCATTTCTGTGGGTTCCAATACACCGTCCGCTCTACAAATGGCAAAAAAAAAACCCCCAAAGCAATCTTTGACTTTAAAAAGCTTGGCATGTGCGTCAATTGATCTACAATTTGGTGAAGAAGTGGAAATGGCCGAGAGCCTCACGTTTTTAGGTGTCCAGATCACCAACAACCTGTCCTGGCCCCTCCACACTAATGCTAAAGATAAGAAAGCCCACCAATGCCTCTACTTTCTCAGGAGGGGGAAATTTGGCATGTCCGCTACGATCTCATCCATTTTTACAGATGCAACATAGAAAGCATTCTTTCTGTATATGGTATGGCTCCTGCTTTGATCAAGACCACAAAACAAACTTCAAAGGGTTGCGAATGTAGCCCAGTCCACCATCTACTGATTCTGTCTATATTTCCCGCTGCCTCAGATAAGCAGCCAGCATAATCAAGGACCCCACGCAACCCGCACATTCTCTCTTCCACCTCCTTCCGTCAGGAAAAAGATACAAAAGTTTGAGGTCACGTATCAACCGACTCAAGAACAGCTTCTTCCCTGCTGCCATCAGACTTTTGAATGGACTTACCTCGCATTAAGTTGATCTTTCTCTACACCCTAGCTATGACTGTAACACTACATTCTGCACCTTCTCCCCATGTAATCTATGAACGGTATGCTTTGTCTGTCTAGCGTGCAAGAAACAATACTTTTCACCGTATCCCAACACATGTGACAATTAACTCAATAGATTTAATTGATAATCGCACCAAATGGTGATGAACAATGTGTCAGACATCCATTAGATCCAGGAACTGCCCTGAATGAAGGCAGTGTTGCTTTTAGTGTCAGTTATTACTGTGCACATCCTGGTTCCCCCATTCTTACCTGTCCAGTGCAAAGTCCAACAACCAGATCAGCAATGAAAGTGTCTTCAGTCTCACCAGAACGATGGCTCACCATTACACCCCATCCATTCGACTGGGCCATCTTGCATCTGTTGGGAAACATTAAAAGATTGAATACAGCCAATAGAATAATATTGATGCACATGGATTCCACTTCAATCGTTTACTCTGACGTTTACTGTCCAGAAGTTGGGGGAGTGGAAAGGGACAAAGTTGTCAGTTGGTCATTGCGTTGGTTTAGCTATGAGGAGAGGTTGGAGAAACTTGGTTTGTTCTCAGTGGAACGACAGAGGTTGAGGGGCAACCTAATAGAAGTCTACAAGATTATGAGGGGCATGGACAGAGTGGATAGTCAGAAGCTTTTTCCCAGCATGTAAAAGTCAATTACTAGGGGGGCATAGGTTTAAGGTGCGAGGGGCAAGATTTAAAAAAGTACAAGGCAAGTTTTTGTTTAAAACAGAGGGTGGTGGGTGCCTGGAACTCGCTGCCGGGGGAGGTATTGGAAGCGGATACGATAGTGAGTTTTAAGGGGCATCTGGGCAAATACATGAATAGGATGGGAATAGAGGGATATGGTCCCCAGAAGGGTGGGAGGTTTTAGTTCACACAGGCAGCATGGTTGGTGCAGGCTTGGAGGGCCAAAGGGCCTGTTCCTGGACTGTAATTTTCTTTGTTCTGGCTTAACCACCCCACATTTAAATCTCACCAGACAAGTTAAGTTAAACAATGCTAAGTTGGTGGGCAGATGCCAGAGTTAAAACACACAGCTATCAGATTCATAAAATTCCAAACGATGCAGGTCCTTCAAAACAGTGGACAGATTACAAAAGGAGTGGGCAGGAGTGGCACAGTGGATAGCACTGCTGCCTCACAGTGCCAGGGACCCGGGTTCAATTCCAGCCTTGGGTCACTGTCTGTGTGGAGTTGGCACATTCTCCCCGTGTCTGCGTGGGTTTCCTCCGGGTGCTCCAGTTCCCCCTCTCAGTCCAACGATGAGCGGGTTAGGTGGATTGGCCATGTTAAATTGACCCTAGTGTCAGGTGGGGTTAGCAGGGTAAGCGTGTGAGGTTACAGGAATAGGGCCTGGGTTGGATCGTGGTCGGTGCAGACTCGATGGGCTGAATGGCCTCCTTCTGCACTGTAGGGATTGTTTGATACTAATTCTTTTGTCCTCTTCCTTGGTATTGACTCACATTGCAGCAATATTCCATTTACTTTCCATCCGGGATTACCAGTGACAGCTAGGCATTCCCCCACTCGCGTACAAGACATCGAGATCACTCCTACGGTGTACCTACGAATGTTCAATTAATTCCCCACAAATCAACCATTTGTGCTCGGCACATTTTAATACTACCACCAGGTGGCACCTGTAACCACTTGGCCATCAGCAAATGCTTGTACAGCGACAAGTACATACCAGAAAACTGATCCTAATGTGACCAACATATGCCAGCTGCATCCACCAGCGCTATAGTGTCGTCCGAACTCATTTAAATAGTGCTGCAAGTTTTGGAGCAGGCAGGAGTTCCGACAGTCTATTTAATGCTCTCAACATCCGATAGGTCTGGCTCATGCCTGGAGTTTATTTCTAGCCTTGGGTTGCAATAGATATGCAAGTCGAACCAGACAGTGCATAGCTTGAATTGCATTGTACCCAGAGATACTGTACATGGCAAGCAACTGAAGTGGAACAGGAGTTAGCTAGCTCGTGTTCAAATAATTAGGTTGCTTCGAACCAACGGCGGCTCAAATTTTATGCTTTAGTTCAGTAAAAAAAAAAGATCACTGACAAACTCTAGCTTGGTCAGTAGCTGGTCACTAACATTGTCTTTTCAAACCACTTTAGATCAACGCTCGGAGGACGGATTGCCAATATCTGGGGAGTTCCTGTTGATGGAACTATTTGCCCGGAGAAGTATCACAATTAAAAAGTTAAATAGGAATGGCATTCATCCGGGCTGATAAAGCAAGTCTGTCAGGTTTGAAAAAATGTCACGACCTTGAACTACCGTACAGTTTACATCAAACACACCAAGTCGGCCTGTGGGTTCAAGCCGCACTGCAAATCTCATGCATGTTTAACTAGGAGAAAGGAACAATTACTGGAATGAAGATTAAAAAGGTGATAAACAAAAAAAGAGAGAAAATTATACAAGCACCAAGCAAGCCTGTCAGCGCACGGAAAGAAAAGCAGGCACATGAAAAGTTTCACAACAGGGCAGGGCTTGGGTGAGATGCCTTTTTGGAGAGTTGGTACAGACTCAATGGGCCTAACAGCCTCCTTCTGCACTGCAGGGATTCTATGGTTCTATACCTGCTGTTACAACAGCCTGTCTAATGACAGCTTCTATCCATGACCTTGGAGGTCTTGTGGTTCTGTGGGTGGCACCCCTGCCTCAGAGGCAGAAGTTCCAGGTTCACGGTCATGTTCCACTCTAGGACTTGGATGGCCAAGGAAAATGCGTTTACAATTCGGCCAAACGGACAGAGTACCAACTTGTAAATCCTTCCGACTGACGTACGCCAACGTTAAGCAGCCAGAGCAGCAGGGATTCCCAATCAGCCACGTAATAGAAAAAGAACTGGAGCCTCTACCACTACCCATAGCTCCAGACTACAATGTGCTCTGGCACCACGGCAACCTTGGATGGCCAGTTGGCGGATGTGGATCGGATGGGTACCAACATCACGGGGGGTTTATCCCCGTTCTGGCTGGATCTGGGACCCTCCCCATGGTGGAGTGGGTAGTACTGTGGGTCAGACCAGACTTGGTGTAGAGAACTGAAAGAGGATCATCCAAGACCTTAACTTACCTCCCCCACCCCCTCCAAATAAAAACACCCCCTGCCATCAGTACTTTATGAAATGAGGGCAGGCTCCTACAAAACTTTGCGAGAGTAAAAAGAATCCAGCAACTGACTAAACAGAAAGTTCAATGGGTTCAGTAGTTTTGTTCTAGTAAGGAACATTTGTAGTTTAAATTCACAGAACCTCAAAATGATCTTATTCTCCACATTTGACTATTCCAATGCGCTCCTGATTAGCCTTCCATTCTCCACACTTTGAGCCCCATATCTTATCCCACACACCTGCCCTGCTCACTCGTGACTCCTGTCCTTGCTGTCTCTAGGCCGGCCACCCCCTCCAATTCATGTTTGAATCTCCTCATGACACCGCCTCGGCCTCATCAGCTCCCCAAGCCCTACAACTCCTTCAGAATTCCCCATCGCTCGGAGTCTGGTCTCCATGCACTTACCCCTGCTGCACTCCAATATTGGTAGTCATGCCTTCTGTCATTTGGGATTCACACTCCGGAATTCTGTGCGTGGATCTGAGGCTTTCCAACTCCATGCACAAAATCCCCGATCGGAGTCAATGTTTGGTCACCTTCCTTTCCTCTGGCTCGGAATGCAATTTTGTCCGATGATGTTTTTGAAGCACTTTTTTTTTGTATGGCTACATTAAACGGTGCTGCCGTTCTATAAATACACGAAAAATAACTCACGCTTCAATGGACTCGGAGACGGTGCCAATCTGGTTCACTTTGAGCAGCAGGCAGTTGCAGGCTTTCTCTCCGATTGCTTTCTTAATGCGAGTTGGGTTGGTCACAAGCAAGTCATCCCCAACCACTTGGATCTTCGCTTGACCTGTGAACTGCGTCCAGGCTGCCCAATCATCTTGGTCAAAAGGATCCTCAATGGAGACAACTGGAAAGCAGAGATAATCGTTTTGAATCTCTTCACATATTTCAAGAATAATAATATTGCAAAAGACCAAGAACCACTTATCTCCAGAAGAAAAAGATCATTTAACCCAACACCCTGCAGGATTAATTGATTGGGATTTTATCACCCTCCCCAACAACGGTTCATCTATTACTTCAAGAGGAAAACTAACTTAATTCCACAACTTCTCCATGAGAAAGATGAAGAAAATCAAGATGTACTTTGTAAACGCTTTATCCTTTAATCCTGCTTCCCAACAGGTTTAGACCTGATTGAAAAATGCAAGTCTCCTGAAATCAACCTCTTGAAATCTATTTCATAGTCCGTTATATTATGGGAGAAGTTCTACTCTGCTCCTGTCACCTCTACCACCCAATTCCTCCCAAATCTCACTTCGCATCAGAACGCTACACTTGCATCCTCCAACATTCATCAAAGACTTCCACCTCAAGTGCACCTGATGCTACTTCGAACACTTGGGCCAAATCTCCAGTATAATTAGGTTCAGCCACCAAAGCCTGTGTGTCTTCTTGCTTCTCCTTCCTCTTCACCACATTTAAGCCTGGGAATATTTTGTCTCCCAACCCGATGACGATTGTTGAGGAACTGGGCACAATCAGCTCGGTTACTCCGTCTCAGACTTCTCCAGTTTGGTTTTCCTCAAGTCGACTATCTTCCCTTCACCAAGGCTGTGATAATTCAGTTATGCGCTGGTCAAGCCGAATTATTAGAACAGTGGACACGATTATCTTGGCACAATGGTTAGCATTGCTTCCTCACAGCGCCAGGGACCCGGGTTCAATTCCAGCCTTGGGTCATTGTCTGCACCTTCTCCTCGTGTCTGCGTGGGTTTCCTCCGGGTGCTCCGGTTTCCTCCCACAGTCCCAAAGACGTGCTGGTTAGGTGCATTGGCCATGCTAAATTCTCCCAGTGTACCCGAACAGGTGCCGGAGTGTGGCAACTAGGGGATTTTCACAGTAATTTCATTGTAGTGTTAATGTAAGCCGACATGTGACACTAAGTAGTAAAGTTAAAAACTTTAAACCTTTAAAGAATTGGCTACTCTGCATTTTTTTTGTAAGATCAGATGATTTTGTGTCCCCCACGTTTGATGACAAAACCACAAACATCATCAAAGGCGGCGGCACGCACATTTCCAATCTTTGTGAAGGTCTTTCCCCCTCCTCGGTCAACCATCCTCTCATTCCATTTGACACGATGATGATCTTTGAATTCATGTGTGGCTCACCAGGCCAAAAGTTGGACTATAGGATGTTAGAATTATAGGATGGGGTGACATGGTGGCACAATGGTTAGATTGCTGCCTCACAGCGCCACGGACTCGGGTTCAATTTCAGCCTCGGGTCAAGTCTGCACGTTCTCCCCGTGTCTGTGTGGGTTTCCTCCCACAGTCCAAAGATGTGCAGGTTAGGGGTATTGGCCATGATAAATTCTCCTTAGTATCTAAAGATGTGTAAATTAGGGGGATTAGTGGGGTATACATGGTGTTTCGGGGATAGGGCCTGGGTGGGATTCTCGGTTGGAGAGTCGGTACAGACTCGATGGGCTGAATGGCCTCCTTTTGCACTCTAGGGATTCTAGAACACCTCCCTAACAGCACTGTGACTTATTTATTCACATGTGCACTTTGATCTCATTGGTTATATATGGGATCTGAACATGTCCCACACCAATAAGCCGCACTCTATTCCTCACATAATCGATGCATAACTTCACTTCATCTGTCCAACAGGTTGTCATGGGACCACACAAAACCTTAACATGATTTTATATTTGAAAAATCACAGGTTTTAGCTTTGTTCCACCAATCATGAATCTTGGGTTCTGGTCTCCTGTGATTTTCACTAGAACCGTTTCTGAACCTTCTCTCTCCAGTTTGACTGCTATGAACTTCATGGGCACTTCATCCATGTTGTAGCTGGGACATAATGGGTACTTGTGTTCGTGCTGCCGTGTGACGGTGAATCACTAAATACTGGTAATTTTGTTAGAGGCCTTTTGATAGTCTGAGCGACCTTGGTCTTCTGCTGCTGCACGAAGCATCTTTGTGCCATGAAGTGACTACACCAACTAGCTCAAACAGAAGCGGACAATGCTGGAAAAACTCAACAAGTCTGACAGCATCTGTGGAGAGAGAATAGAGCCAAAGTTTCAAGTCTGGGTGACCCTTCGTCAGAGCACCGACTAGCTGTTGCTCAGAAATCTTTGCTGCCCTCTAGGTTTGGTCAAATATGTACATACGCATTGCCCCTCTGGTGATGACATCGCTTTTCTGACAATTCTCGAGCACTCATTCTGATACGAGCTTCTCAAGATTGGGCCAATGGCTGGTCCTTGTCCTCATGGCACATTGTATCTTGGACGCCATCTTCAGACAGATTCCCCCTTCCACTCCCACACCATATTTTCCATAACAAATGCCCTCGTAGCGGCACAATCTTCTGTCGTGTCAGCAAATGCTACAACATGTGGCTGGAAACCAGATTTGTACTTCATTCTTTTTGCCGGAGGGTCCCCCTTTCTGTTCATCATTTATCCCACTTGGTCTGCTGTGTGGGCGTATCTAAAACTCCCACACCCTTGGCAATGTGGCCCATGTCTCCTGCTTGATCCCACTTATAAAAAAGGAGAGTAAAACACAAACTTCTGAGGTTCAGAAATGGAGGCCCACTCCCAACGCTGGTACAGCATTTCTTGGCAGGAAAGGTTGAGGTTGCCTTTATATATCGAGTACAGGCTCAAACTTGAATTCTGGCTCTGATAAAATGAAGTCATCACGTAGTCTGCAATCAACGGTAAGATTAGTGCCACCCCTCCATTGATGTAGTACTTTCAAATCAGTAAGTAAGCAATCAACGAGAAACCCAACCCCTACCACCCTCCCATCCCGCGCTCCCAATGGGCAGATTGCTTGGTGATAGGTAACCTACAAAAAGGATACATTAGTCTTTTGATTTGATTTGTTATATGTATTAGTATACAGTGAAAAGCATTGTTTCTTGCACGCCCTACAGACAAAGCATACTGTACATAGAGAAGGAAAGGAGAGAGTGCAGAATGTAGTGTTACAGTCATAGGTAGGGCGTAGAGAAAGATCAACTTAATGCGAGGTAGGTTTGTTCAAAAGTCTGATGGCAGAAGGGAAGAAGCTGGAAGAGAATATGTCTGGGGTGCGTGGGGTCCTTAATTATGTTGGCTGCTTCCCAAGGCAGCGGGAAGTGTAGACAGAGTCAATGGATGGGAGGCTGATTTGAGTGATGGACTGGGCTTCTTTCACGACCCTTTGTAGTTTCTTGCGGTCTTGGGCAGAGCAGGAGCCATACCAAGCTGTGATACAACCAGAAAGAATGCTTTCTATGGTGCATCTGTAAAAGTTAGAGAGAGTTGTAGTGGACATGCCAAATTTCCTTAGCCTTCTGAGAAAGTAGAGGCATTGGTGGGCTTTTGTAACTATAATGTCAGCATGGGGTGGGGGGTGGGGGGGGGGGCCGACAAGGACAGGTTGTTGTGATTTGGGCACTTAAACTTGAAGCTCTCGACCATTTTTGTTTTGTTCCCACTGATGTAGACAGGGGCATGTCCTCCATTACGCTTCCTGAAGTCGATGATAATCTCCTTCGTTTTGTTGACATTTGAGGGAGAGACTATTGTCGCCGTACCAGTTCACCAGATTCTCTATCTCATTCCTGTAATCTGTCTCGTCATTGTTTGAGATCCGACCCACTACGGTGGTTAAGCAATAAAACTGTCACACCAACTCTGAAAGGATTACATAAGCAGATTTCTTCACTGTAACGCTAACTATGAAGCAACCGACCTATAGGACTGTTGAGGAACGCCATGATTAGTAAATTAAAGGTTTAATCAATTGTTGGATTTAGCAATAGTCCAATGGGTTAAGCAGTGACACAAAGCCACCAATCTTCAGTTAATCTTAACCACAGAATGCTAGATTTGCCCTCAGGCTGAAGGTTAAGTCATGTCAGCATGTAGATTCAATTCAGGAGATACAGCAATCATAGGAATAAAAGCTGCCGGGTCTTACCAGGATAATTTTGCGTGAAACTCATGTAAAGGTCAATCAGCTTGTCGTGATTGACGTAGCGGCTGGGGTTAGGTGGGGATTTGAAATCCAAGTCATATTTCCCATCACGATAGAATTCTGAGGCGGCGATATCCATGCCGATTACAACCTTGTCAGAATAGCCGGCTTTCTCAATCGCGGTCTTCAACAATTCCAAAGCTGCAAGGAAAAAAACCAGTCAAAATCTGAGCAGCCCCAGTCTTTGCTTCCATAGATTTTAATGACTTAGATTTTGTTCAGGCTCTGGAGAGAGTGCGGAGGAGGTTCACAAGAATGCTGCCAGGGCTGGAAATGTGTAGCTGTGAGGAGATTGGATAGATTGGGGTTTATTTTCCTTGGAATGAAGAAGGCGGAGGGGGTGACTTGATTGAGGTGTACAAAATTATGAGGGGAAGATATAGAGTGGACAGGATAAAATTGTTTCCCTCGGCGGAGAATTCTAGAACCAAAGGACATAGATACAAGATAAGTGGTAGTAGGTGTAGAGGGGACATGAGGAAGGACTATTTTTTTTTTTACTTAGAGGGTGATGGGTGTCTGGAAATCGCTGCCCGAGTTGTGGTGTTGGAGGCAGAGACACTAAAAAGTACTTGGATCTGTACCTTAAGTGCTGTAAACTACAGGGATATGGGTTGGGTGCAGGAAGGTGGGATTAGAAAGGGTACCTGGGTGACCTTGGAATGGGATGGACAAGATGGGCCAAATGGCCTCCTTCTATGCTGTAACTTCTCTATGGCTTCTAAGTGAGGGAAGAAAAGGTCACTTTGAAGGAGCTTAACACTAATTGCTAACTGGTGACCCATTCTGGAACCTGCATTTCAACTGAAGGTCATTCAATAAAGATTTCAGTTTGGGATGTTCGCTGGTGGCACGGTGGTTGGCACTGCTGCCTCAGCGCCAGGGACCCGGGTTCAATTCTGGTCTTGGGTGACTGTCTGTGTGGAGTTTGCACATTCTCCACGTGTCTGCGTGGGTTTCCTCCTCTGATTTCCTCTCTCTCCAAAGATGTGCGGGTTTGGTTGATTGACCGTGCTAAATTGCCCCTCAGTGTCCCAAGATGTGTAGTTTAGGGGGATTAGCAGGGTAAATATATGGATTTATGAGGATAGGGTCTGGGTGGGATTGTGGTTGATGCAGACTCGATGGGCTGAATGGCCTCTTTCTGCACTGCAGGATTCTACGATTCTATGATATGCGTTAGCGATGTTGTCCCATTGTCCAAGCCAAAAAATGACCAGCACTCCCTATGTTTGAAGAATGTCCATATGCCTCATGCACATGAAACTGCACAATAGCAAGAACTAAACACTGTAAATGGGGTGAGAAAATCTGTTTTCCAATGTACTGGCCTCCAGTTCCCTTTGAGATTAAAGTAAATGCTATGCAATAGGCTTCTAAACAGCCGAGTAATCATGATCACCACAAACCCAGTCTTGAGAATGCTACTCACATCTGATCTGACCTCGCTGGGTAAATACTCAAGAATATTTCCTTTTCTTTTCATGAATATGGCAGTGGTATTGGAGTACCCAACACAATGGTGTGAATTCAACCCTCATGGAAGTTCCCCATTTCAATGCCCCACCAAAGTGAACAAAACGCTAGTCAGCTACTCTCGAGCACCAGTTGTCCCATTGCGCCATGCCCTAACGCAAGCCTCAATGGAAAGTACCAGCAGGCTTTCCAACTGTGCTGGACAATACAACCGATCTGATCCTGTCTTCAGCCAACGTTCACCTGGGTATTTTCAGTAGAGAGTTCCTGTACCTCAAGGTGGGAACAATGACCGATTTCCCCTTCTCCAATTGAGGGGGCGTTGCTGCCAATTACACCCTCCCTGCACTCTCCTGCCTGGAGGGCAGATATATCAACCAAGAGCAGCAATTGTACCTGGGATCCCTCTGGGCTTTAGGGACAGACCCTTGAGCCATTGGGGCACCTTGCTGTTCATTATACAATGCTATTTAATACAGTCAAGAGTCCAGTTTAGCGGTGACATTTATTTTTTTCTTGCTTTAAAGTTTTTATGGTGTCACAAATATGCTTACATTAACACGGCAATGAAGTTACTGTGAAAATCCCCTAGTCGTCACACTCTGGTGCCTGTTTGGATACACGGAGGGAGAATTTAGTATGGCTAATGCGCCTAACCAGCACAGCTTTCGGACTGTGGGAGGAAACCGGAGCACCGCGGGGCGGCACGGTAGCACAGTGGTTAGCACTGCTGCTTCACAGCTCCAGGGTCCCGGGTTCGATTCCCGGCTCGGGTCACTGTCTGTGTGGAGTTTGCACATTCTCCTCGTGTCTGCGTGGGTTTCCTCCGGGTGCTCCGGTTTCCTCCCAAAGATGTGCGAGTTAGGTTGATTGGCCATGCTAAAATTGCCCTTAGTGTCCTGGGATGCGTAGATTAGAGGGATTAGTGGGTAAAATATGTAGGGATATGGGGATAGGGCCTGGGTGGGATTGTGGTCGGTGCAGACTCGATGGGCCAAATGGCCTCTTTCTGTACTGTAGGGTTTCTATGATTTCTATGATTTCACCCGGGGGAAACCCACGCACATACAGGGAGAACGTGCAGACTCTGCATAGACAGTGACCCAAGCCAGGAATCGAATGTGGGTCCCTGGTGCTGAGAGACAGCAGGGCTAACGATTGTGCCACCGTGATAAGACCACGACTGGTCAGGTTGCATTTCAAGTTCTACATTTCCATCTAACATTCCCCCCCTTAACCTTTGATTCCCTTTGTGGGATATGAGGATAGGGCCTGGGTGGGATTGTTGTCGGTGCAGACTCAATGGGCCGAATGGCCTCTGTCTGCAATGTAGGGTTTCTATGATTCATTAGCCTGGAGTCCTATTCAACTCCAAACCTTAACTACTTCTCTCTTCACCAAGGCTGCCAGACCTGCTGAGTACTTCCAGCATCAAAACATTGCATGTCGACTGGCTTTATAAAGGATGAAGATAGAGCAGTTTTCATAGTCCAGCTCTTGGATATGGCCATAAAGGCTTTGGGCCTAGTTTGAGGAAACTGAACAGAATCAGGGAAAACATTTGCTTTGGTTTTTCTTCCCCGAATCTTTATTAGGACATTTTTAGGGATTTCTTAATGAATTGGCTCAAATGCTAGTCAAGGATTGATTTAAAAAATGTTACCAGGATGTGGATGACACTGGCAAGACATGTATTCTATCGAATTCCTACCGTGCAGAAGGAGGCCATTCAGCCCATCTAGTTTGCACTGATTCTCCAACAGATCATCTTACCCCAGGCCCACCCCCTGTCCTATCCCCATAACCCCAAACATTCATCCGACTCATCCCCCTAACCTACACATCTTGGGACACGGAGGGCAATTTAGCACGGCCAATCCACCTAACCTGAACATCTTTGGACTGTGGGAGGAAACTGGAGCACCCGGAGGAAACCCACGCAGACACGGGAAGAATGTGCAAACCCCACACAGACAGTGACCCGAGGCTGGAATTGAACCCGGGTCCCTGGCGCTGTGAGGCAGCAGTGCTAACCACCGTGCCACTGATCCGCCCAAAATTGCTTAATTAGTTTTTCCAGAGATGGTGGCTTTGAACCACTGTAGCACACTGTATTGCACAACAGAGGGCTGCTACTAACGGCAGGTCGTCTTAAACTCCAGGATGTTACTCAAGCATTAGGAACTAAAATGCTGCAATAACTTTCAAACGTATACAGTCACAGGGTGGATGTGGAGATGTTTCCACTTGTCAGGGAATCTAGAACTAAGGGTCACTTGGGGGGGGTTTGATGTCACAATTAGACCTACTTGAATGGCAGAGGAGGCTCGAGTGGCTGAGTGGCCTACTCCTGTTCCCGATTTGTAGGTTCGTACTTTATACAACCATGCGTTCTGCAAGAAACCTTTCCAATAGCCAGTTATTGAAAGAAAGCTGTGGAGTTTATTCGTGTTGGAGAAAAGAGCTTTAATCTGGCCTCTAAGGCCTTCCCTTCCATAATTTTATGACCCCTCAGCAATAATTATATATTTTCCAACTTATGAGATAAAAGGCTATTACATTTTGCTAACTCATTAAAATGATTGTTCCCTTCTAAAGTTAAAACTAAAGTCAACTAGCAACATGGAACTTGATTGTATTGATTGAGCTAAAGATTATTAATCCAAGACTATTTATTGGTCCATTGGTTTAAATCCAATGGCTTGGAGTAATGATCTGACGATCAGTGTTCAATTCTACCACAGAAACTTTTTTCCCCCCAAAGGTAGGGGAGTCTAAAACTAGTGGGCATAGGTTTAAGGTAAGAGGGGAGAGATACTAAAGGGTCCAAAGGTGCAATTTTTTTCCACACACAGAGGGTGGTGAGTGTCTGGAACAAGCTGCCGGAGGTAGTAGTAGAGGCGAGTACAATGTTGTCTTTTAAAAAGCATTTAGACAGTTACACGAGTAAGATGGGTATAGAGGGATACGGTGGCACAGCGGTTAGCACTGCTGCCTCACAACTCCAGGGACCCGGGTTCAATTCCCAGCTTGGATCACTGTCTGTGCGGAGTTTGCACATTCTCCCAGTATCTGCGTGGGTTTCTTCCGGTGCTCCGGTTTCCTCCCACAATCCAAAAGGCCGGTTAAGTGCATTAGCCGTGCTAAATTCTCCCTCAGTGTACCCGAACAGGTGCCAGAGTGTGGCGACTGAGGGATTTTCACAGTAACTTCATTGCAGTGTTAATGTAAGTTGACTTGTGACACCAATATAGAAAGCAAAAAAAAAAGGGCAATTGGGACTAGCTTAGTCATTTAAAAAAAAGGATGGCATGGACAAGTTGGGCCGAAGGGCCTGTTTCCATGCTGTAAACCTCTATGACTCTAAACTGGGGAATTGAAATTCAGTTAATTAAATAAATCTACTCTTTAAAAAGCTCACATCAATATTGACAATTGGGAAGCTATTGGATTGTTGCTGGAACACAATTCGGGAAAGAAATCTCCTGCCCTTACCTAGTCTGGCCTATATGCAATTCCAGACCCGTTGCAAAGTGGTTGACCTAGCAGCCTCAAGCAAGCTAGTAAACCACTCTACTCAAGGCTATGGATCACCCTCACTTTCTCAAGGGCAAGTAGCGAATGTTGGCCTTGTCAGCAATGCCCATGTCCAGTGAATGGATTAACAATGAAGACTGCTAATTTTCAAAACTGAGCAAGCATTTTAGATTGGATTGGTTTAATCTGATCCAACATGGTTATAGCATCAATTTTTTTTTAAAAAAAGGTCTACTGTAATATGCAGTTAATATAATTTGTACTGCATTTTAATGTTCAGTTAATAAAGAGTCATCATTGTTGGTCAAAAGCTTATCGTGTGTCATCTAGATGGTCAATCCTTGCTTCCAAGGTTCTATAGACAGCATCTTTCAAACCCATGACCATCGAGACAGAAAACCTGCAAGTACCCCGCGAACCACTCACCATCCTGACTTGGAATTGCATCACTGGCCCTTCACTGTCACTGGGTCAAAATCCTGGAACTCCCTCCCTAACAGCACTGTGGGTGTACCTACATCACAGGGACAGCAGCAGTTCAAGGCGGCAGCTCACCACACCACCTTCTCAAGGGCAATAGATGTTGGCCGAGCCAACAATCTTCTCAACTCTTTGTGGGACGTTGGCGTGTGTAAACTGTGCCATATTTGTCTACGTAACAGTGACTAGACTCCAGGAAATACACAGTTGGCTTGGAACAGCAAGGTATGCTATAAAAGAAGAGGGGTTTTATTCCTGTCTAATGCTCCTATAGGAGACATAACAGAATCCATTAAAGTGTCAGCCTACTTTTAGTATAAAACACAAAACACTGCGGGTGCTGGAATCCGAAACAAAAACAGAAAAAAAAGCTAGAAAATCTCAGCAGGTCTGACAGCATCTGCGGAGAGAGAATGGAGCCAACTTTGAGTCTAGATGACCCTTTGTCAGAGCTCATTTTTCTGACCCCTCGTCAGAGCCTATTTTTAATAACGCTTTGAAGTTCTCATATTGCCTGCCCTACGTTCTACATTTACGTATCCATACTGGAAGGACATGAAGCCGATATGGTCAGATATTTCCATACTGGGAAACTCACCAGGGAGGGGGGGGGGGGCTGCTAGGGCTGCCTTAGGTACATCTCACCTCGAGAATGTGGTGCAGAATGTTGGCAGCTACAAACCTTTAACCGCATGGCTGCTTCAAATAAAACACAAAACATGCAGTTTAATTACTGAGCTTTGGATGGCAATTTCAGGCAAAATGCAGCCTGTGCAGTCTGTCCCAGATAATCAATAGGAAGGAGGTTTTTTTAAGCACATCAGCAAGCCCAACTAAAGCAGGGTATTGGCTGCTACCTGGAACATATCTTGTATTCCACACAGCAGCGAGTTATGATTATTTGACAGCTGCTTTTTCAGTCTTGCAGATTCAGCACTCACGGTGAGCAACTGGGTTAACAGTTCAACATTCTTGAATCACGCCAAATTTACAGCGTTACGCTCAGCCGGGTTTGGTCTAAGGACTCGCACTTCAGCAGCAATATGTAAAGGGCACTGCAGCGTACACACAGTCTGAAGATCTTGTTTTTAAATTTAAAAAAATGACTAAAATCCAATGGAACCAAAGCCTTCCAACATCAAACCCAAGACAAGTCCGGTAGGATTTTAAACACAACAGGCTAAAATCGCAGACTTAGCACAGTGACAGCAAATAAATTGGCCAGCATGGTGGCACAGTGGTTAGGGCAGCACGTTGGCAAGCACTGCTGCCTCACAGCGCCAGGGATCTGGGTTCGATTCCGGCCTTGGGTCACTGTGTGTGTGGAGTTTGCACATTCTCCTCATGTCTGCGTGGGTTTCCTCCGGGTGCTCCGGTTTCCTCCCACAGTCCAAAGATGTGCAGGTTAGGTGGATTGGTCATGCTAAATTGCCACTTAAGAGTCAGGGGGACTAGCAGGATAGATATGTGGGGTTACGGGGATAGGGGCTGGGTGGAATTGTGGTTGGTACAGATGGGCCGAATCCTTCTTTGGGATTCTATGAAAAGTCTACTTTCTCGGGGATAGGGGATTTACACGGTGACTTCATTGCAGTGTTACTGTAAGCCTACTTGTGACACTAATAAATACATTTAAAAAAATAATGAGGTGTGTGTTCATTCCCTAATCCAAAGACTAGGGAATGGAATCGAGATCAGCACTTAGTGGAATATGCACCAAGTGTGCGATGTATCACACTGTTTTTCTGCAATAAACATCCAGCTCACTCGGCCAGTTGGACCTTGCTGCATCCCAACTGGCCACTGTATTTCCCCACATCGCAACAATGACCCCCTTTTAAAGTGCTTCATTGACTCCAAGTACATAGGCTCCCGACACTTCATCTACAGCTCAGCCACAATCTATACGCCATTGTCATCAGAGTTTATGCCCAGATCCTCAACTCCAATAAGGAAAAGTTCTATTCTGACCTTAATGAGTCATCACTGCCATCCCAAAAGAAGAAAAGATAATTCTCCTGGGAGACTTTAATGACAGGGGCGTCACGGTGGCAGTGGTTGGCACTGTTGCCTCACAACCCCAGGGACCCAGATTTAATTCCAGCTTTCAGTGAACATCTGTGTGGAGTTTGCAAATTCTCCCTGTGTCTGCGTGGGTTTCCTCCAGGTGCTCCGGTTTCCTCCCACAGCTCAAGGATGTGCGGATTAGGTTGTTTGGCCATGCTAAATTGTCCCTTAGTGTCAGGAGGACTAGAAGGGTAAATACAAGAGGTTATGGGGAAAGGGCCAGGATAGGATTGTGGTCAGTGCAGACTCAATGGGCCAAATGACCTCCTTCTGCACTGTAGGGATTCTACATGCTGGGGTCACGAAAGGTGCTATATAAAATAAAGCTTTTCTTTATTCAAGCCAGTTGCTCACAGAACCCAGTCTTCGAGTATACTGGTTAAAAAATCAGTCCAGTCACACATGATAGTGATTTTAACTGTTCAATAATAAATTAGTTAAAAAAAAACTGGACTCAAGTGTAGTTCCAACAACACATGAAGCTCAACACCAACCAGGACAAAGCAGCCCGCTTGATTGGCACCACATCCACAAACATTCACTCCCTCCACCACCGACGCTCAGTAGCAGCAGTGTGTACTATCTACAAGACACACTGCAGTAATTCACCAAAGATCCTTGGGCAGCACCTTCCAAACTCAACACCACTCCCATCTAGAACGACAAGGGCAGCAGACACATGGGAACCCCACCACCTGCAAGTTCCCCTCCAAGCCACTTACCATCCTGACTTGGAAATATATCGCCGTTCCTTCACTGGGTCAAAATCCTGGAATTCCCTCCCTAACGGCACTGTGGATCAACCCGCAGCACATGGACTGCAGCGATTCAAGAAGGCAGCTCACCACCACCTTCTCAAGGGCAACTAGGGATGGGCAATAAATGCTGGCCAGCCAGCGACGCCCATGTCCCACGAATGAAAAGTTTGTTCACTTACCTTCTTTGTTTTCCAAGATATTTGGTGCAAATCCACCCTCATCACCAACATTGATTGCATCCCTCCCATACTTGTCCTTGATGACGTTCTTTAAGTTGTGGTACACCTCAGCACCAATGCGCATTGCCTCCCTGAAGTTGGCAGCCCCAATTGGCAGGATCATAAACTCCTGCATGGCTAACTTGTTGCCAGCATGAGATCCACCATTGATCACATTGAAAGCCTAGAAAAATGAACACAAAACATTTCAGCAGGAGAGCTGGTGGCTGGTCCAATCCAAGCAACCCTTCCAATACCACTCAGAATCGTGCGGAGCTCTCCCTAGGCTAAATGTGGAAAAATCTTATTTGCAGATGCACATTCTCAAAAGAAGCAACTCGCAACGCTAAGTAATCTACATTGGACTGGGCCCAAATACAAGTTCAAACCAAGTTAGAACCATAGAAAGATGCACTATAGAAAGCATTCTTTCCAGTTGTATCACAACTTGGAATGGATCCTGCTCCATCCAAGACCACAATAAACTACAAAGGCTTGTGAACGAAGCCCAGTCCATCACTCAAACCAGCCTCCCATCCAATGATATTGTCTACACTTCCCGCTGCCTCAGAAAAGCAGCCAGCATAATTAAGGACCCCACGCACCCCGGACATCCTCTCTTCCACCTTCCATCAGAAAAAGATGACAAAAGTCTGAGATCACGTACCAACCGACTCAAGAACAGATTCTTCCTTGCTGCCATCAGACTTTTGAATGGATCTACCTCGCATTAAGTTGATATTTCTCTACACCCTAACTATGACTGTAACACTAATGTTCTGCACTCTCTCCTTTCCTTCTCTATGAACGGTATGCTTTGTCTGTATAGCGTGCAAGACACAATACTTTTCATGGATAAAAGAAAATTACTGTGGATGCTGGAATCTGAAACCAAAAGAGAAAATGCTGGAAAATCTCAGCAGGTCTGGGCAGCATCTGTAAGGAGAGAAAAGAGCTGACGTTTTGAGTCCAGATGACCCTTTGTCAAAGCCAAAAGGCATCGGGCAATTCTTTTCACTGTATACAAATACATGTGACAACAATAAATCAAATCCTGGTAGGTAGACAATTTTACTCTCCAAATCAATCCCGCACCATCAAGAACCTTTGAGCAACATTCTCCTCTTCGTCCTTCACTTACCGATACAACTAAAGAGAATGGAATTCAAATATTTTATCTCCCTTTTAAACGCAGGTTACATCTTTCTGCCTAGCAAAAAAAACCCATCACGCCTCATCCCAATCTTGTCCTCCCAAACCCAGGGACCTACGCTGCACCATTCGCTTCTTAGATACTCTAAGGGCTTAGCTGAAAGTCTTGGTGTATAGCAGGTATTCATAAGTGGCCCAAAGAGGAGGAAAGGAGCATGAGCCACTGAAATGGAGGGTGCTGTGTTCGGCCTATCCTAGAATCGAGTGCTGGCAACGTTTCTGAACTTACGCCAAAGGAATCAATCAGTGCAAAGTTCGTTTTGGCAAATGGAGGTCATATTTCACTGAATGGGAAGAGTCTGCATCTTTAATTGAAACATCAGTATTTGGTTACTTGTGTCCATAAATACATGCCTACATGCCCCAGCACAATATCCTGCATTTGAACAGGGCCTTGGGGTACTCAATAAAGTTTTAATGAGCTGTAACATTAGAGATTTGTAACATTAGACAAGGTCCCGATGCCTCAACAGATACAACGGTATCTTGTAACTCAGTGCAATGATTTTTCCTTTTACAAGTTCGAAGAATCTGGTAATGGTAAATCACTGGGCAACAGCCACACTTCGTCTCAGACATTCACTGCAGCAGGTCTGGTGCAGTTTGGCAATTGGGAGTGTAACTAAATCTACAAGTGACACACTGAATGTCGTACTCAGTACCTTTGATTTGATTTATTATTGTCACATGTAGTAATATACAGTGAAAGTATCATTTTTTGCGCATTATTCAGACAGAGCATACTGTTCATGGAGAAGGAAATGAGAGAGAGTGCAGAATGTAGTGTTACAGTCATACTTAGGGTGTAGAGAAAGATCAACTTAATGCAAGGTAGATCCATTCAAAAGTCTGATGGCAGTAGGGAAGAAGTCGCTTGGTACGCGTCCTCAGACTTTTGTATCTTTTTCCCGACGGAAGAAGGTGGGAGAGAGAATGTCTAGAGTGCGTGGGGATCCTTGATTATGCCGGCTGCTTTGCCGAGGCAGTGGGAAGTGTAGACAGAGTCAATGGATGAGAGGCCGGTTTGCGTGATGGATTGGGCTCCATTCACAATCTTTTGTAGTTCCTTGCAGTCTTGGGCAGAGTAGGGGCCATACCAAGCTGTGATACAACCAGAAAGAATGCTTTCTATGGTGCATTTGTAAAAGTTGGAAAGAGTCATAGCTGACATGCCAAATTTCCTTAGTCTTCTGAGAAAGTAGAGGCGTTGGTGGGCTTTCTTAACTATAGTGTCGGCATAGCGAACTATAACGGCTGAACTATAGTGTTGACAGTACCATCAGAGCACGTGGTCGCTGTCATCCTAGGAGGATGCAAAAATCCGGGATGCTGTTGCAACTGCCCTCAATTGGATAACGACTTCACTGTAACTAAAGACCCCCGGCACCCCTCAAAACACAACGGGAACTTAAAAACACTAATGCAGAATATAATCGCTGAAGCTTGCTTGAAACAGAAACTTACTGGAACAGGCAGGATAACCTGTGTGTTGCCCGCAAGGTGGGAAATGTGACGATACAGGGGGACCCCTTTCTCCGCAGCTCCTGCTTTGCACACAGCCAATGAAACACCCAGAATAGCATTGGCACCAAATTTAGCTAAAAAGTGGAAATAAGTTTTAAAAATTACTCGAAGATGAAACAAATCAGTTCATAAAGTTTCAATTAAAATCTTTCCCCACCAGGCAAAGGAGTGTGTAGTGAACCTCCTAAAGCAAAGAATCATTGAATCGCTACACTGCAGAAGGAGGCCATTTGGCCCATCGAGACTGCACCGACAACAATCCCACCCAGCCCTATTCCCGTAACCCCACATATTTACCCCGCTGATTCCTCTAACCTACGCATCCCGGGGCACTAAGGGGCAATTTAGCATGGCCAATGCACCTAACCGTACATCTTTGGACTGTGGGAGGAAACCCACGCAGACACGGGGAGAACGTGCAAACTCCACACAGACAGTGACCCAAGCCGGGAATTGAACCCGGGTCCCTGGAGCTGCGAGACAGCAGTGCAAACATCTATGCTACCATGCTGCCCACAAAGGGGCCCAGGTTCAGTCTCAGTATGTGTCAATTATAGCAAAGCAACTGGGGAAAGTGGGGAGGGGGGGGGGGGGGGGGGGAATTTTTACATCCATGAAAATAGATGGTAATAGAGGTGGAGGAAATGTCTCACACAGTGGATATATTACACTCATGCACATCCATGATCAGGTTACAGGATACTCGCATGACCAGGGTATAAAAACAGAAAATGTCAAAGGTCTGACGGTACCTGTGGAGAGAGAACAGAGCCAACGTTTCAAGTCTGAAGAGTCACCCAGTCTCAAAACGTTGGCTCTATTCTCTCTCCACAGATGCTGTCAGACCTGCTGAGATTTTCCAGCATTTTCTGTTTTTGTTTCAGATTCCAGCATCCACAGTAATTGGCTTTTATCTATGGCTCGGGAACAGTCTGGGACTTTTTAAACCAAGACTGCCTCTTCTCAAGTGGGCAACACTGCAGCTTAACCCCAAGTATCTGCCGATTAAGCAGCAATTAGGTCACGATTTATTTGACAATCAGTTGCAAACAGAAGCATAACCACTTGGCACGTCTCCAGAATAGAAGCCAAACTCCTGATTGGGAACAGATCCTGAAGGCTACAAGTCTGAATTTATATTCAGTTTGTCAGCGGCTTTGTTGGTAAAATAGATTGCTAAATTGGAGGTTATAGACAGCAGTTCAGGCAGTGACAGAGACGCAAGGCTAAGATCATGCTTCAGATCAAGCCCAATAAAGGGTATAACGTCTTATCTGTCAGCTTCGATCTTGTGGGGACTACCAATTGGATTTAATTGGCATTCGAATTTAGTTTTTAGTGCAAGCAAGGAATGGATTTGGGTTTGCCCGTTCCATTGGCTTTGCAACATTAATCATAGAATCCCAACTGTGCAGAACAAGACCACTCGGCCCATCCAACCTGCACCGGCAATAATCCCACCCAGGCCCTATCCGAGTAACCCCACATACTTACCCTGCTAATCCCCCTGACACTAAGAGGCAATTTAGCATGGCCAATCAACCTAACCTGCACATCTTAGGACTGTGGGAGGAAACTGGAGCAGCTGGAGGAAACACAGGCAGCCATGGGGAGAACATGCAAACTCCACACAAAAAGACAGTCACCCAAGGCTGGAATTGAACCCGGGTCCCTGGCATGGGGAGGCAGCAAGGTTAACCACTGTGCCACCATGTCGCTCTCCATTTAAGAATGGAAAAAAAAGTCCCAAGTTTGTGCGTGTGTGGGTGCACACCCCATGTTGGCACTCAGTGCGGGATACTCGAGTGTAAAAACTATCCACTTCCAAAATAAAGGATTAAAAATAT